>NC_089978.1:140895390-141201252 GCF_036417845.1 Apteryx mantelli
ACTACCTTTAAACCATACACTACAGTTCACTATGGTTTACTTTAGATTTGCAGTAATCCTCTGCCAGAATATTTGGTAGTCCTTCATGAGGAAAACAAAGACAATTTGAAGAAAAAGGAAGTTTTAATTTGTATCTGAGGAAGCTGACTGGATATTTGGAAATGAATATAAGGGAATTGGAAGGAAATGGGGTCAAGGGTTAACTGTGCATTTGTCTAATGTGTACAAAAATAGGTAAAATTTGTGAATGAGAGTGTGCATGTGTGTGTATGTGCATTGGCGGGGGATGGACTAGCATGCAGTGCTTGCCTACAACATGCCTCTCTGGTATGCTGTGTGTGTGTGTATTAGTAATCAGGCTGTCATATTTGTGATTATGAAAGTCTAAGATATCTGTCAGATCATACTTTTATGAAAGTTTTGTGTATATTTCATGGAGTTCATTGATATTTGTATGACTTCTGTTCAAAGGCTGGTGTGTGTACAGGCTGTACAGGAAAAGGAGGTAAGGATTTGTAGAAATCAGTGTTAACGTTAAGGTGGGGTTTTTCTTTCAGGTAACAAATATTCTGTGCTTCTATATTAGCTTGCCAAAGATTGAGCCCTAAAAGCTAGATAAACTGATACAATATTTAATTTTGTGTAAATGATAACCCTAAAAGCTATTGACCATATTTTCTGATGTAAAGTGCACAGAATTTTCTACATAACAATGATTAATGCTTATTTTGCAATAATGCTCAGATATCCCAACCAGAAATGGGGTCTGGCTCCATTAATGCATTTCTTTCCCCCTAACTTCCCAAGGATCTTTCCTGGATACTGCCTGCCTGCTGAGTTAATGAGGGGCAAATCATGTCCACAGAGTTGTACACGTGATTTCCATCAAATTTCAGTGTCTGCTCTCTAATTACCACTTGAGGATAGTTTAATTCTCAATATCTTCCAAGTCAGATTCCACAATTCTTTACGTTTCGTGTAACAGCAGGACAACCTCCATGAGTAAACCCACACCTTGGAGATTCCTGTCTGTGCGTGGAATTATTCTCAATAAACTACTCCTGAATAGTTCGCTTTGCAGGCATTCTTGTTTTCAGTTTAGACTGCTTTTCTTCTGTGAGTGAATTCAGGAAATCTTGGCCATTCTTCTAAAAATTTAGAAATAAATTTAAGTGCAAAACAGATTCCTCCATGCTAAACTTAGCACTCCTTAATAAATGTATATAACTATTTGATGTTTCACTGCTTACTTTGGCAATATAATACAGTTCCTGACTGTAAAAGGCTGGGTTGGATTTTAATTTACTAGTTTAACTTGGACTTCACTTTTCAACATGAAGCGTGGAAGTTTCCATATGTAACTCACCAGCTTTTAGATGTCAGTGGGGCATTTTTCACTGATTTAGGGGGAAAAAAACAGAAGCAATATCAGTGTTATAATAAAGAATTTTTTTTTCTTAATCATTTTAATAGTATCTGTGTGACAATGTGTCATATAAGATTGTTGAAATTAATTCCTGAAACAAAAGTAAATAAACTAAAGCAAACGCTAATAACTTCAGTTTATTTTACTAAACAAGTGGTTATGCAGAACCTCTTTTTTTTATATATATAGAATCTGCCCTCCATTAAAACATAAACTCATTTTTGTTTGAGTTTTAAAATGGGTTCTATTATAAAATTGTTTATAGAATATGATTTAGGTCCTCTTCCTGATTTAGGTTCCAGTTCAGGAATGGGATTTACGTGTGTAAAAGTTAGCCTCTGTTTCAGTTAGGATAAAGAAAGATGTTTTCCTGAGTTGAACTTTCTCACTTAGTCAAATTTTATTTTCACAAATGACCTACTAACATCCATATGACTTAACCCATTCTTCTGACTAAGAGTTGCATATTTAGGCTTTTACAGCGTAAACATCTCTGCCAATTTTTGAATCAGCTTGTTGAGCAGGAAGTTGGGAAACAGCTTGAAGCTTTGGAGTTTTTTCTTCTGAGACAAACTATTTCCCCACAGCCAACTGTCCTGACTATTTCAGAATAATAGATTTTCTGAAGTAACAACAGGCTCGTTGTTATGGAAAATATTTCAGAAAACAACAATACTTGAAGCAGCTTAATGAGAGTTCACAACATGAACAAGTTACTGATATGTGGTTCAATAGAAATGTCCTGAAATAACGAGCTCTCTTGCATTGTTTTTGATGCACTATTGCACTATTTTGATGATAAGCAAATAAAGTGACTAAAATTTTGAAATAATAATAAAAAAAAAGGCAATGCACTTAAGCAAAGACTTTCACAACTAGTTAACTGTCTTGTGTTCTTTAATTGTGGGATTTCAAACTTGAGGTGCCTTTTAAAGAGTCTGCTTTTGAGAAAGTTGTGGGCATCCATGCTTTGAAAATTTTAAGCTTTTTCAAAATGCATACTCCACAAATGACATACAAATCCAAAATGACAATGTGCTATTGTAAATGTTGCCGTTAGTACAGTAAAGCATATGAAGTTTTCACAAATAGAATGTTTTTGAGTGCATTCAGCACATCGTCCTTGTTTACTAGGCACCTTGTGCTGCCTGATGTGGAGCCCACAGTAGACAGGTTTTTGGATTGAGGTTGCTGGTTGCTGCTGGCCCTTTTTTTTCCATACTAAGCTAGACTTGTGTTAGAAATTTTGAGTTTTCTAGATTTTCAGCTTTCCAACTAGATAGGTCATCAAAATTTGCCTGCTGTGCTGCTAGTTTAGTTGTGCTTATTCCTGTTTGGTTCTACTTGGCTCAAAGGGGAATCAAGTGCAGCAGCCAGTTTTGTTTTAACATGAGTTGTGATTTTCAAGTCTGATGACACATAAGTACATGTGAATATGCACACATACAAAAGACCTGAGAATTGTAAAATATTGTCACAGACTGTTCAAGCTACCACTCCTGGACTTTCCCTATACTGCTGTGTCAGATCACACCTTCAGCGCATGTGTGCTAAGCTTTTTCGGTCTTGGTAGGCTATGCTAATGGTTATTCTTCCAGCCTTCCAGCAAGTTTCCCCGAGTCAGGCTCCCTATATGTTACACTGCTTTCAAAATGCAGTCTTAAAGCCAAGTTTCTTTAGTCTTTGGGATTAATGCAGAAATCTCAAGATACTACAGCTGAACACCTTCTCTGAGAATGCACTACTGAGGATATTAGCCTTCTGGTTTGTGGTTTACTGCTTCAGAGATACGTGACAGAAGCAGCATATTGCACGCTTTCTCCCACAAACACATGCACTTTTCATAGGTTCTAAAACAACATTGTCCTTGACTTAGAATGGAATTGTCCAAATCTAGACAAAAAATAATGAATCTTATGTGTGTTTCCCCTGGTGGTTTTCTCACCTTTTTGGCCTTTTTTGGCTGGTATCAGGTTCCTCTGAGTTTTTCCAGCATTCTTCTCCTGAAGCTTTATAGCTTGTCTTCTGCATCACTGAATCTTCCCAGCTCATCTTGTATTCTCTGAGTTGCACTGGCTCAGCAATCAAGAGACCCTCCTTGCTTTGCAAAAATGGTTGTTTCTTCCCCTCTCTTGTCCTAGACTTCTTGTGTGACCGAAGGACTTTTCTTTGGATCCATTCTTTTTCACACCCCCAAATCTTGAAGAGATATTGCCTCTCATTTCCATTTACTATCTTTATCTAATTTAGGCCCTCAGGCCAAAATGTGTTGGGCTGCGATGGAAAGAAGTGATCCTGTCTTGGCCCTATTAGTTCCTATTCCTTTTCCTCATATTCTTGCAGTCATCTGGTGAACCCACATGACAGAATCGATACAACCAAAAACTAACTCCCCTAAAACATTAATCGATTAGTTGTAACATCAACCAATATGTAGAAACAGCTTAGAGACACATTCCACAGCTCATCAGACATAGACACAAAATGTGCATTTTTATATTAAAAGTAGGATTAATTCTTTCTCGTTCCAACAGTAATTAAACATACTAAGGAAATTTAAATGCTAATTTCTCTATTTGGTTTGCAGTGACCTAATACTTTCATATTACATTTACTTGTCCATTGTAACCATTAGGGGAATCTAAATGTTAAGAATAAATTAGAAATTTATAATTTCATTTTTTTAATATTATTTTACTCTCACATCAATGAGAAAGAACGGATTTTTTCTTACTAGTTTTTGCATTTTTATGCAAAGCATAGGGACGTCACTATACCCACTGTTGAACAGATGTGGAAAATAACATTATTTTAGTGATTCAGTCAAAAAATGCATGGTTATTTTATGCCTGACTTATGCTAGTAAAATGGAGAAAATAATACATATATGAAGCTTCTCTTTTGGCATGCAGCTCTTCCTTAATTTCTACTAATTATTTTTCTGTTGTGTAGTCTGGACTTGGTAATTTCACAAGGGGCTTGCACTTTCACCATCTTATAAAAGTACAGTAGTTAAAAAAGAAATAACGCTGAAAATGTAAACCTGTTAAAACAAATATCACCATTTTCAGCCAATTCTGTGAAAGACAAATATTTGCTTCAATATTTACATTAAATATGCACTCTCTTGAAATGCTACATATTTCACTATGATAATAGATATGTTTTAAATAGAAATGCTGGAGTTTTGAGTTTTCATGCATGTATAAGGAAACATTTTCAAGGAAATGCTGCTTGTAGTTGCTTATTGTTAGGATACATCTCATAGTTTGTAATAGTGACAGTAAATTTTCTGTTCCTCCTCACCTCCAACTTTGCTGAAGGATAGTTTCTTTTAGCAGTCTGGAAAAAAATTAAAACCTGTTAACATCAACTTGAAATGCAATTTCTTGATTTTCTAACACCTTCCCTTTTAGTTTCATGATAGTGTTTTGAAATTTCGATTTCAGTTTTCAGTTTCTCTCAGAAAAGTAGTTCATGACCTTTTTTTATCAAACCTAAGTTTAGCATCCAGAAATTAGTTGCCCAATAGGTATCATTATAATATTTTTTTCAGCTTGACAGTAAGAGGGAAATGCTGTCCGTTAGAAAGATAAAGTATTAGTAGATAAAGCACTAATCTATGGCAGCCTTAATGAAAGGTTAAAACATTGACTGATAAGTTGTTAAACAAGCCAAGCATTGTCCTTTTTGGAGTACTTTGAGGCTATTACATTTCATGTATAGTTAATTTATCCCATTCAGCCTGTATTAAAATGTCAGTTTTACACTGGAGTCTGAAGTCGTGATTATAGGTGACCTTTTCTGAAAACAACAATAGAAGCAATTCAGGATAAGCGAATGTGGAAAATGCTGTTCAGTGGATTTTCATCAGTCTGTATTTTGAGTAGACTTTATGACCTTATGAATGTATAGTGCTCTCCATTTAGAAGAACTTTTATTAAGTCTGTGAGACCACAGATTTAACGTAGTATTTCTTGTGTTATATCGTTTGGCAACTCCTTGGCATTTCTCATGAGCTGTTCAAAGGACTGAGTTGTGAAGTGTTTTTGGAAAGTGAAGAAAAGCTAACACATTGCCATTCTGTTCAGATGTGAATCAGTAGCCTTGCTAAGTTATTCTTCTAGCACTTTGAAGCTGAATACAGTATGCCTAAGACATAAAAATGATTCACTTGTTTTGGTTAGTGCTTTCCCTCCTCACTTAAATAGAGGGCATTAGCGTTTCCTGTTGAATGTGCCATGCTGCAGAGGGAAAAGGAAGATCCTAGAATATTTTAAAACTAAGTTAGAGCAAGTGATGTAGCAGGCAGGGGAGTGGAGGAGAGTGTGGAGTAAGCAGCTAAAACTAAGAGTCATTAATCATGCAACAACTTGGGGAAAACTTTTTTGCTAGTAAATCCAGCCCTACAGTCGACCAGCCGTAGAAACGAGTTTCAAGTCCATAAAAACTGAGACCTACAGATCTGTGCCTGTCCCCTAGGGTCAAAGGGCACTTCTCCTGCAGGCAGAACCGTCGATGGTCCAATAAATGCAGGCCTGTTGCCAGGACACAAAGGGATTGTCACACAGAGTGGGGCAGCAAATAAGTGGAACTTTCTTCAAGCCGACACAAGGGAGTGGAGAAGAAAAGCTTAAAGAGGACATGTGTTCTCTCTGAAGGCATATGCATGCAAGAAACTTGTTCACAGTAATTTTTCAAAGCAGTATCTCAGATTGTTTTAGCTGGCCTGCTCAATAAGATGTAACCATACAAGAACTTGAAGAATTAACCACACTGGGCTGGGATGCTGCCGTTGGCCTGTGGAGACATGCACAGCAGTCTGGTTACACAGATCCAATTTTATTATTAAGAACGTAGAGAGCGAGACATATACCAATAGAAGTAGCAGATAGATATTTGATAAAATTTAGATTTATGATTTTTCCACTGAATTTTTGAGTGTCATAATTGTACTAAACTGCTTTCCAGTGGTCCTGTCTAAATGAGAAGTGATACTGTCTTTAAGCAATCATTTAAATGTGTCTTCTTTTCCTTACGTTTTAAGCAGAATGCAAGAAGCACTTGTTTAATGTTATGATTTATGGTGATAATAATAGACTGTTAAGTTGATTCTCACATTTTTCAAGTGATCTCCTAGGAACTCATAAATTAAATATATTAAGAAGTGTAGATATATAGACTCTCTCCCTCCACCCACTACCAGGCATTTTTTAGATTAGATTGAGGAAAAACTAAAAATAGTTAAGCAACAGATAAACCGGCTATGCCCACAGTGGGAACCATCGATAGTGAAGGTGTACATGTAAACCAACACATGAAACATTAGGGAAGAATGGTTTATGGACAGTCATATCAGTCTTGCTTATATGTGTTATATGGGGATAGATTAAATAACCCATTAGAGGGCCTAGCCTTCCAAATATGTCTAATGATATATGAACATGTTTTAGCAACTTGTCAGTTTATTGAGATTTAATTCCAATGAAACAGTTACATTGGCTGATCTTTGCTCCACACGCTCAAGTTAAATGCTCTTTCTGCTACTGATGCATCCAAATTACTCAGTTCTTACAGAAAGACCACACAGCAAAGGCTCAGATGCCTAGCATCCTACATCATTGCATTCCTGTGGTACTCCCAGCTTGGTGTTCTCCCTATTAAGAGTATACCTTTGATTTGCCAACAGCTGATACGTGAAATGGCAATTCCTCCTCTTCTTTGAGTTTCCAAATAGCCATTTGTTGTGTTATCACACTTGGTTAGAATCTGGTTTATGTAAGAACCTGGGAATGATCCTAATGGATTAGACCAAAAACTCCAGTAGCCCAATATACCATCTCCAAATATGATCAGGAACAGACCCTTGAGAAAACTCAGAGCAGGGAGAGTAAAAAGCTGTTCTTCCAGTTGTACTCCCTCTGGCATCAGGAATTTAGGGATTGCCTTCTGAAGCAGAGGTTGTATCTGGATTATAATATTTCATACTACTAATGGAGCCTCTTTCTCAAGTTTGTCCCTTTCATTCCATTTCTATTTTGGCCCAAAATACTCATGGCAATGAGTTCCACAATGTCTGTTTTGAACCACTGCCTGACAATTTCACTGACTGCTCCTTGATCAAGTCTTGTAAGTAAGTAAGTAAGTAGGTAAGTAAGTCTTGTAAGTGTTGTAAGCAGCAGTGAATAGCCATCATTGCTGCACTTTCTCCAGACTATTCATGATTTTATTTATTTTACACCCACCTATCATATACCACTCTTAATCTTTCTTTTTTTTTCCAAATAAATGAATAAAGGGGTTTTTAGTCCCTTTTTTTAAAATACACAAACTATTTCCATTACCCATTATTGTCCTTATCCTTCCACTCAATTCCTTTTCTAGTTCTACTATATCCTTTGACATTATTTGGAATTAAATACCAATTTAGTAAATACCAATAAAATATTAACTGTTGAATCTATTCTGCTACAAAGATTGAGATAGAAGGGTTTTGGTGCAGAGGATAAGGGACTACAACAGACTTCCACTAACTATATACGTTATGAATTAAAAACTAAACAAAAAACTTGTATTCCTTGCTTCAAATAATTCTGCTCATCTAGTAAGGAAAGTATATAACTTCATTTCTCTTAATTCCTTCTCTTTGTTCAACACCACAGGTGAGGAAGGTGTTTGAACTGAAACATTACTTGGAGGCCTTTCCCAGTGTCTCACTAAATTAAAAGACTTTTTAGGGCATAAACATTTTGAAAATTTTAAATAGAATTGTCACAGGCCAACCAAAGCTCTGGAACATGAAGATCAATTTGCCCAGAGAGACTTACAGTTGAACTGGATGATGAACAACACCAGGAATGTAGAGTTATACTACCCTTTCTTGATAAAACAATATTCTAACTGTTATTGCTAATCTTATTACTAATGCTTCAATTATAGTCAATATCTAGCCTAGCACAATGACACCATAGAGAGTCGTATGAACACAAACCCTGCTGACTCAGTTGCACACTGATGGGAGCTGTTGTTCTACAGCCATCACTTTCCCAGACACCAGCATGGCCACACCAGAGCAGTGGTGCTCCCACGTGTGGTCTTGCTGTTGACCAGGGGAGAAAACCACCCTGGCACGGATGGACGATGGTCACTGACCCAGGGGGTACCCTCTTACCAATCGAGATCATGGTCCCCACATGTAGCTCTTCTGCCTCAGGCACACGGCAAGGCAGGAACCTCTTATTCTCTTCTCTCCCACTAGCATTCAGGTCCACTGATGGGTCTCCTCCAGGGTCTCTGGAGGAGCTTCCCCAAACCTGACCAGCTACTGCGTGTGCTTATATTGGTGGTCTCTGGTCTAGGCATCATATGGGTCACGCAACTGTATGGTTTCTCACTCATCTTACTGTGATTTTATCCAGTTGTCATCAGCCTCTCTATCATTCATTTCAATCCATCACCTTATAGCTACAGTTTATACCTTTTTCTTTGATAGTCTTCAGGCATCAAGGGAAAGTGGTGTGAACTCCTCCACAATAATACTAAGTTACACTAATTATGTGAAACCACCAGACAAGTGAGCTATGGACATTGAGAAAGAGATGGTTACAATAGCTGCTGTTCAAATACTTTCTCAGAATATTCAGTATATTTCCTTTAGCACCTGTATTTCCTGTAGTTTTATTTAAGAAATAAAAAGCAAGGTACTCACATATGCTCTCATTTCAACTTTCAGTGTTGTTTCTCTCCTTTTATGTTGAAAGTGTAGTTTTCTGTGATCCACAGTCTAGAAAGGAAAGTTTCAGTTGCCAAGGGATAGCGTGCACCACTGTCATGTTCCCATACATGTTCAATAGTTCTCTCTTGCAAAAAATATAGTGCCTACTGCCATCACTCTTTATGTTTTGCAGCAGACTTAATTCACATCAGATTGCTGTGAATGAAGTACAGAGGTGTCAGGTGGGTTCAGTGGGTGGAGAATATGTTTTGCTTTGTTTTATATCATACATGACATTTTATTTCAATCAGTGGTAGAAACAAAATACATATGTTAAAATATATTGATGCAGGAAGATTTAGAGTGATTGATGTGGAAAGATTTAGAGTGAGGCATAAACTTGTAGTGAATGGGGTTTTAAGGTTAGCATAAGATTATTTCTTCTGGAAACTGAGTGGCAGACTGCTTGATAGTTGAATTTTACTTTGTGTTTCTTTTAACTTAAAGCAAAAGATCTCACAAGATGAGAGCTCTTCTATGCTCATTACTTTGTGCCTGTCATAGGGTAGCCTAATAACACAGAGAGATGTGTGTTCTCAGCAGCAAGCAGTGCTTCATTTGCAGTGTTGAGGCCTAGATTTCACAGTAGCACTTTTTGATTTCTAACGTCTGTGGTTTCCTGATACAGAAGTTGTCTCTGATTTCTACTACTCACCTGAAACAATTAATCAACTACTAGTTTCCCACTTCACAGTAGAGAGAAAACAATCCTAGCAATCTGTTTTGGGATGACAGAATGTACTAGCAACTGGATTGCAGTGATTTCAGGCCATTTCTTACTTAGATACTTCAGAGCATTAGGTCTAGGAAACAAGTGTATCTTACTGCATTAAACCATCAAAAAACAAAACTAAACACAGAAGTTTAATTGCATGTCTCCCATGTGGATACCTCTCCCTCCCAAATCAAAAATCTTTAAAATTGTCATCTGCTAAATTCTTTGACTCTAAAGGAATAAACAGGACACAGCTTTGTTTCTTTGCTTATTACAAACAACATTTATAACTCAAAAGCCAGTATAAACACCAAAAATGTATTAGATAAAAGAGAATAATTCTCAGAGAAATCAACTTACTTTCACTTCAGGAATTACCCACCAATAATTCCTGTGTGTAGAGATGTTTTCCCTTATGCAACAGTTCTCATGAGTACCCAGTCTATTTTAAACCTCTATCCCTGAATACAAGCAAATGGGAAAAACTGAATCAAACAAACAAGAAGAAAAACTAACAAAAAGAGGAAATGATTTTTGATAAATTTGCTGGCAGTTCAGTATACGTACTAGTGGGAAAACTGAAAGCATAAACAAATCTTTTACTTGGCCTGAGCAGGCTTGGGAATATAACGTAGGCATTTATTGGAAACAAAAATGTAATATAATGGAACATAACTTTGTAGTTTTAATTGTGTTTTCCAAATTCTAACTCTTCTTAACTATTTGTTTGGCATGTATGTATTTCTAAATAAGTAACAGTCCAGGTATAAGATCTAAGCATATTTTTATATGTGCTTAAGCATTAAGATTTAGTTTCTGTGTCACCTGATGATCTCTATTAGTTTAATACTTTACTGCATCAGATTTCTACCACCTGCTGAGATTAGTTAAAGTTGAAGCCTGTGGCCTCTGTCATTGCTGCAGGGGGTTAAGTTTTTTGGGTTTTGGTTTTTTTACCAAAAGGAGGGAAATTCCCATATTTTTTCCCAATCTTTTTGAATAAATTCACCTTGAGGTTATAGGGGCTTTTTTCCTTTCCTTTTGTGTTTGTAAAGAATGTGGGGCATGTGGCTCTTTGTCCTACTTAACACTTGTGTTTGAGAGCCAAATAGACTAGGCTGAGAGGGGATGAGCACAGAAAACTATTGCAGGTTTGGAGAACTGAAAGTTTGCTCAAAAAATAATAACTTTGGGTGGTCCTCTCTGGATGATACATGGAAATAAGCATTTGAAATGTGGCTCATTTTCAAATCTATAAAAGGGGAAAGGGTTCCACTTTATAAGTATTCTCAAGTTTTTCCTTTTCAGAAGCAGCAGATAAGTTTTTAATTTGCAGCAGATTCCTTTTCATAAGAGCTCCAGTCCAAGACAGAGTGTTCTCAGATAAGGTTAAGCAGCTTGAGATAGTTAATTTTACCAAACAATGCAATAATCATATTTTTCCAGGTTCTTCTTCCTTCTTTTTAATCTCCTGAATAATGAATGAGGGCACTCAGAGACTTCCACATATGTGGAATAGAATTTTTTTTTTATTAATTTATATACATTCCTTTTTTATTTTGAGAGATGAATCTCTATGTTTTAAAGTACATTTATTTACAAGAAAATCAATATAAAGCTGATCTAAGTGATTTTATTTTATTATATTTTTACTTAGAACATGGAAAATATGATCGTAAGGGAGATTATATAACACAGAAGGTCAGTTTATCAGACAGAAGAGGTTGAAAGCCAGAACTTTCATCTACTGGGAGAGCACACTAAAAATATTAATAAATACTTAAAATTAACCATGAGAAAACAGAATAGTGAAGGGCTGGGAGGGGAGGTTGTTTTCTTTTTGAAAACGTTCAAAATCTGTTTATGGGGAGGGCAAACTATTTAAAGGATTTGCCCACAAATGACAGATGTATTTTTGAGTTAAATGAGTGGTAAAACTAAGTCACAAACATTCAGAAGTGAATTATGCTAGAAATTACATGAATGTTGAAGCATGTCAGGTCACTGGGGGAGCACTAATCAGGGTTGTGAGCATATTGCGAAACAGTAGGAGTGAAATTAGATTACATTCAGTTCATAGTGGTCATACCGAAAGCAACACTTGACACTTTCAGCTATTACTCATTTGTGTCACTTCTTACAAATGTTTGTGATCTGATATAATAATATTTGTGGGTACAGTAAGAATTTTCCCAAAGGAGACCTTTATGATATTATTACTGTGATTTCCTGGGTAGGTTTGCCTTGAATCCAGACTTTTAAATTTGGAACAACACAGTTGTTGGAAGCTGCTTTCTAATGGACAGTTCAGTGTTAATTCTCTCTTCCGGCTGGTAATCATATGGTACAGTTCCCCCCCTTCCCCTGTTACTCTTTTTTCCCACTGTTTTATTGCAAATAAAGTTGCACATTCTTACGATAGTTATGGAGTTGCTATTTTCTTGGCTTCCTCTGCAAGCATTTTTTTATTGTTTAGCCATACCATATCCCCACATCCAGCTCAAATAAAGCAGAAGCATTTGGCTGGACTGCAGGTGATCTACCGGAGGCATAAGAGAGTGAGTGAATATGCGCATGATAGAGCAGAGAACATCTGTGCACAAATATGTCCTCTTGAGTTGGGATGGGAATATCTGGTGTGCTTAGTCTTTAAAAGGGGATACTCTGCTCATATGCACAGCAAGTTATGGTGAGGAGCAGAAGCCAGGAGTCAGTGAGCAAGGCAAATTCAGGAACTAAAATTCAGAACTTCAGGAAAAGCTGCAAAGGGCAGGAGTTTTCCAGAAATGACTTTTCTGAATGTGTCTTTTTAGTGCCTGTTTTTTTAGTACCTTTATTATCAGTTTATGAAACGGTTCTCTGTTTGTTTATCTAATCTATTCTTGAACCTGCTGATAGTTTGTACCTCCCCAACCTCCTCTAGTAGCAAGTTCCAGAAGTGCACCTCCAGCTGTGTAAGGAAGATTTTTTAATTTGTTTTAAACTAATCATGTGGCTCCCAGTTTTAGTAAGGCATTCAGACAGGCCTACGCTATGTTCTTTGTTATAGGTTAGGTGTTCTGTAAGCCTTCAGTGGGCCAAATTAAATAGATGGCATATAAAATGGGACATGTATATATTGCCCCAGCCAAATATTAATAAATTGAAGCCTGTCCTTTACAACCTTTTCCATGTAAATCCTGACTAATTTATTAAGGAACTATATACATGGGTCTGACAAGCCTGATATGTAAAATGGAGCTAAGAATGCTCTTTACATGCTCTTTTCAAGTCAAGATTTACCAGTACAAGGAAAGAGAGCTTGTGACTGCATTGTACAGTTCATGAGGTGAATATGCCTTGGCTGATGGTACATTTACTTTTAACCTTAAATTCCCTGTGGATATTTGCATCTCTGAGGATTAGTTCTAACAGCTTTCACCATTCGCTGTAGGAAATTTCCTTGTCACTAGAATTTGGCTATATATTGTTCTTAATGCCAATGTACTTAAATTCCACATGACCTATTTGTTCATAGTAAAACACACAATCGCACTGCTTCCTGTCATCTTATATATCAATATAATGCCATCAGTCATGGAACACTTGTTTTTGTCTTTATTTCACACCACATCTATTTTCTGCTTGGCATAAGTTTATAATTTAACATCTGTCATAATTAACAGCTCTAAGCCTTTTAAACAAAAAAGAAAGACAGAAATCAATTTGTATATACATGTACTAAAGATGGGAAAGGAAAAGTAGCCATTCAATCTTCTCCACCCATGTAATTATGGTTACAAAAAAAAAAAAAAAAATCCAACATATTGCATCTGAGGAACATGACTGTGAAATTAAGACTGCCTCATACTCCATATGCATAAAAAGACAGAGTTAGGATGGTGTGATGAATTTAACTGTGATGTTTCCTGAGTTTTTAATGCATAATTCTCTATTAGAAGTGAAAGTGTGCAATGGGGGGAATGGAATGGAATGGAATGGAATGAGAGTTTAAATACAGAGATCTCCACCTTCAAAATTTTGTTATTTTTTTGAAATTTGAAAACTGAGTATGCAGATCAAAATTATTTCCCTAAAGATCAAGGCCGTGGACTGTTTCTTCAGTTAAGGCTGTTTCCATAGGAGATGTATTTCAAACATCTGCTGTCTAAGTGAAAATAGTCCAGAATATTATGTTTTTTGAATTTCTGAATGCATGCTCAAGTTTTATTTTTCATTTCAATTAATTCACTTTCCTTAAAAAAAATATGTTATGCAATGTAAAATTCTTCCTAATAATGTGATCATGACTTTATTTTTAACCTAATTTTTAATACCAATGCCTTTAGTTTTGATCTCTATTTGTTCCTTATATTTCTGACACAGAATGCTGATTAATAAAACTGATTTTAGGGGGAAATATAGAGGATCAATAAATTCTCTTGTTCTTAAGCTTGCTTAGCTTTTCTACCTAACTGGTATCTTTTGCTTAGCTGCTAGACAGGCATTAGAAATGCCTCCTCTTCAGTTTGTCTGTGGTACGCTAAGGTTTGCTGCCTTGCAAAAATATCAAGTCTCACAAAACAAAACTGCGTCTTTGTACAGTAACATATTAGTTACAAAATATGCTATGACTTCATTTTCACTTTCACCAGAATGAAAGGTCTTTGTGGCCAGTTGTATGCAGGTGACAGCTCCATCAATAAAATGGAATAACTCTGGAGAGGTAGCGAGAAGGGAAATGTTTGAAAACTGAGGATTTATGGTCTAATAGCACTTAGGGACATTCTGTCTAAGAATTCTTCATAGTACATCTGGAGATGCACTTATTTCTGTCTTTATAAATGAAGCTGTATGCTAGTGTTCAAGTTTTGTCATGAAAGGTGACCATTTTTATTACATCTTTCATGATACAGTATAGGGTTTTTTTTCAAGCAAGATTACATGGCTCTAGTGAATGAAGAGCTTACCATTCATATATCCACACTTCTTTATTTAATTAGGAAAGTGATCATATTTACTAGGTAGTGAATATTTAATTTAAATATGCAATGCAGAAATATATTCCTACAGTTGCAGTTGCTATACACAGACAGTTCTTTTAAAAAATTGACTAATTTTTCATAAATTTTCAATTCTAAAATGTTTTGACTCTGTCAAAAATGTGTGAAGGAATGTAGAGCACTTACTCTATGTCAGTGTGTACCTACTCAAACATTTGTCATTCTTAAAAGTTCTTGTTTTCATTGAAAATACTTTAGAAGAAGCTTCCAGCAGATATGTATACACTCATTTGTGTGATCATATATATGAAGAGAGAGTGACCTCTTTAAAATGCTAGTGTTAGTAGTGGAATAATAAATTACCAATTTATTTTATCTCCTGAAAAATAAATACATCATTTTCTTTTGCATGCCCTAGACCTTTGCCGAGTAAAAGCAGTGTGATGTGAAGCCTGCCCAATGTATACCAACACTTATCTACTCTTTTGTTGTAGTTCCATCAGGTCTGAAATAAGCCTATAAGGTCTTTACATCAGTTCTTTGAAATTTAGGCAACTTTCATTTAATGCTGTGTATGGCATTAGGAGTTTAATTTGGGGTGATGCAGTTGGGAATGTGTGTCAGTGATAACAAAACCATTTATCAACAATGTCAGTGTGAATTAATTGTAGTGGTGGAAAGAAAAGCATTCATTCAAAGCTGGATTGCAATTTTTTAAAAGCAGCAGTGGGCAAGTAGCAGTGAGCATCCAACAGATTGAGCTTGGACTTTGTCAAAATGGCTCTGCTCCCAGTGCCCAACACAAATATCCAAAGGAGAGCAGTGCAGCATGGCTTTTACATCAATAAGGGCAAAAAGGCTGTCTGAGATCTGAAATATTCCAGAGCCACTGAGAGAAGAGCATCTCTCTTCAGAAAAAGCTTGCTTCCTGCAGAAGAGAAGGTGTAACCTTCTCCTGATCTTAGCCATGCTCTCCCATGACATTTCCTAAGCTTGTCTATGGCGCAAGAGACAATGTGATCCACATGAAGGTCCTGTCATGTGGATCTGCAAACTGCTTGGGAAACCATACCCTGCAAGTAGGTTACTATGAGTATGGCAGGCTATGAGTTAAGTTAGAAGACAGAAAGAGGTCTCAAATGATGTTGAGAAGCAGGGAAAATTATTGAGAAAAAAAAATAGGATGAAAGTTATTAGGGACAAGTTCACAGCATTGCACTGAGGCTCAAATACAAGAATGATAAAGTGCATAAGCACAAGATGGAGAACAGGACCACCTTTATGGAAAAGAGTACAGATGTTATTTCAGCACACAAGCAGAACATTAGTCAGCAATGTCATGCTATTGCAAGAAAGCAAACACCATACTGGGATGTATAAACAGGAATGTAACTTTCAAGACACATAAAGTAATCCCATAAAGCCTCAGTGGGAATATTGTGTCCAGTTTTGGGCACCATGCTTCAAGAAAAAAGTTAATTGACTAAGAAAGTGTCCAGAGGAGAGCAATGAAAATGATCATCAAGTTAGACAATATGACCTGTGAGACAAGATTAACAGACCTATTCTTCTGCCTAAGAAAGGGAAGCTTGACAAGGAGTATGGAATTCTTAGAAGACATATAAATCTGCTATAAAAGGGAGGAAATGATATGCACTCCATTTCCTTGATAGATAGGATTAAAAAATAGTTTATACTGTAGCAAGATGAATTTAATATAAATCTCTGAAAAACTTTGATCATAAGAGATGCTCTAGCTCTACAACAGACTGTGTTTTGAAGATCTTTGAGAACAGGCTGAGAGAGGCTACCTGTCAGAAACACCACTGATTTAAAGACTCCTGGCACAGGAAAGATACTTTCCTGAAGTCCTGCACAGCTCCACGACAGGGGTGGCACAAACGAAAAAAAAGAATAATAATAAATAATGGGGATTGTGACTGGCTTTTGAATAGATTTTTGAAGTGTAAGTGCTTTTTTTTCCTGTTCTCTCTCAAACTACCTTAAGTTCTGTTTAGAAATTAGCCATCATCTAGCCAGGAATGTTGTGAAACTAAATTCTATATGTTTTTGTTAATTTAATCAAAAAATGAAGTCTGGCAAATATAGCATTTGAACTGCCCTTGCCAGTTGTCTTTCATCCTAAGACCTCTTTATTCTTACTGCTTTGAACACAAAACCAGCCATCTTTTTAGTAAGGGGGAGCTTTAGGATTTGGGAGAGGGTTTTGCCTTCTGTGATTACTAATCCCTATTCTTTCCTGGGGGAGCAAAACCGAAGGTAGCTGTAGATGTTCATGACTTTAGTGAAGTCATAGTTGTTACCTTTAGTAAGTAGTGTGCAAAAGAGTTCTCTCCAGTGTTAGAGTAGTATTAGTATTCTACTGTTAGGATTATACTGTGTTAGTATTGAAGAAACTGGGAGCCCTGCGGTGATACATCTACCCACCCACCCACAGCAGCATATCAATGTTATCCTAACATAAAAGAGGTAGACACAGACCACCCAGCAATATCTGGGTTTCTGGGTGGGCCAATCTTAGGCTGATTCTTTCCCTTCAATGCTCATTTTTAAATTGTTACCAAATAATGTGTTGGAGGAATCTAGTCATGATGACACACAAAAAAGCAAATGGTCCAATTCTGAAGCCACATGGGAGTTTGTCTAGTAGGAATGGGTGAAATAAATCAGTCTAAACTGTTTCCACCTACCCCCCGCCCCCATTTTAAGGGAAAACTTTTAGATGTGTATCTCTTCCACTTTTAGATGTGTACTTCCTCCACTCTCCCATTCTGAACCCTAATCCATTCCTGAACAGCTCTTCCTTCTTTGCTTAGCTATCACCTTCTACTACACTCCTGAGTTTTTCAATTGCATTTTGACACTTTTAGTTGCATCCTAGGACACCTGGTAAGTTCTTGCCCTGGTGCTTCCTGTCAAAGCCATAGTAAGTGCTAGAAACCAGCTTCCCAGAATCCTGTAGCATAGCATTAACTCTGGGAAGCTGGTCCAAAAAGAAAGTTCATTCAGGTCTTGACCTTCCAGGTATAAATGGAGAGAAAATGAGCTAATAGCATTCCTATAGAGCAGCAGCAGGATGAGCAGCAGAGGCCTAAAACATGGGAAGAACTTGGGAGCTGAGTGTACATTTCAAAGCTAAATTGAGACACAGCACTGTTTAGCACTGAAACATGTTAGTTTCTAAGGGAATTCAATAAGGACTTAAAATTCACTCAGCTTCAGAACTAGGATCTTGAGGATACAGGATGGCTAAGAGCGTTAGAAACATTCATTTGTCCTTTGGATCCAAATGTCAGAAACCCCATGCAGCAGGACTCCTCTGACAGTTGTCAAGCAAACTCACAACACTGGAAACAGCATGTGCTGTGTAGCAGTACATTGTGTTCAGTGCCAGGACTACATCCATGAGGTTCTGTAGTATTTGCAGAGTGTATTGGGGCCCAGATTCCCTTTCCTCTGATCCAAAGGAACACATCACGTTCTATTCCCCAGGCCAGGCTTTAGTTTATTTTTTTGCTTTATTGACCAGAATCTTTCCTTATATGATATTCCTTGAAAATAACAAAGATATCTACAGAAGGAGAAGGAATAAAATACCGACAGAATATGCTATACTTTCAGGACTGCCTGTTATTTTGTCTTTCATTGCATGAGCTGCATTCTCTGTCATGACAGTGGAGGCTGTGCTGGCTTCAGACCATTGTAGTGGACATATAATTAAACCCTTAAACATTTGCCACTTGCTATTTTTCTGCCACATTCTTTCTTCTTTAAAAGAAGCAATCCCATTACTACCTGTTGCCTCTTGTGTGACTTATTAGTTTATCCCAGTGGTAGCCAATCTCCATGGGCCTATGAGCCTGTGTTCTTTGCATGGCTGGGGATCGTGACATGCAATCTGTGTACCTCAGACATGCTGAAGAGTGTTTCATGGGTGAGAAATGATATTCGTTGCCCCAGAATCTCCCTGCTCTGTTGCAGACCCAGGATGGCTCAAGGGTTGGTGGTTGGCTACTGCTGCAGCACATCAAGGTGCTCTGCTGTGGGCTTAGAAAAAGACTAGCCAGGCTAAAAACAAAGGAAAATATGGCAGTTCTGTCCTGATGAGGCATCTGATGCCTGTTTGAACAATAGGTATTTAGGGAGAGATATTTGGTGTAGTTGATATTTGTGTAAACTCAGTAGCTGAGATTCTGAAGGTTTTGTAGCAATTAAAACCACGCAAAAGGAAACAGCTTTTAAGTAATGCTGAAGCAGGCTCACATTGCAGCTGAAAAAAGATTTGGTAGAAGCCAACAGCAGCTTGGCTTTTCACAAATGGCTGTGTATCAATTTAAATCTTTAGCCAACTGCTAGTCTTTTAGTTTTATCACGTTGTCAGGCTTCATTACACTGCTCAGTGATGTAATACATGCTGCATGACAAATTGCTGGCTGTCTGCAGAATAGTTGAAAAGCCTTCAACCAATTTTCTGCCATGATGAATCTGTTTATACAGTGCTGTTTCTTCCTGAAATATGCACAAAGATATCCACAATGAAGATATTCATGCCAGAAGATTTCCTGCCTCTTATGGCCAAGTAGGGGCAAACTAGAACAGTTCAAGGTCAGATTATAAGTATCTTGAAGTACGTGGGAATACACTTCATTACCTACATATTTTCCATACCTATATATATATATATATTTTATATATATATATTATTTTTCCTTTGTTTTAGGAAGTAATTTTTTCTTCCTCTCTTGGAGGCCAAAAACATGTAGTCCATCCAGTCTCGTTTTCTTGTGGGTAAGAATGGTATTGTCAGTTCTTTTAGCCTTCCTGTTCCTCACTTGCTTCAGTAGATACGTGTCAGATGTCTTTTTTCTCTGGTGCCTACCCTCCCCACTGTGCTGTGAGTTAAGAGTATGTGTCCCGGGAGAGAAATTGTCAGATTTTTACTTTTTAATGTAAAAGCCCATTAATATAGTAAGATGATTTTCATGCTGTATGTTAATATGTTATTTAAAAAAAAAAAAAAAAGGAACAGAAGAAAATAAGAGCTAAGGGTTTTTTTAGATAATCTGATTTTTCAGTTGGCCAGTGTTCTTTACGTTACTGATGCTCTTTGGGTCATTTTTGATTCACTTCAGTTTAGAAGACAAAATTATCCTAATCAGCTCCTTGTTTCTTCATTGCCTCTTACTTGCTGAAAATCATGACCTAGCAAGGAAGTATTGTTTCAGCTGCCAGGACATGAAGTAGGCTTTAGAAATACAATATCTCATTCTAGAATTTTGGGGACTTTTTGGATTTGCCATTGGAACACTCCTGTCTGTATTTCAGCTTACAAGCCTTTTTTGTTCTACACAATTAGATACAGTTTCTTTTGACTGTTTTGTATGTAATAGCTCACTTTGCTTAATATGTAACCAGCATAGACTTCCATGTCTTTTGTAGTAGTTTAGCAAGTTTTTATGTCAGTGTGATTATTTGACTTTCTGTGCAGACTCAATAACCTTAGTTTGGCCTCCTGTGGGGAGACAGATGATAAATCTATTTTGTCTTCTGGAACATCTGGTTAATTCACTTTGAATCTCCCTCTCTGATAACACATCAGTCAGAAGGAGTTCCTCCAGATAACTGCAGCAATCACAGTTGTCTAGTGGTTGCCCCGCTAGGGACTCCCCTGCTTTGTGCCATGAATAGGAATTCCCTCCCGTAATGTGATCTGACATGGTGTGGGCTCTTGATGTAAAGGTGAAAAAAGCTGACTTACATGTAGCTTGCAGTATGGAAAAAATGTCTTTGACACCTTGGAATCTGTCTTCTGCCTCCTCGGGTTGCCAGCACCAAGTGTGACCACACGGCTGCCCAGGCTTGCATATTTGTGTGTAATGTCTCATGACGTGTCTGTTAGTCTCCTGATTTTCTGCTTGCTTCAGTTCATCTGTGGCACTACCTCAAGCTTGCCTTGTTTGGAAAGAAAAGTTAACTTTTGGTAATCTGCTTTTGGAGTCCTAACATGAAAGCTTTTCAGTGATGTATTTGAACTCCTGTTACTTCTTTTATGAATCACAGTTATTTGTAAATCATGCACTATTCTGGGCAAGCTATTGCATGTATTGCTATTTGTTTCTTGTCTGGTTTCATAACTCTTAATAATAGGGGAAAAATATATTTCACCCGATCTAAATTATGTTCTGAATCTCAATATGAGTTAGTGATCACGTATGAAATATATTTATTCTAAACTGGACTTAAGATGTGGTAGACTGTGAAGAGTATCTGTGGCTATCATGAAGTAACATGTATCATGGATAGTGGTGATACAGAATCTGTGCTAAGATTTCAATGTGTATGTAAACAATATTGTTCTGTATTGTTAGTTTATAAAAGAGAATTTTTGTCCTAAAGGAAATCTTTATTTCTTTTAATACAATTAAGTGATATTCCATATCTAAAAGGTGTTGAACTATATTAGCAAACATAGGTATGGTGTAGTGATCTAAGGGATATATCTGCCAATAGCAGGACTTAGCTGTTTATAACGTTTTGATCCTGAACAGCAACATTAACAAGTAAGCCACCCTCTGGTCAAACTGTTAATATTACTAATTTTCAAATGTCAAGAGTACATGTTTACAGTTGCAAAAGCAAAGGAATGAAAAGTTAAGTTTGAAATCTTAGCTTTAGCCCACTGCAAAGTGCTAAGATTGTAACATATAAACTATGATATGCTGTGTTGGGAGAAAGGTATTCTTCCCTTAATACATTTATATAACTATACTATTTTGTAGGTATCTTTACTGACAGATAGAATTGTTTTAAAAGATTTATTTTTCTCAATCAGAACCTGAACCAAAACTTTTAAAAAATAAAAAAAAAGCAAAATACTTTCATTTATTACCACTTTTTGCCTTGTCCCATCTCATCCTTCCTGCAGTTATTTCTGTTCTGACATTTAATGAGTGTGGCTCAGGGCTTCATAAGAGAATCTTTTATTGTGACATTTTCAAACTCCGGACATGCGGACAGGTCTAGGAAGCTCATAGCTTGTTATCGTTTTCTGAACAAGCCTCCAAAATTTATACTACCACAGTATGAGTTGATACCTGGTCTTTGAAAGCAAAGTTCCAAGATAAATAAATCCATGAAAAGCTGAATATGTGTGATATGTAGTTACTGAATCAAACTGAATCCATTTTTATACAGTGTAAAGAAAGCTTACTCAAGCTTGGTAAATACATTTGTGACTATTGCTACATTAATTTCCTCATATTGATATGAAGTGAAGTCTTCTCTTACACCAAGAATTAAATACCATTCTTATAGAAAATGATCTTATCATCCAGCCATGGATAATTTTTCATTTGTCACCTTCTAATTTACATTACACTGTGGTGATTTTCTTCTCTAAAGCATTTTATTGAGGTTGTTCCTTTAAACCTCATCCCTCATTTCAGACTTTTTAATGTTAGGATTAGTTCTCACTTAATCCAGAGTTGCTTCTAGCACATTGGTCTGACATCCTGGAAGACTTTAATATTATCACTGAAGCAAAGTTTTTCTTAGCATGACTAGGTTTCTCTCTGCTTTCTAGGCAAAATCTTTCTGCTCCAAACAGCAACAGCCAAGAATTATCTATGCATTTTAGGAACTTTCTTCATTTTGTTCAGTACCTCCACATCTCAGCATGAAGGTTGATATCTAACTTGCTTCTTCCACCTCCTAAGGCCACCAAATGCTTTCCCACAGGTAACCAAGATGCACTGAAACAAGCAGGATACTATACTTATTTCTTTTTCAGCTGCAGCTCTTTTTCACTGTACACTTGATTAAATAGTGAGCATTTTTAGGCATCAGTGTAATGGCAAACAATGTGCAATAAAATTGCACATTGCTCCTAAGCCCCACCTCACCACGGAATGATCTGAATAATTCATTTGCTCGTGAAAAGGCCTCACCTTCCCTTTGCCGAAATGCTGGATGCAGGTATATTGCAAAGATGTAGGTATATTGCAAAGCGTCTGATCCCAGCCTTCAGAAGCCGAGGCAACATACCCCATGGTCCAGTGTTGGCTTCCTGCAAGAGAAAAGCTAGGTGCATTTGGCATATTGGATATGGATGTCTCTCATTCACACAGAGCAGCAGAAGACTCAGGTCTGTTTAAAGTCCATTAAGGTAATAACACAGAGATGCTTCAAGCTGAGGAAATGAAGCTCAGTAGTGCTCTGTCTAGTAGAAGGTATCTGGAAGCCTTGGACCTCTTGGGAAAAAGGAACATAATCAACAAATTTTATTTTTCTCTGAATCCCAGCTCAAGTCTTGATGATGATACATCAGACATGGACTGATGGTCCTGGTATATCAAATTGTGCAGACCTGTGAAGACCTCATGTCACCTAGGTTGAGATTTTCATATAGCCTTTGGCCAAGGTTATCTTTGACTTCAAACTTTTGCTATATCTAGTAGACAGATGGGTGAACGGCAAGGAAGGGAAGAAGGAAAAAGATTTCTGTCTCTGAATTGCAAAAAAAAAAAAAAAAAAAAAAAAACCCCACACACCCTACAAAGCTTCCCACTCTTCAATTTTTTAGAGATTTCTACACTGCAGTGGCCAAATCAATCTGTTGGCAGAACAAGACAGGAAAAAATAATCATCTGCCACTTTTAATTTTGGAATAAATCCTATCTGTCAGAGGCTTAGGGAACAGTTATCCCTGAAGTCTCTTTTATTTTAAAACACAGGCTCCCCAAGGTACAGAAATCTTCATAGTCAGAAATAATGGAGCCAAGATCACTTTGGGAAAAGTCACATATGTTAAAAGTCAGACAAGTTATGTCCTTTGTGATCAGTTTGCAAGATCAAGGAGTCTGTATTCCTGTGCCGTGATAGCATATTGAATGACTGTAGTAGAAACAGGGTCCTGCCAAGCAACTTGCAAAGAAAGTCTGTCTTAGCTTTCAAAAAAGTTTAATGTAGGTGCATAAATATGCATACACTGCACTGTGCATTAGAGAGGCACCTGCATCTTGCATCTCAGTGTAGCTGAGAGCTAACCAGAGTGGGATAAAAGCAACACTTTGTAAAACTTAACTGGACATGCTCAGAAGTTGCTTTAATGGACACCTGTGAGTCTTTCTAGAAGAAAGAGGAGCTTGGGGGGGGGGGGGGATTGGTTTTGGTTTGCTTTTTTCTGTGAAGGTGAAAAAGGGTATGACAAAGCCTGCAGAAAATGACAGTAATTTTCCTTACATGAATGCAAGAACTCCTTTCCCCAGAGCTCTGCTTTTAAGTAGCCACTAGAGTTTGCTGTAACAGTGGCACAAACCTCACAAATTTGTTATGAATAGAGAGTGCTGTGTACCATCACTGCCACTGAATGAGAAGCAGAGTTTAGGGTAAAATGTGGATCAGTCAAATGGCATCGCTTCATGCCAAGTTTCAGTCCAGTGTGAATGTTTATGGCCTCTGAAAATTCTGTTATAACATAAAGACTGCCAGATTCTTAAGTTCAGTGGTGTTACTGGGCTCCTAGTATAATTCAAATGTTTTCTTTCTTCCTGTGATTTATGGCCCTGTCTCTGCGTCTTTTATTTTTCTGAGAACTTGGGTAGTCAAGCAGAGTCCTAAGCATGCCAAACCTCTAACTGACAGCTATCTCACTGGTACAAGAAGAAGGGAGATTTGTTGGTCAGAGTACCCAGCTGACCAAAGAAAATAGCTTACAGCTGACATTGACAAAGAAAAGTGCAGTAAAGATATCACAAGTCCAAATACGCAAACCACAGAGTGTTGAAGCCAAACCTGGAAACATAAATGGTGCAACAGTTTGGACCAGCACTTTTTGCAAGCAGATAAAAGAATTTATACAAGGTAGAGTTGTTAATTTAATTTTCATGCTCTGTAAAAATAAGCAGATCCTTGGAAAGTTAAGAAAGTGAAGTCATTAACAAAGTGAAGTGCGTATTACTAAAGAAATGTGTGCCAAGATTCCTTAAAGAGTGCCATTAGTAAGGCAGGGATGATTACCCTGCTGATACAACCAAGACATAAATATATTGAAGACATCAGGTAAGTTAGGAATTTGTAATACGGTAACTTAATGTGCATGCCAGGATACTGGAAGCAGTCTGCTGTTGGTGTTCTTTGTTAACTTATAAACTGTGAAATTAAATCTTGCTTTAACACTTACAGTCCTGAGGAAGAACTTTTTTTTTAAACACATGCTATGTATCCAACATAATTTCATTGCTCATTAATACAGTGTAATTTTACACTGTGGTCAGTGGATATATTTGCTTATTGTCTGACTGGTCATTTTTGGATTTTATTCTTAAAGCACTTTTAGACATTGTACAACTTATCTCTCATATTTTTATGCCAGCTTAGGCCTGGCTTGACCTGGCGCTGTTTCAGGGCACGCATTTTTATTTTCTGAATTCTTACTGCTCGAGCTGTTCAAGACTGAGGTTGCTAATTTATTTTCTGTTCACTAATCTCTTTGGGCCAAGTCTGACCCAGATGGTAGTTTTCCTTCCTCTCAGAAATAAAAATATGTTTGTTGAGGAATAAGAGCTGTGTCAGGTTTATAGTGATGTATGATGGTGTCATCAGGGTCTTTGGAAGCTTGTAAAAAGGCATCCACCATCCATAGATCATCTGAATACAGAGAAGTTTGCAAAACCATGTGTCACGCTCTTACATATCATGTTAAGCAAAGTATGAAACCCCTGTGGTTTGGGGATCAAGTTTGAATAGGTTGGAATACAGTTGGCATTTTAAACAAAACAGGTCAGAAATGCAGCTTCCATTCCAAACAAAGTGTATAACAGAATATCAAATATCTTTTTTCATGGTAAAGATTGTAACATTTGGACAGGACAAGTCATTTTGGAAAGGTATTTTAAATTCTAAGCTTTAATTTATGGGAGATGCAATGTTACCATCTGAAATTACAAGTTTGGTCTTTTCTGATTACGTGCCTCTTTTAGCTTATGGCATATTTAGGTGATATCTTAAAAGTACCTTTATTTTGATTTCTTTCAGTCCTTGAATATTATTTAGAAAGAAGTTGATTGCAACATGCTACCAACAGAAAGCTTAGTTTCAGGCTTGTAATTGTGAATTTTTCACAGATGTTCTTGGATAGCTACTTACATGAGCAGAAAGCAACTATTTGCAGCATGCATGCATGCAGAGGAGAAATATGGCTGTCTAACATGATCCACTGACCAGCATGACAATCCTTTGCTGTTATCCTATGAGGACTGTTCCACAGAAGCATGAGGGCTTTCTGGTGTTTTTCAAGTTTTTCAAGCTTCCCTTGCATCTTGTGCACCTTTCCACTACTTGAGCAGAGAACGATGTGAAAAAAAGCAGAGAGCAATTTCAAGTCCAAAAGCTTCTTAGGGAATAAACAATGGCAAGCCAAACTGACTGCAGGCATGTGGGTCTAGTCTTCAGCCAACCAAACCACTGAGATAAGTGGGCAAAAGCCTTGTCCCTCTAAACCATGCATTCCAGAATCGAGCTTGTAAGAGCTTTTTCTTAGTGATGGGCTTCTATAGCCTAAGTTAGTGATGGTGGACTTTTCTGATGCCTTGTGACAAATTTCCTTTAAAAGTATTATTGCTATAGCCATTGAGAAATAAGTCCCTTGTTAGTGATGAACCTGGCCTCATCTTCCTGACTACTACTAAAACTTTGGATTGATATTGTGCCTGGTTTAGGAACACTTCACTGGCTTTAGATTTTGTTTTCTCAGGGTTGTTGTCACAGTTGTCCTCCTGTCCTACATCTACGCAGACTGGATCCTTAAGTTAGTTACATGAATGGTTTTTCAGGTTCTTCTCCTCCCTGCTCTTTGTACACTCTATGTCCTAGTACATGTCTTTTCCCAGATAGATGGTAGCAAAAGACCCAAAGCTGCCTTAAATTCTTGTATCATGGAGAAAAATATCTACTGTGTGGCCATGCTTGTTGTAATTGGTTTAAAGACATTTAATTATGGATCATCCCTCAATGGCTGCTCTCATGGTATAGAATGGATGCTATTCTAGTATACACAATAAATACATTGCTGCTCATGAAGTTTTAAAAACAAATTTTACTAAAGTATTTTCTTCAGTAAGAAGCTAATTAAGGTAAAATAATCCAAAATACAGGTATTCAATAATAAGAAGAAACCTGAGAAATCGTAGCTCTAGAAGAAACTTTGAAGCTGTAAATATAGAGCTGAATTATAGTTGTGCATAAAAAGCTAATGGAGGCTGCCCACATACCTTAGCACAGAGCAGTGATGTAGTAATCTTGTAGGGTGATTTCATGTAGAATATCAAACTGCTTTACCGAACACATCTAGGTGACCTGTTTCAGAGCTCAAAGTAAAGCAACAAAAACAACTAGGTGACTGCAATTCCAATAAGAGAAAAGAGTAAAAGACCAAAGCCTACTTATTTTAGAAGGGTGAGTACCAAAAATGGAGAACTCTATTTTGCAACTAAAGTAGGGTATAGTATTAAGAGAATTTAATTTAATTAAGGAAAATTAGAACATTTGATATATTTCCTTTTATATTATAGAACAGTCTAGTAAGAAAAAGGGAATCATTTCTACTTTTTAAAACATTTAGAACTAGGCTAGAAAAAGATGTGGGATATACTGTAAGGAGAAATCATGCATTAGGCATGACTAGAAGTGTAGAAGATAATAGGTTTTCCGGCATTCATTTCATTGTTCCTTTGGACTCTCCAAGTGTTCTGTGTATGGTCAGTTCTACTTTTTCTTTGTCTTACCTTTTCTTTTGTCTGCATTTGGTTTCTTCAAGTGAGCTGTAGCTCTCAGATGACTGAAAAGGGCAGTCAGCACATCAAAATGATAAAGCTTCTCTACAGAGAAAATGTTCATTAAACAACAGATTATTTTAAATAAACCTGATTTAAAACATACGGAAATAATACAGCATCCTGCATGACACTAACAAATTCAGAGATACTCTTTCCTAGTAATTACTGTGTATCTGAAGAGATATTCCTGCGTATTTAAAACATAGCTGTGATGTCTGTTGAATATTTTATTTATATTATGTAAATAAAAATTAAATGTGTTTAATTATGTAATTTTGTATATTTTTATAACTTAAATATGTATTTTTATTTAATTATTTTGTTTACATTACACAATAAATCCCCATTAGTTTTGAAATTTTATGCTGTGGTATACTGCTGTGCTCACCAGGCTGTTATGCTCTCAAAGCAGAGTAGATCTATGCTGGTATAATGTTACTGTGCATTTTTTTTTACCTCATACTTCTATGAAATTCTGTAGTTAAGGGGCAGCATAAACAGATAATTGGAACTTAGTGAAAGCAGAAGTAAAACTGGCTCTACTCATTCCCACTCCACGGGCTTTAACCATGAAATCTATCCGCCTCTCCCTGAAATGGAACAGTGAGAGAGAGGCTGAAATTCAGAATATGCTGCTGGGTTCCCTCTGAGTTTGACTGCAGGTTGGCTGCTTATTTTTGTGAATTCCAATTAAGCAATAATTATGGAGATACAGCTATTGAGGTGATCTTTTCTGTAGAACTGTCAAGGAGACTGGGAGTTGCAGACACTGCTTCCTACTTCTTCTTTCATGAAATTGAATTGCTACTTTTGAGCCCAATAAATGTTTTATTTGTCTTGCCAACAGCTCCTTAAAATTGGTTTGCATTCCTCTGTTCAGTATTTTCCTAGGCATGTGGAGGAGTAGGCCTGCAGCAGAAGTACCATGGAAGAAAATGAGTTGAGGGAGTTTTGAATATTTGGGGGAGGGACAAGGGGTTGGGGAAGTGTGGGAGATCCCAACCTGGATAGCATTCATTTTATTCAGTGTGGTGTGGGAAAGGACGAGAAGAAAGCAAAAGAAGGCAAACACTAAAAATATGTATTATGGAATGCACTTAATGAAATTCTTCAAAATAAGCTTAGCTGTTCCATTCTGAACCTTGCAAAAAGGGATATGGACAACTGACAGAATGATATTCGCTAATCAGTGAGTGCTGGGAATAATTCACTTATTCCCACAGTAGTTTGCTGTTGTTTGATTATGTCTCCCTTCCCTGGATTCCTCAACCTATTTCAAGGCAATCTAGCAAGACTTTTTGAGGATTTATTATTTAAATTAAATTAAAATATTTAAATTAAATTAAATTAAAAATTAAATTATTTAAATTACATTATTTAAATATTCTTGTATTTTATTTGTATTAAATTTGCCCAGAATTTGGTTAAAGGTTTTGAACTTTTTTAGGTCTCAAAAAGGAATTTTGAAAAATGCTTTTCAAGCTTCTATATAATGAGAATATGACTGATGTGTTATAGTCCCATTCCCTGAGTTAGAGATTATTCAAACACATAGTAAAATAAAAAGCTTGCCCCAAAGATCTTATAGTTGTAGGGAGAAGAAAAGGAAAGAATGTAACAACATTACCTGAGGAAGAACTGGCAGAAGTGTTTTAGAGCAGATGCTAATTTCCTATTCCTTTTCTTCTTTCTCCACTTCCTTCCCATTCCTTTCCCCTGCCCAGGGGGCTCTTCTGTGTAAACTATAGCACTGATGAGTTATCCCCAGTAAGGATCATTTTTTGGATTTGTTTCTTAAATCCATGCTTTAAAAAGCTCCTTTCCCACTAACCTTTCTTCTCTCCATGTAAAACAATTCACGATTGTTTTCAGTGATCAGGACTAGCTGTAATGTTATATTGATATCAATGGCTTTAGAAAACATACAGAGAGTGTGGATCCAAGGCGATTTAAGAGAAGCTAAGAGCATGTGGTTTCTGAAAGGAGCAGACCCATCTCCCCCTGGTTCCTGACTGTGCATCCTGCCTCTTCCCTCAGTCTAAGACTAACACTGATGTGGTGAGTTGAATCTCTGCTATGATCCAGTTGAAAACTTCATGCTTTTTTTTTTTCCTTTTCTTTTATAGACTTAGTTTTTTTATTCAGTCAAAAATGCTTCATGCTTGCTCTTTAGCTGAGTGCATGTCATCAAACTCCATTTTAAAAATAGCAGGTAGCAATCACTGATAAACATGAAGCTGAGGGTGATATTATTGTAGTCCAAGTTAGTCTTTCTCCCTCTCGTTCAACCCCAGCCAAAAGGGAGGGAATTCTAGGCAGGAGGTAGAAGTAGGTGAAATATGCCAAAGTTATTTTTCTTTCAGGTGTTTCAAAATGCTGTAAGTCTTGTGTACAGTCATCTTCATATATATTTGGATTCCAATAGTCCAGTTTGGGCCTGGACTGGCTGTGGATAGTTCTTTCATTAGCTTTAGTTAGGTGCTAGTTTGGTGGTCCAAGAGCCTTGAGTACTCTCTTCTTGCAAAAGTGTTATGTTTCTCTGAAATACACAAATGAGAAAGATCAAAGCCAATTACTTTCAAGCAGGAACAAATTCTTGTCATGTGCAGGAAGCACAATGGGCTGCAATGAAGCACTGAATATATTGAACAAGACAGACAAATTGTAATACTTTCTTGCGGGGGAGACAAAATTCCAGAAACTGATGAACTTCATGTGTTTATTGATCTAAAGAAACATTTTGATTGACGCCCTAGCATACAAGCTTTTTACATCAGGCACTATGCTGTGTTAGATCTGAATAACACTGCAAGCAGTTCAGTGTTCAACCTGTAGCATGTTCAAATTTCCCTGCTTTCAGAGGTATTTGTCCTGTCTTAGGTCTCTGGTTGACAGGGAGTTGAGTGGGCCAGTAACTCTTTGAGCAGGGCCAGTTCCACCTGTGTTTGAGTATCTGAGGATCATACTTTCCATCCACAGTGCAGTGCCACAACTTTACTCCATTTTTATGATCCCCTGTGGCAGACTCAGCTGCTTAGGAGATCACAGCGGTATCTGCGATGGGGTTTCACAGAAAAGGCCAGTGTAAAGTAACTGGGGAAATGAATGAGTCTCCTAGCACACAAGACTTTGCAGACCTGAACTGTTGGCTAGTGAAAATTAGTTATTCCTTCTTTTCCATCCTAACATCCTTGGGGAGGGCAGAAGTCTGGGATCAAATAGTAGCACAGCTGCTACTCCTTCTAGAGTGAGGCATCTCTGAGTATTTGTCACTGTATTGCAACTTCAGTTAAGCTTTCTAAATGTTGCAAAGAGGAAATTAAGGATGTCCTCAAAGTTTGGCTGAGGAAATCTGTTGATCAATTTTAATTTTAATGACAAATTTCTAGGGTGCACCATGTCAGGAGTAATCTTTTTGTTTGTTTCATCAGTATGACTCATATGAACCAGTATGAATTGGAAAAAAACAGGATGAAAAAGAGATTGTTCATTTTCAGGCTAGACATGATGGAGGAGATGAAAGAAAGTCCTAAATTAGGTGCTCTTTTGCTACGAAATACCTGGAGAATAGGAGAACTAACCCATGGTGTGCATGACATCAAACCAATATCAAGCCATTTTGAGACATTCCTGTCTTTCCTAATATGTTATGTAAGCCACATACACAGGAATCCTGCAAACAGCTACACTTGTACTTTCTTGACGATTCTTTAAAGCAACACCCATTTCTTCTCCTGTTTTCTTTTGCCTGTACCATCTACATTAAAGAAGTTGGACAAAATGAAAACAAAAATTCTTGGTCAAAGCAAGACAGAAAGTTCCCTTTGAGTTTAGTCTTGCAACAAGCCATTGAGGATTTAAGGAATGTGAGAAGGCTTCTGTGACCATCACCACCACAAGACAGAGAAAGTCCATAATAAATACTATAACCTGTTTATTTGTCTCCATCACAAGTAAAACTTTTTTTCTTTTCAATTCTTCTTCCATTGCCCAGTTGCATTAAAAAAGGGATGCTGAAGGGTCCAGATGACATGCCCTGATGTAATCCACAGCATCCCAAACAGTTTTCAGTATCATTTTATTCTATGCACGAGCTCTGCATAAAGTGTAGCACCACTGGCATAAATCGAGCAGTCATGCTATGTGCCGTCAGCAGATGATGAGGCAGGCAGTTACTGTCTGTGAATTCTCATGTAGCATTTCTCTCGTTCTTTTTACTCATCTGAAAAGAGGAATCAGGGCAGTGTCTGCAGTGCATCATTCATCCAACATGGATCATGTAGCTATTATCCTGAACATACAATATGCTCCGTTCCTGTTTGCCCTGAATAAAGATAGCAAAAACATCAGCCAAGCTTCCCAGGGACAATTCTGCTGTCAATGCTCCAGCTAAAACAGCTCTGGTTCAGCACTGTTTTTTCCTCATCAATGGCCTCTGTTTCCCATGCATGCCCTGTCTTCATTGCCAGTGTGAGACTTTGCATCCACATGAGGGAATTTAAATGGCAAAAATTCCCACTGTGGCTCCTGCTGGTTCAGCAAAAGGGTTCCTTAATACAGATATTTGTCAGGTAGTTTCCAGCATTTCTGTTGTTGCTTGTTATATGACTTTGCCCACCACAAATGCAAACCGTTCAAAGTCCTTTAATGCTGGGACAGCCGCTTAGAGATTGCAGCCTCAAGTCATCTTCACCATCTGCTTCTGGATGCTACATATGCTCTCACCTGTGTACCCACACATGTCATGTTTATGTTACAAAGAGAGTAGGATTCATTTCATGGTTTTTGCCTTCTGATTGTTTGCTCTTTTCTTTTGCTTTCTGAGATATAAAGCAATAGTCATACATGCTACAGTGCTTCTGCTAAGCTGCTTGTGTGATACCTTGTTCCCATGGAAGTCAATGGGACTTTTGCTATTAGATTCAGCAAGCAGCCTTTCTGTGGGATCTGATAACTCCTTGTAATGTTTATATACTTTACTAAGATGTTTTGCCCTAAAAATATTGTATCTGTAAGAAATGGTCTAATTACTATTCTTTATTTTAATGCACAGTACAAATAGGGAAATTCTCATACTGGGCAAGAGACTGTTATATTAAACCTGCACAAATATGAAAATTTATCTTTTGTCCTGAAGCTAAAACCCACAAGAATGATGATACATCAGTGACATGTATATCAAACACTCAATTTTTTTCACAGCCTTGTTCAAAAGGGAAATGTTGTGTGTGCAGAGTAACCTGCTAGTACATACTAATTGTTTTTGCTACAGTTTTGTTTAGTGACTAATCTTACGTACTGCACAAAGAAGTTGGACTGTCTCAGGCCAGAAATTACTAGCCGTGCAAACAAGACAGAGACAAGAAAAAGGGATCTGACATATAAGCAATGTGACTGGTGTGATGTTTCTAAAAATCTTATATTTAAACCTTGATTAGCTAAAATTTCCAGGTGCCCCACACGCTAGTTCCCGCTGTCTTTTAATACAAGTTCAGATTAACATCTTGCACTGCCCAGAAGTATGCTAGTGGCTGAGCAGTCCAAATAAATAGCACAAAGTTGCTGCCATAAAATGCTTATTATCTAAGCTCCTGATCTTGCAGGCATCCGGCCATATACATAGATTTGCTCCTGTGAATGGTTTCATTGATTTCATTAGAACCTCTTGAGTAGATAAAATTATATACTACTTAAAGGTTTAAAAGTTTAGGGCCTAAAACTGAACGTGGTATGAATTAGAGGGGAGAGGGAAAAAATAAAAAAACAAAAAACTGGGAACATCAGTGATGTGGCTGTTATAGGTCACCTTGTTCATTTTTTTACTAATAATTATGGAATGAGATACCTGAGTGTTTTTATCTCTTTATGATTTAAACTTTTTTTCATAATTTAGAAGGGGCTTTAGATTTTATTTTGTCTTTTAAAAGTTTTTTTTTTTAGTATAAAACTGGTAATAAACCTATTATCAAGAGAATTATTTTATTTGCTTATATATCAAAATGAAACATTTTCTGTAACTTTCTTTATGCAAGCTAGATGAAAAAATTAAGGAGGAAAGAATGCACATACTTGGGGAATATATACTGGGACATTATTACTATAAATATTTTTAGCCTGCTTTCCTAAACCAGTAAGTCTTAGGTGAGATCAATGTCTTTTGTTTGTTAGTATTTCCTCCTCAAAACTTTAAACTCATGGTAAATTTCAACCAAAACTGACAGATGTACAGCAATGCTCTTGTGTAGTTTGTACAGGTCAGCCACTAGTGAAAAAGGAACCTTAAATTTAAGGCCTCTACTGAAGGAAAAGCAAAATGTGGCTATTAACTGGTCTGTTTGACAGGAGCCAGGCAGTCAATTCAACCCAGGCAAGGTGGCCACCAAGAAACATATGTAGATCCAGACCAACCTAGGGGACAGATGACAGGAATGGAGGCTTTATTAGAGATGCTATCCATGGAACAGATTGTTTTTATGTATTTAGACATAAGCTCCAATTTAATGGGAGTAAGGCAGTAACCTGCCCTCTGAAGAGAACATATATGGAGAGGTCATTTGTTTATTTCTTTGTCCATTTTCAATGATCTCAGGCCTCTTTATTGAAATCAGGTGCTATACAGAAGCAAAAGGAAATGGAGAAACACCATGGTGGTTGAATTATAACCATCCACTTTGACCTAGGAATCTTTAGACATGTAAAAATTTTGTAGCCTCCTCAGAGTTGTGGCAGCTGAGAGAAGGGCATAGGATCCAGCCCTTCTGGTGAATTCTCTAAACACAAACCCATGTTTTTTGCTTCTGTCTCTGCATACACATTGCAAACCAAATGCAAATAGAACAATATAAGAGAGTCTATTAAATTCTGATGATACAAACAGCTGGAGAACATGGGAGCTCCTGTGGGAGATAGACAGGTGAATCAACTTTACACCTAGTGCAAATGAATGGGGGAGAGGAAGGAAGGTAATTTAATACTACAGCAGCAGAGTAAGTCATTCAGGCTCAATAGACTACTTTTATCAGTGCTACATTCACAGGGATACCATATGGTGAGCTGCTGTAAAGAATGGCCCCACCCAGCTCTGCATATGGTACCCACCATTTGCTACATGTTTATTAAGCATTCTTAAAAAGCTAATATTACAGCATCCTTCAGAGACACCTAAACCTAGTGTTAGATTACAGAGATGGTGGTATCCGGCTTTCAGCTGCTTTTTTGGTAAGCTTTTAAATAGTATTATGTGTGTGTAATAGTAACAAAAAGAGATTGAGCTTGTGTCACTATACATAAGAAAGAACTTTGCACCAACTTAGTAGTACTGGCAGTGGGACAGACATTAACAGGTGACATTTGTCATTCTGAATGCCTTTATCAGAAAGATACTTTTCTTTATTCTTCTTTCTTTTGTGAATGAAGAAAGGATAGAAGATTGTTTGACTTCAGCGCATGCTGGCAGGGATAATAACTAGCTTACAGTGATAAGAGAGGGATGTGAATGATAGTCTTTGTTATAAAAAATAATATAGTTCACTGAAACTGTTTGGTCAGTTTTTTGTTTTTTTTTTTTTTAATGTGCAAGTGTGTAATAGTACTCAGCCTTGCAAAAACTGAGAACTGTCTTTGTTGATTAAAAATGCTGAGTGCCAAATAGTGGTTATGGTCAGCCTGGCATTCTGATATCAGGTTGCAGTGTTTGCATTGTGGCGTTTTCTTGAGAAGATATAATGTGCTGACATTGCCATTTAGAGCACATCATGATGAGTCCAAGGGACTGGCTCTCTGGAAGGGGGAAAATCAGCTTGAGATCTAAGTAATGTAAAAATTTGGACTCTGGACTTTGATACATCTTCATTCTGCTTTCTCTGCCTCTTTTCTGTTTTCCCACTCTTTCTTCATTTCTGACTCCTAAGAGCACTTACAAGGAGGAAGCAAGTTATTTTGCCTTGCCTCCTTCCTTGTTCCTTTTCCTCCTCCCATACCTTTAACAGAAAAGAAATGCTTTTCTGAAACAGTATTCTCACTTTTTGAGAGCTGGTTTCTACCAGACTTCCAAAAATGATAATGTGGGTAGTGGTTTTTCAACCTCTTTTAGTTCACAAACTCCTAATCATTTTCAGGTGGGTATGCAAGCCTCCTTAGAAACTTCATGTGTGCACACCACCTTTTTTACTTTTCCTGTCCTCTTAGAAATAGTATACAGAGGAGTCATTACAATACCTCCATGTTTTGACTGAGATAAGAATGGGTAAGGATTTGAGTATTCTGCTTGATTTAACTAAATTGTCTCTCCTAAAACATTGACATCTGAAAAATGGGTGTTCAAATCATATTATCACTGGTAATCCTGACTTAAATTCTGACTATATTTAAGTAATTTGAAGTCTCCCTTGACACTGGAAAGCAAAACATTTTTGTCATCGTTTTGATGATAGAGACTGAATCCAGCTGGTGGTAGGGCAGAACTGTATCTAGCAAGGGAGGCATTTTAATAAAATCAGGACACTGCTTAAGGACTAAAATATCCCCATTTATGTGTATTACAATGTCAGAAAGGACTAGTTTTACATCTTGGTGGAGGAGAGCCCTTTTTTTTTTTTTCCCCCTCTAAGGAGTACAGATGATGCTGGGATGAGCATTTATGAGTGAGATATAGTTTTGATAGGAAAGGTATAAGCCAACATAAGTAGTCTCTCAGACTTGTAACTAAGATACAAAATACAAATACCTCATTCCCTGCCTAAACTTTGAAGTGTTTTTCAGTGTTAAGTACGGTTTTGATGGTCTTTTTGGCATACATGAAATAGTATTTATAATTAGACATTTAAACAAATGATCTTTTGATATTTCTTCTTAATTAATGTGGATAACTCATTTTACTTAGATGATTGCGGATTGTTATTTTAGGGAGAATAGTGTACTTCTTGTGTATGGGAAAGATTGGCTTTTCTCTTTTGATGAGCCAGCCTGGGTCTGTGCCTTTTCAAAAGCAGAAAAGAAGAAAAAGTAAGCGTGTAGAAGTCTTCTCTGTTGTGTGTGTGTTCCTACAGAGTCTGTGTGCCTATCCCCAGCTCTGAGTCAGGGTCCTAGTCAAAAGTATCTGGTTGAAGAGACAGCCCTTAGTAATCCCAGCTCATTCTCAGCCTGAGCCCTATGCACCGTACAGTGCTGCCCTTTTCCCCTTGATTCCCTGTCCCCCAGCTTGGCAGAAGTCTGCTCCCACTGAAGTTCTCCATTCAGCATCTCCCACACTTACTGCAGCTTCTTAGCTCTTTGGCATCTTCCTGTTCAGTACCTGCTCCTAAAGTTTCCCACCACTATGCATCTGCCAGCTACTGATGCTCATTCACACCTTTTCTTAGGTCACCACTGTCAGTGTCCCCCACACCCCTTGGCCAGCTTTTTCTTGAAGAGACCAAGTTCTAGTATCTGCTTCTGTTAGTGACTTAAGAAAACATCAACAGACCTGGGCCACAGTTACCACCACCAAAAAGAAAATAGTAATAATATATTTGGATGCAATTCTGAAGCAGGCAATACACACACATATACGCACACACGCACAGAGTAACTCTGGGTCACAGAGGAGAACCAACAACATAAACTGTGCTTTATTTCTCTGGAGGCAAGGCATTGATGCTGCCACCAGAAAGTGAGACAAGCCAAAAGTTTATTGGTTACTATTGTGTTTTTCAGTGTAGTGAGAGATGTTTTAAAGTACTTCAAGGGAATGCTAAGTCACGCAAAATTTCTGAGTCACTTGTGATTCAGATCCCCCCGCCGCTTTCCAAAATGTCAGTAGCCAATGTTCTGTTTTGCCTTCCTCATCTCTCCTACTGGATAAGAAAATCTCCATCTCTCTAGTTCAGCCTATTCATTCCTGATTTACTGGGCAGAAAAAAATAGCAAGTTCTTAATTGACAGTGAGGGAACAAAGATTGCAACTAAAACTGAAGTAATGCCAGTGTAAATAGGATACTGACCTCAGCACTAGATAGAACCTGGGGGCATAAAGTTGCAAGTTCATAAGTTACCACACTAGAACAAGTACAGAAGACTTTTAAAGACAGAGGTTTGAAGGACAAAAGGGTTTTGAGCTTGAGTACCAAGAAGGACCATTCCTACTCATACCTGGAAGAGAAGAGTGACCAACCTAAGTATCTGTCTAGGACCATGGCTCTAAATCTAAAATCAATTCAGGTTGGAAGAGACCTCAGGAGGTCTTTAGTCCAACCCCCTGCTCAAAGCAGGGTCAGCTATGGGATCAGACCAAGTTGCTTGGGACTTTATCTAGTCTGGTCTTGAAAACCTCCAAGTACAGACACTGTTCAGTGTCTCTAGGCAACCTGTTCCAGTGCTTGACTGTCCTCATGGTGATTTTTTTCCCCTTATATCTGGTCTGAGCATCTCTTGTTTCTGTTTGTGTCCATTGCCTCTCATTCTCCAGCTATGCATTGCTGGGAGCAGCCTGGCTCTGTCTTAGGTGGTTGAAGACTTCCAGGAGGTTACCATTAAGCTTTCTTTTCTCCAAAGGCCTCCTCCCTCAACCCCTTCTCAAATGGCATCTTCTCCAGCCCCCTGATCATCTTAGTGGCTCTTCACTGAACTCACTCTACTTTGTCAAAGTCTTTCTGGCACTGGGGACACAAATCTGGATGCAGTATACATTCATACCTTTGGCTTCAGATCCATATCTTGCATTGTCCCCTTCCATGGGTCTCCTCCTCAGTTCCCCCCTTCACTTCCCAGGTGCCTTTCAGGGGGATTTAAAGACAATTAAAGCCAAAGGAGTTCTTGCAATTAAATTCAGCAGGCTTTGTTTCACACATTCAGCGAGGACTGTGCAGCTGAGGAGTACTGGCAAGGCATCATGCCAGCCTTCTTCATACTGCTAGTTAATTTAGCATGTGGTTTAACAGAAAGTTTGAAGCTTACAGTATTGAGAAAAGCCGGTGACTGCTCTCTAGGAAACATTCACTGGTGCTTATGCAAACTGTGAGCAATTTTTGCTCAGGCATGTGTAAAACCTGTTTGAAGTAAACCTCCAAGGTTCTGAAATAATCCACCAGATGATTACACTCCAAGAGTCCTCCACCTAGTAAGAATGTTGTTGTTATACAAAAATTTCCTTAAATCTGTGCAAGTTCTGACTGCAACAAGTCTGCAGACATAGGTCTTCTTGACATGGCCTTACCTTATTATTTTATTGCATGTTCTCCTCTATTCCTTTGTTGTGGGGCTTTGGAGGGATAGAGATGAGAGCCGTTTGTGCAATTATTTTTTTAATATTATCTACAGAAGTAAAAGTAATACTGACTCTCAAATCTTTCTTCCCCAAAGTATGTTTGGAAAGTAAATTTTAAAACTACCACCTTTCCATAGTTACAGCTAAGAAATTCCTTATCAGTTCTATTTCAGGGCTACCATTTTGTAGCAGCAGTCTAGGAAGTAGGTTTTGATAATTCTTATATTTTAACCACCATTTTCATTTGTTCAGTTTACAGAACAAACTCTTCTTGTAACACGTACAGAAATAAAACAACACTATCATTATTCACTTAAGTTCTGAACTATTTTAGGGGTGTGCTGTGTGTAAACACTAGACAATTATTAAAGAACTGCTGTGCTGTATTTTTCTATGTTTCTGCTGTAAAAAAGACAGAAATATTTGATGGTCTGACTCAGGATTTGAAGATTTTAGCCCATGACCTTAGAAGCAAAGGTGAAGGTATTAGTGAACAGAGCTAGTGTTCCAGGGCAAAGGGCAACATATCAAGACATTACAGAACAAATAAAAATGGAATCTTTCACCTTATTTGTAAAAGAAAATGTTAAAGATTTACTTTTTAGGATGATTGTAACATACATATAGCACTATTTTATGTCTCCAGCAAAGTATAACAGATGGACTGTGGGTTTGTTGGGGGAAAAAATGTGCTGAAAGATTTTTATTATCTGAGAAAGAGAGAACAAAACCCAAGGAAACATCTGGACAATTAATCTCTCAAATCTTTGTATATAACATGAAGAAAAGTACTCAAATATTTCAGAAGTCTTGTGCAGAAACGAATTAACTGTTTTTAGCAAAGCACAATAATTTACCATCCTGCCTGTAAAAAGACCTTTATAATTAATAATTAATTAATGCCACTTTATCCTTCACTCATGCAAAAGTAAAGAACAGGGAGAGCAACATGTTCCTTTCTACTTTGTCATTATAAAGTGATGAATCTCTTTCACTGCAGCTGAAATGATCTGTCATCTCTCAAAGAAGCGTATGTTATCGTGGGGAAAGGGGCTCTTTACCTATTATTTCAGTCTGCGGGGTGTCTGATTACTAAGATGGGCCCAAACATCTGGTAATCATGCCACCTCTTCCTGACATGTGTACGCAATATGCAATTCTGCTTTTTTTTTTTTTTTAAAAAAAAAGCAAGCTACCCAATGACAGGTGAGCAAAGAAATAGGTACTTTCTGTCTGTGCTGGTGAAACATTATCTTTTTTGAGTAGTTTACTGTTTACACTGGTGTTTTTCAATGCTGTTGCACCATCAACCCATTCTAAAGGAGTAGGTCGAGGCCTACAATGAAAGCCTGCTGCTTATTTCTGCTTATATTCTTTTCATTCAGTGCCTTTTCCATGACTTTTGCAGTGGTACAGTTCAGAGAACAAAATCACAGATAACACAATTTATATGCTCACTTCGGTACTCTTAGTCTGCTCAATTCTCTTCTACATTTCTACATATATGTTGACTTTCTCTCCCTCCGCTTTATATATTTTAGGAAATGGGAAAGTGTTTCTTTCATTGGTATACCCCACTATATAAATATTATATATATATATTCTTTGTATTCTGTTTTTGTCTTTCCCTCCTAGCAACCCCACTGTGTTTTTTTGGTAGATATACATACAAAAATGATAAAAATATATGTACTTCAGGCTTTCTCTCCTTCTTCCAGTCAAATAGGAATGCAAGTATTTTGCCACACAAGTCCAAAACTGTGGTGTCTCTGGGCTAGTATCCTATTTCTGCCAGTAACCGTGTGACTTCCAAGGAAGACAAACTAAGGAAGGCAGTTTGAAGAATAATCAACACCCCCCTCCCCCAACTAAATTCTTCTCAATGTGCGGGCTGACTTGTGACCAAAGCTGGAAAATCAATATCCTTTCTGTTTCTAATCCTGTATGTCTGGATGTTTAGTTATTTAAATTAGTTATCTTTAAATCTCTTTTGAAACCCATTAAACACCTGCACTTCCTTTTATCATTTTAAGAGATAAATGGAAAAAGATGTCTACTAATGGATCAAAGAAGGAGTGTTTGTGGGGTTTTTAATATATTGTTAGTTGATCAAACAAATAGGAAAATCTCTAAACAGAGTTTTTAAAGAGTATGGTTCAGTATGGGCTTTTCAAAAATGTGAATATTTCTGACATCCAGAATCTAAGTGCCTGGAATCAATATGGGTCTTTCCCATCCAGTATCTGTGCTGCCAAATACTGTCAAAAGATACTGAAAAACAAGTGCTTCAGTGGCAAGTTATTTTTAGTCAGACAACTTAAACTCTAATTTTAATATCTCACCTATTTTCTGTCAACACCAATACTGTTAGACACAGTGTTGATGGTTGGTGTTTACTGAAATAAAATGATGACAGTTATATGTTACTGTTCAGCAGAGGTCTGGTACCAGCCAAAAGGTCGACACTTAATTGAAGGGCAACATTTTTCAAAACATCTTGAAAAAGTTCTGTCATCATGTTTAGCAGTATATTTTGCTTTGTTTTTGTCTTATATAAAGACACAAAACAAAATACAAAAGTCTTGTAGATAGATGGGTGGGGAGCTTTCCTCTTGGAAAGACTTGCTGCTTTTTGAGCACTACTGTGACTGATGGACTCACAAAGAAGTCAAAGAGGGTTTCTGATGTTCTCACCAGTGGTTTTGAAAAAGCCCTTAACTACTTTTATTGATTCAATGTGCTTGTTTTATGGTTTTCTTTTTCTTTTATAGCTCATGTTTGAATTGGCATTAGCGAATATATTTAAACAGACAGTGTCTTTTGTTATGTGTTGTGTGTACTTTGGTATTTTAGTTTTCAGTGTATACTTGCCAGGTACACTGGATGAGAAAACTAATGGTAGCCACTGAAGAATAAAGATTTCATGCTCTATATGTTTTTACTGACATTGTACTGACATTTGAATTTGTACTGACATTACCTTCAGTGCCTAACAGACCTGCAAATTCACTGAGATTAGCATAAAAGTTTTCTTTTGGGGGGAATTTATTAAATGGTATTGCACTCTACTGCATGTTATATCCTCTGCAATGAATCATATGCTATTTACCTCAGTCCCTGTCCACTAAAATATTTTGAATTTCACCAAAAGACTATTTATATCAGTGTTTTACCTCTTCATGCCAGCATTGGGAATAGTACTATAAAGTAATTATTAATATCACTATTATAAATAAAGGCACAGCATTAGAATAACCATATTTTCCTTGCAAATCTTGATTTGAAGAATATCATACTTCAGAGACAAAAGATTTTTCCTTGGATAATACTTGAGGGCTAGCTGAATCATGGTGGTTCTTGTGGTATTTTACTAAGGAACTGTGGTGAAAAGAATTCTGATGGCCTAGAAGCGCAAAAACAAAAGACCCTATTTGGGAGAAAGGAAACTGGCCGTGTTTTTCTGGGTTCGGGTGGGTTTGTTTGTTTTCTTAAGTATTTTGGGAGTAGTGATGATGTCATCCATTAGAAGAAGCAACAGCAAAATCCTAGACAGTTTTTTTTTTTTTTTAAGTATAATTCATGCAGAAAACACCAAAACTTCTCTCAAAATCCCACACTGCAATAAAACTTAAAAGTACAACCTTTCTGTTTTCAAAAGAGTTAATTCAATCCAGTTATTTTATGTGAACCTAGTATATTTGCATGCCATAGCCATGGCCAGCCAATACAGAAAACTACAGGACTAAATTGCTTCACTTAGGTCATTCTTAATCCAAAGAAAATTACATATATTTGAATGCAAAATATATTACACAAATTAAGAAGTGAACTATTTTTCTCTACTTTTATTTGCCTAATCCACATATTCTCTTATGATGGCCCAAGTCTTCAGTCAAAACCAGTTAAGTTTTGGGGTAGGAACACACCAAAATGACGTGGCAAGCTAAGCGTCTCAAAGAACAGGGCATAGCAAGTGCTTTCATCAATGCTATCTTAAAACTCATTTCTCCTTAAAAGTATAAGAATCTTTAACTCTCTTGTGGGCATTTCAAATATCCACTTTGACTTCTTTGGGGTTTCTGATGTAAATAAGTACTCAGTATTTTGAGGAGGGACTATAAACTCAGACATCAGATATGATTTGTCTTTCGAGACACCAGTATTAAATTTTGAAAACAGATGTTTCTCCTCCAACCCTAAGCTATTTACTCTGTTGCAATAAAAAGGAAATCTCATCTATATTATACACAGATTCCAACTGGCAACCTCAGGTTAGATCCAGCCTGCAGAGTCCCTGGATATGACCTAAGAAAGGAGATGAACACTTTCTCCTTACCTGAGAGACAAGAGAATATAGCTCATCAGGGCTTGGTACTACCTCAGAAGTAATGGTGGCCATGGTAGCTCAAAAGGTTAGGTACTGCAGAGTGATGTTCATTGCAGCTGCAGCAGGTAACCACCTCTTCAGGCTAGGGTCTTTCAAACAATGTTTCTTGGGCAGCTACTGTTCTTGCACTGCTGGGAAACAGACACCAAGAAGCTATCATTGCCTCCTGTTTCTCCTTCTGCAGTCTCTTTGGCCACTCTCCTGTGTAAGTCCAGCTGCAAAGACTTGAGGGATTTCACACACTTTCCCATGCTGGTCAGCCATAAAGCAAAGGAGCTTGGACATATTTCACATATGCACCACCCTGGCCTAGGTAGGTGTCCTCCAACTTGATCTTGTACAGTGCACTAAAAAGGCCAGACCATCACAAAAGGGTTTTCTTTCACTAAAATGTTGCTTGGTTTCGAACAAAGACTAGAAGAAAAGAAAATGGTAGCTACTTTTGAAAGCTTAGCATTTTTATTTTTGTAATATCTTGGGCTTTTCCCTTTGAAAGCACAGTAAATAATGTACATGATCCCTTTATATGACAGTCTGTCCCTTTTAAAGGCGCTGAAGCTGAGGAAGAGATGCAGAGGCCTTGGAAAGGTCACACATTAAGTCACTAATACAGTCTGTTGTCATTGAAGAACAATGGCTTTTTTTTCCTAGCAATTAACATGATCTTTCTTCCGAATGAAATTGCTTTTCTTGTAAAGTATTATTTTCTTGACTTGTTAGGGGCATATAGGAAACTCAGTAATATATTTTCAGGAACATGAGTGCTGAATCAGGTGCTCTAGTATTCAATGGTAGTAAACTCAGTCTCTTAGCCTGACAGTATTCCTAAGTCAAAAATGCTTATTCCATTACCCCATGCTTTAGTTTTCTTGTGTCATCAAATTCACATTGTATAGTCTAGTTTAGAGGCAGCTAGATGTAATATCACCTAACACTTCGGTATAGTTCTTTTGAAGACATGATAGACTCTTTGTTGTTGCACAGGTTTTGTGTAATAGGGAGAGGATGTTCAGTTGCCCATATTAAGTAATGGCAGGGCTAAAGTTGCTGTTACTGAAACTGAAGTCTCATTTGATGATCAGTGAAACAATACAGTCCTGTCACAAGAACCTGACATCTGCAGCCTGTGTCATACCTTTTGTCCAAGTTCCTGAGAATTGCACTTGCAGATTGGGAGTGACAACAAATTAAAAATTCTTAATAACATAAGAATTTCTATAAAACCCACTTTAGTACTTTTAAGTCATTCTTCTGGTATGCCACCTACTAATTTTCTGTTTCACTAGGTATTTTTGATTTTGTGCTTAGTATTGATTTTCTGTGTGTGTGTGTGTGTGTGTGTGTGTACTGCAAGTGATTTGTATGAGAAGTATTTCCTGAATCCATTTTCAGTTCTGTTTTCAGCTATGCTTTCTCATCTTAGAAACTCTGTAGAGACTCAAATGAGAAAAGTCAGTGTTGTCTGTATTTTATTGTTTTACATAGTGACAGAGTGCCTTCACCTAGGATTCCCAGCTTGTCCTCATAATTGCTGTAGGCTCTGATATCAATTTTGTTTATGTATTTATGTCCTTATAAATACTATGCATTTCTTTTCAGCATATTGCCCAAAAATGAATGCTATATGTGAAGTGAAAACATTGCATCTTTTGAGTACATTGTCTAATACACAATATATTCAAAAGTCAGATGTAATTTATTCTTTCTGTTATGTTCTATTGTTTCTATAATGCCTCTTGGCCTCAGCACTGCTGCACTGCACTCCAGAATCCATTGTATTCAGAACTGCACAAATATATAAAAATGCTACCTTTCTTAAAAAGCCTTTTTCCATACGTCTGATTTTACAGATACCCATTCTCTTGCATGAAGTGACCAAACTGTTTAATCTGAGTTTGAAACTCTTCCAGATATCTCTTTACTGCATGAACTTCAACTTTTTATTGGTGCAGTAAAAATGGTCAGCTGCATCAAACTAATGTTATTTGTGCATATGTTTTACAAATGTTTTTGTACACTCATGTATATGTAAAATATGTAACTATTACATATGAAAAGTTGCATTAAAAGAACATCAATCTTTAAAACATTGACTTTTCAATTATGTCTATCTTTGACTGTGTATGTAATGTAGTCTTTAGCTGCAGAATCACAATATTTTTGGATAGACCATTTGCTTCAGGATGTATTACAACGCACATTCATAAGTAGTATTTACTCATTTCTGAAGGGGTTGGTTTTGACACCTCAGTATTCCCTTGACAGAGGTACTTTTATATAAATTCATGTGTTTTAAAATGTAATTCTCAGTAACTATAATGTCCTAATCAATCTTCTTTGAAGTTTACGATAAAATTTCCATTTATTTCAATGCTACAGGTTCAGGCTCCTAAAGAGTGTTGTAACTGGAGAGTTTTACAAAAAAAAAACAACAGAGAAGTTGTCTGCTCCAAACATATTCAACCTGAATGCTTTGGAATACCAAGGATAACCTGTCTATCTGTCAGTGGTGTCCAGGTGGCATGCAGGGCGGTCCCTAATTTCCCAAAGTAGGTGTGTGAGTGGAAACTCATTTGAAGGAGAGATGTATTTATGAAATAGCATTTCTTCACTTCATAACTCTGGTCAATGTAACTCTGGAACCTTTACATGTCACTTGGCCTCAAAAACTGATTTATTTGCATGACATGGAAATACAATGTTCCAACTATTGCTGAAGCTCTTATTCCATTAAATGAAGAGAAGAAGGAGAAGATAAAGGTGATAGTGGATAAGAGGTTTCCTCAGTACCCTGAGATTGGGGTAACGAGATTTTACAGTACCACTGTCTAGATAGGAACGTGTGGTTTGAATTGCTGGAGTGGAGGTTGCTTTCTGCTTCACACAGCTGAAGTTCAGAGTCACCCAAATCCTCTCTAGTGCTCCAAAAGATAAGAGGTGACTGGTAGGTGCAAGCCATAGTTTACATCTCCAGTGACAAGCAGTGTCTGTTTGGTTTATTTGTGTTGTGCTTCTTCAAGCTGTCAAGTATGTTGAAGTCTGGGAGTTCATGGAATATGACAAGTGGGACCTATGGCAAGAGAGACAAGTCTTTGTTGGAGAAAAGCAGATGTGATGAAAAGCAAGGAGAAGATATCCACTGTAGTGCCCAAACATACTAGGGATTAGAGGGGATTGGGTGACATATCTGTGTTGTAATATGCCCTTGCCACAAAGCTCCACAACCATAAGAATATACATGTTAAGTGCCTCGCTTGCTAGGAGCCCACCTGAAAACTGGCCTGATTTGCAGAAAGTACTAGGTATCCACTTTCTGAAAATGGACTCCCTTTAAGAGTATTTCCAGAGGGACACTCTCAATCAGAGTGCCTCAGATTAGTGACATTTTTAAAATCCTTGGGCAGTTTTCTCCTTTTCTCTGCCCCTGGGTTCTACCATGCCATAACTTGTTTGTACGTGTACTGATGTCAGTAGGAGAAGGCCAGGGGTACCCTACTCAAATGAGTATCCAAAAGTCTTAGAAATGTCGCAAGCTGTTTACTTTGTGTTGTACTGTCTTGGGACAGAACATATCTTTTATTCTCCCTTTTTTGATTTGAAACACCTCATTCATACAGAAGTTATCCTATAAAATGGGCTTGTTTGCAAGTTCTGCCGGTATTATGTGCTGTTTCCACTTATATGATCAGCTCTTCCTCAGACGAGTAAATCTGTTTTATAATTCCACACATAAGGTTTTTTTGGCAGAATAAAACTTATATTTCTATTAAAATTTCCAAAAATCATAATTGCTGCTGCCAACTTATATCACTGAGAAAATGGGCTACTCAACCATAATATTTTCATATAAATGTATTGGCTTAAGACGTTTCTCCCTTGGGTTAGGCAAGCTGCATATAAAGTCTAGTAAGGGTATTGAAGAAAAAGAATTTAAAAGAATGTTTAAAGTTAATGTGAGATGAAGCCTGAACCTCAGTTTAGAGGAAGCAAAATTTGCTTAAAGCATTGTATGTTTTGCTTCTGCCTAGAAGTGAACTAAAAAAACCCAACAATATAAAAATCTTAGTTAAATGTTATTATGCTCTATTTGTTTACTGTCCACCAAGCTGAAACTTTAACTTCCAGCCTGTTCCAAGTTACTGTGCTGGAAAGAGTCAGCTGCCAGGTAATGGACATCGGGGTAAGGCTGGAGGATTTTACTGGTAGAGAGATAATACTGGTGCTTTGGGCATCCTGAATGTGTGTGAGGCTGTTTTGATTTTGTTCTCTGAGAAATATTGATAGATTTTGGTTCCATGAATGAGAAGAACCTCCTTTTTCTCTGATGTTTTTGAACCAAAGTGACTTTAAACTTCTGTGTGGGAGTGGAGAAAGCAAGAATCACAGGGAAAGAGAAGTATAATTTCATTTTTCTCCACCTCAGCCTGACTGCCACATTGCTCCCATCCTTCTATCCACAATCATTTACCTGTGGGCAGGAAAACAGTTAATACCACTGCTACAAATTGTCACTGAGATTTGGAGCCAGTGCTCTAGGGGGTGGATGTTTGTCTGCACAGCTTTCATGTAATCAGTAGATGCAAGGACTAAACCTTGCAGTGACACTTTAATTTGCTTTGTGTTTTGAAGGCTGTCTTATTGGTTGGAAAGCTGAGCTTCTGATGCCTGTTTATGCAGCAAATTAAAAGAAATAATAATCTCAAGTTATGTAAGCATATGTGAACTCATATTCATATTTTCTGTGGGGTCTTGCATGAGTTGGACTGTTTATCACTTCATGAGCTGGTCAAGGCCAGATCCCCTCAACATCCAGCAAGCAAAGGTTAATCCTAAACTGATGCTGATAAACTCATCAGACATGTTTCTTCACAGCCAACAGTACTGCCAGCTTTCAGGCTAACTGGTAATATAGGGCTGTTCTTAGTGAGGTGTTCAGAAAAAGGAAAATGTGTCTGGAAGAATAATAGATTTGGTATGGGTGTGCTGGTGAGTTCCCCTGGAGCACTGCCTGATGTAATGTATCACTGTTTAGGACCAGGCATTGTGTCTATTATGTAATTGAAGGAAGAATTTATGAGGGACCTTGAAAACAGAACTGAGAGATCCAGGAGAGCCATGTGATATCTGGTGTAATTTGTATGCTCTTATCCTTTATCATTTGTCTGTATTACCCTTTATTTTTTGGTAGTATAGCTTTTGAATACACTGAAATGCTGAATACATTTCAGTCACTGAAATGACCTGCTGGAGAATCATTGTCTGGTGGAAAATGCGGTGTCTACAAAGTCTATTTTTTCTGTGTGAAAATCTGAAATATTGCCAAAATACTGCTGTACAGCAGGAAACCCAAATCGTAGTGTATTGTTTCAGGTCAGTTTGGTGCAGATCAGAGTTTAGTTGAATGGACTTAAAACATTTAATTTTAAAACAGCTTACTATATCTGCATTTTCCTACCAGGACATTTCCCTTTGAGAGCAGAAATTCAAACTCCCTACATCTCCTATTGTCTGAGCTGACCAGAGGGCTATTTCTCCCTTAATGTAGCACAGCCTCCCCTTTAACCAGTCACCTTTGTAGTGCATCATGGGGTAACACAACTGGAGTTTATTATGAGAGATGTAGTTTCTTCAGGGAGCCCAACCTAAATAGGCTCTGAGCTGGACCTACTCTATGGCAATAGGAAATACATTTTTAATGGTGAGATGAACTAATCTGAAGTGGGTCAGCTCAACAAATTGAAATAAGATGCTTTTGTCTAAGAAATGTTGGAATATTTCAACATTGGTAGTGATAGAAATTCAAGTAAAACTGCCTTTTAATACTTCCTGGTTTTCTTGGTATCCAAGTTCACCTTCAAAGTGTATTAGATAGAAGAAGCAAACAAACCTTACCTGATATAAGCAGCAGTCTCCTTAATATATTATTGATTTAAGTTTGAAATATCAAGACCTCTTGATGAAGAGAAGGATGTCTGCATAGCTAATGACAATAGGCGTGTAGCACATCATGGTCAGCATTGACTGTAGTAGAGGGAATGAGCTGAGGTTTCTCATTCAGCCAACTATCCACCGCTCATAGCCCACTGTTTGCATGCCTCCCATGCAATTCCTACTCCTGTAGTATACATGTGCTTAGTATGCCCCAGAAACTGCGGTGTTTAGATGATGATGCCTGGGAGCACATATGTAGCAAATCCAGATGAGGAAGTAGTTTAAATTAGCTTATGAAATCATATCAAATAAAAATTAATTACATGCGGTCATGTCAAAGGAGCAACATTTGTGAAGAAAAACATAGCTGGATAATATGGAGATGAAGTGTTAGTCTGTAACCACCTCCACACAGATGGTCTCATATATAGATACAGAAATCTGGAGACCTTCCTGAAAAGGAGGACAAAACAGTATTTCCATGTAATCATGTTGTAGAAATTTAACACCATCATGTTCCCCTCATCTTTCATCTTCCAGCCTGGTCCCTTATATTCACTCATTTTGTATTAAAGTCCAATTGCTTCAGTAACATAATATTGGTGTCTGAATGCCAAAGCAAATGTAGAGTAGAGATTTTCATTAGCTAGAGCTCTGGAAGCTTTTATTTGATTAATTATTCTATGGCAACAGAAGAGGTGTGTGAAAAAACCTTTGCATGCTCCTTTTACTGCATATGCTTACCCAAGGAACTGGGGGGTTATTTATATATTGCGATAAAAATTACATTAGCACTTGCTGCCTCAGCATACTTCTTGGGTTTTGCCAGAATTCTCCTCTGATTATCTGTTGGCCCTGTGCAGTAAAATATAATAAAGGGCTTTGGGAATGTTTCAACACATCAACTATCAGTTTTATACAAAGAGCTATCAATGAGCAGGGTGCTTACCCATTACATTGGAAGGATTGTGGCTTTTGTTCACATGGTAATGATAGGCAATTCATGAATAGCCAACAATACAAAATCATAACATTAGCCTGGAGTTGGGCAGATATATTACCATTGCCAGAAGGAATAATTCTGATGAACTGTGAAAGTAATTATTCAGTTCCATTACTCTGTCATAACATCCATTCAGTCTGTGTCTAGGTTATGTTTGGTTTGTTGTTATAACTTCTGTAGTGGAAGTCAGCTGCAGCGTAACCTTTGTCAATAAAAGACTGACACAAACAGTTGGGTTTTGTATGTTATTAGCCATGTTGTCACGGACTTTTTGTTTTCCTCTCTGGTGGCTACTGAGGTCAGACGTCAGTCCCGGGGCAAACAGAAAAGCACTATGATGGTGTAGAGATTACCTCATTAAATGACTATGCACTATATTAATAGTGGATTTGCCAATGTTACGTTAGGTAAATCCTTGCTTTTTCTGTCATAGCCATAACACTGAAACACTTCCTGTTAATTCTGAACTTCAATCTACATTGACTGTAGAACAGGTAGACAAAGTGGACATGCCACTAAGCTCATTTCCTGGCTTCTTGTTTGGTGTAAATTATAAATTAGTGTTATGATGATAGCTGAATGATATAGAGCTGTGCAAGAGAGAGAGAGCTAGAAAGCACAGAGGAAGGGGAACAGGAGCAAGTCTGCTGTTTTTCTCTTCCCTCTTTTGGAAAGGGCGATGTTGAGAATCAATGAGCTAACTTAAGACGTGGTGTTATCCTTGAGCACATGCTTCCCATGGAAAACCATGTGTCAGAGCTGCAGAAATTTCCCTCTCAGCTGTGCAGTTTCTAGAGACTTCACCCATATGTATCCTGGGATGACCTCTCAGAAGCAGTACCTCTGCCCCAGTGACCACAAGACTCCCTTATTTCAATTCTTTCTTAGCTGGGTTTGCAGCTTGCCTCCACCACAATGCTGGAGAGAGCTAAGAATGCATACCTACCTCACTCGTTTGAAGAACCATGATCGAATTACCCCTGCTCTGCCTTCTTTATGCTGGCTTCCTAAAAAAAAAATAATAAAAAAAAAATATAGTGGTTTGATTTAAAATTGGCCTTTAAGGAAAGAGTCTTTAGCACAAAGAGATGTTTTAAGACATGCAAGATCTGCTTTTTTAGAGTTTTTAAGATGGCATTCATTTTAAAAGGGGTTTGAATCTCGCAGCTTTGATTGGCAGAGTAAAACCTTTCCTTTAGTGATTTTTGAGATGTAGAATTTATTCCTCGAACAGCTGCCCTGGCAGATCCTTTAAGAAAACAATTCTGAAACACAGTTGTTGTTGTTGTTGTTTTTTTCCCCCCAGAGTTATTTTCATCTGGCTCTTGTATAATTTTCTGCCCTTATAGAAAAGGTTTTCTATGTGGCTTTTAATATGTTGTTACACTTTTATAGTGTGTTAAACTGCATTGCATTTTAATTGGTAGGTCTCCTCAGTGGAGTTGGAAGGATTGCTAGAGAAAGGCATTCCAGACATAAAATGATTTAGCTTTGTAAAACTACTCTTGTCACATGATGACTTTTGAAAGGGTCACTTGACAAAAACTGAAATATACCTCCACTGAAATTCCCCTGCCTTACCTGGAGTTACTCCAGAGGAGAATTTTGACCTACAGCTTCAACTAGAAACAGGACAGAAAATAAAGTTGCAAAAACAAAGACTTATCTTGTAACATCCTTTTGCCATTCTGGTTATAAAGGATATTGTCATAATATTGTTAGTTTAATGTTTTTTTATAATTAGCCTTTGGAAGTTTGAAAACAATATTTACTGAACTCTGTTTTCCTTCCATTCTTTGAGCTGGATTATTTGTTCTTGTGTTGGTTATAAGAATTAAATAGTTTCTTTCTTTAATGATAAGGGTTGCGATTACATAAAAATTCTGAAGTATTACTTTTATTAGCAAATGCAACAAAAGTCCCAATTTTAAATGTTTGTCTTGCAAGTAAAATGATATCTCATAGTGAAAAAACAAAATTACACCTACTGTTCTTTTTTCATTTCTTTTAATTATTAACAATGCTAGCTTTTATCTTCAAAAACACACTCTCCATTTTAAATATTGCAGCCCTATGTTCTCTTTAAAGAAATGATTTTCTTTTAATCTGATAGGAGAATGGCAAAATGTATGTAGTGGTATCGCTATCAGGCATAAGCTTCTGATTACTCAAAGTCATATCATATACATAACTTTACTCCACACAGTAGCTTTGTTACTCATTAAACTACTTCGCTTCATAAAAGTTATATTTGTGCTTAACCGTTACAAGTTTTGGAAGCAAGGGTAATGACAGTGACTTCTGATGAATTCTGATGTACCATAAACTCCTCAAAACTGATTTTGATGGTGGAATTCTTGAAAGAGAAAGGGAAAATGCCAGCATTAGATAGCACTTAGTCAGCATTAAAAATTACATTGGTGAGGCCAAAAAGTTTGAGGCCAATAATGTAAATGTGTGACAAGTTTATATTTAGAATTTCTAGCTGTATTTTCCTTTCAAAATCCTCTACAGAATCTGTCTCTGTTCCAAAAATCTTATTTCTTCAACAACAGAATAAAAAGAAAGAATACAATATCTTATGGATGATATTGTCACATTACACAAAACAATAGGCATTGGGGAAGGTCATAGTAAGAGCTTCTGAATTGGGGAGATTTTGAATATTATCTTTTTGATGGAGAATCTCAGATTGCCTTTTTCTACTGTCAAATATTATCTAAATGATAAAATGCAGCATGTTGTCAGAGTGAAAACAGAATCACTCCATTTCTTCCAAAATCCATCTTAGTTTGATTTTATAAGGAATTCTTGTCATTTGAAGCAACATGATCAACAATGTCTTCTTAAGCCATGAGCCACTGAAGCACAGGCATTGGTAACAGTCTTCTAGCACAGTGGGCAGACATTGGATGCAACAGATTTACTGTTTTGTGCGTTGTGCAGCTAAATCCCATGTGCAGTGAATCCAGATTCACTGCACATGAATGTCACCATATCTGTGCACATACCTTGGTTATGCTTCCACATTCCCATTTTGTGGCAAGAGGAAAAAGAGGAATTTATTTTATTGCCAATCAGAAAATGAACGTGATCCCCATATTTCTGTTTTTGCCTTTCTGTTCATGTTTAATGTTGCATTTGCAAGCCAAGGCCAACGCCCAGTCACTGAAATCAAGTCCCCCACATGGCATTTCATATTCTAAAGACTTTCTTCCTCACCATGAGCTCAGTCCCAACAGTTCAACTTGTGATGAAATAGCAATGTGAAGAAAAGGATGATAAAGGACAATTTGATAGGTCGTCCTAACCAAGGACAGTCTGAGAGTTCTTTTTTGGTAGTTGAATTGACTTTAATTTCTGAACTAAACTTTGCTTCTGGTTCAGTTACTCATTTGATCATTAAACTACCAACTGAAGTAGGCCTGGAAGACCTGAATTATAGCAATACTGTTAAGAATCCAGAGATAATCTCCTTTTGTTAAGTATGCAGTCTTCGGTGAAGAATTTAGACTTTTGTTTTAGGGTCAGGACACATTTTGTAAGGAAGATATGAACCCACATAACAGATTCAATTTGAAATAAAATTATCTACCTGCTTTTCCTATTTTCTTGTTTTCCTTTAATCTTCTGCTTCATTGTACCAACCTTCTCATCATTTTTTTTAGTAAAGATTTTTTTAAGGTACATGTGACTCAGGTGGAACTAAGGAGAGGCTTGAAACATGATTCCATCCCATAATACTCTCAGTTTCCAAGTTAAGCTCCACCAGAACCATTTTACTGTAAATAAACTAGTAGCACCAAGCATGATTCAGTTTAATTGCTGTAGCTTTGAGGGCATTGCTGAAGAGCAGTCAATGGTTTAAATCAAAATGCTGAAAGCACTATTTGCTTTCTTTTGCAATTTGGCTCCTGTGTCATTTAAAACATGACTAGGCTGTCTAGGTAATATAGGGGTTGCATGATCTATCCTTCAAATAATAATACTGTTCTGGTTCATTCACTGTGACCTTTGCCTTTCAGCATAGACAATAAATTTGCTTCAGATAACCTTTCTAGCTGGGCATAGCATACTCTGCTGAACATGTATCAAATAAACTAAATCCTTTCTCAGACTGGAAACCAAAATGTGGTTTTCTAGCCACAGCTTGATAAATCATTTCTTTCATATACCTAGAGGGAAAAAGGACCATGACCTTCTGATATAGACCTCTGCAGATGCCTCCTATAGATAGATTTTTCTGCGTGCTGAGAATGTGTGAGAAGTAATTTAATGTGTATCCTCCTTTATTTCCATGTAGGAAAGAGTTAGTGGGTGGGGATAGTTGGCAGTTTCCCTTTATTTCAACTATTGTTGGAAAAAAGTGTGCCAGAAGTTCAGGTTTGAGACTCACTGTGGCTTTGTCTACACTAGACATTTCTTCTTAATTCCTTGCCAGCGCTTTTGGCTGTGGCAGCAAAGGCAGCAGACCTAGTTAAACAAGATGTCGGTAACTGACCTCACTTAAATTGCCATTTTGTCAGATCTTGTTCAGAACATACCAGTTAAAAAGCTGCCATTTCATCCAGCATCTGCATGAAACTAGGCTCACCTTGCACAAGAGAGCCCTGTGGCTGCCCCTAGTCTGTCTTGGAACAGCAGGGGAACACCAGGAGAAAGCTGAGATGGGAGGAAGAAAGGGGAGAAGAGGGCCTTCGTGGGAATGGGGTAAAGACGAGGGACTCTCAAGCTGGGAGAGCTCAAATGGGGAGTCAGAAGTGCATGACTTGGGGAGATCAGGGACCTTGAGGCACTGGGAAGGGATATAGGATGGAGGGAGCCTGGGCATGGAATATGTGAACTAGCAGAGGTTAGTGCACCTGCAGTTGGTAGAGCTAAAGCAGTGGTGGGATGAAGCTGAGTAGGAAGTGGTGGTCAATCTTCAGATCCTGGCACAGAGGTCAACCAATGGGAAAACTTAAGAGGGGACTTGAGAGACTGGATAGAGAAAAACTGAGTGAAGAATCATAGGATATATTTTTTTTCCTTTTTCCTTTTTCTTTTTGCCCTTTCCCTTTCCCTTTTCCTTTCTTTTTCTTTCTTTTCCTTTCCTTTTTTAAGAGGAGGACTTCGTATGGTGAAGAAGCGATAGCAGAAGATGTTAAGTTACTGTAGAAATAAAGATGAATAGTCATACAGACTTCCAAGAGTCAGGTTCAGTTGGTAGGAAAATGAGCAAAGTCAGATTAGCAGCACACCCAGACTTCCTCTCCTTTATAGAGCACCTTTTGGCTGAGAATCAGAAAGTACTGTATAAACATAAACTTTATGGATAAAGGAAGCCTGACCCATGGGAATGTTTGATTTTTCCTGAGATCACACATTGAAGCCTGGTGAAAGAATTAGGAATAGTGCCAAAGTTTCCTAGTTTGTAGTGCTTTGCTCTTGCAAACAGACAGTATCTCCTGCCGGCTGTGTGCGTGCTGATAGTATTTATTGACACTTTCATGTACACATCAGTGGGAATAAAATAGAATTAAATCCCTGATAAATTTTTATTTCCAAACAAATTGTTCTGTGAATGGTGGAACTAACGAAGCTTGGTTTCCTATGGGTTTGGGTCTCAGTGTTGGACTCTCTGACATCCAGTAAAACCTAAGTTCCAACTGAAGCTTTTCCCACAGCTGGGATATTTACAGGGCCTCTTGTGTGCCTGGATTCTCTAGTGTCTAATAAAAAGGGAGCTTATATTGCGCTCTTTCCTGTTCGTGGGGCACCACTAATGGGGCCTCTTTTTTCTATCATCTTTGCCTCTTATTTGCATTAAGTTTATTAGAACAAAATATATCTGAGATCACTACTTCTCTGTCAGATTGGTTTAAGAGCTATTGAGGAAAGCCAATACTGAGATGGGCAGCCAACCAAAGATATAAAATTATGCAGCGTGTACAACCAGCTTAATTTCCTTAGGAGACTGGGCTAAAACTTAGATTAGTCTCTCAAGCATCATATTATTTTCTCTCTATGTAAAACACATTAGCAGTGATATTTACATGATGGTGTACAAAATGGAGATGATGAAATATGATGATGCGGGCTGCTGTCAAATCCATAAAAATGATTAGACTGACTGGTGATAATGGGAACAAGTAAGGAATGGAACAAATCCAGTACTAGCACGGTCTGTGAAGACAGGCAAAAGTGCTAGAAATGAAAGAGTTGATATTATCCAGAAGTAAAAGCAATTGAACAGTCAATTACTTCTATAAGTTGTTTGTTTAAACATTTTACCACTGCTAGCATTTAGAGTAAGTGCACTAACTATCCATCTGTGAACAAATAACAATGCTGCTGTATGTCCCTCAGTCATTAACTACAAACCCTTAGGACCAATTCCATTTTACTCTCTTGAATCCACATATTTTTGACAAAATAGGAGTAATAATGTGGGTTTTAAATTGCACCTGGTTAAAAAAATTTAAACTGCAATTTAGCACAGCCAATGAAAACATTTATTTCACAAGTTTAAACTTTCCCATGGGAATGCTGGAGCAGCCCTTCTGATCTCTCTCTGTTCAAAGGAAACATCTTTACAATACAGATGCTTGGGAAAACATACTGGAACATAGACATTGATTCTCAGGAGAATCACGGAAACACAACAAACTTATTGTTTTTTGTTTGTAGCTAGAGATAAAAAATGGAACAACAATTTTATTTTTGCTGTGGTTTTCAGCTTAAGGTTTTTGTTTTCCTCTAAACATGAGTAGGCATAAACAAATCATTGCACATCAGGAGTAGAAGGGTAAAAGGGGTGACTAGATGTCTGCAACGGCAGCAGATTTGGTTGTTGCTCAGTGATTGCTGCACCTGCCTCCGGGCCAACTACATTGTCTTCTTCCACAGATCTTAATCAAGTAGATTAAGACCTCCAGAAAAAAAACAATGGAGACAAGTTCTATTCACTTGATGCTTAGGTAATATGTCAGTACTTGAGACATACTGATTCCATGAGAATTCTGCTCCTTTTCTCCTATGCCAGACATGATTTTGTGTCTTTCCATCATAAAACCCTTCCTTCTAAGATTGGTGGATTATACTTAAGAAAGACCAAGACTGTCTTTCCTTTCAGTGCTCTGTCACTGTTGGATCATATCTCTAGAATGAAGGAGCTGCAGTGGCTTTGTTGGGTAGATTGTCCATGTCACATACATCTGAACACCAATCTCTCCTGCAGGGAAAATAAAACAAACAAAGCTTTCCAGTGATATTCCTAGCCAAACAAATAGGACTAGCTGAGAGCAAGGACCAAAAATGCTTGTCCTTGACACTTGCTGAAACTGTGGCATTGGCTCTGCTACCAGCACCAAATAGTTTCATGTCATTTTAAGAACTCATGAGACTCAGCGGGTATCTGAAGTAGACAGAACTGTCATACAGGAAAACACAGTAATCAGTTCAAAAATAACCCTTTCAGCACTGAGTGAATGAAAAGCTGCTAGACAGCCCCTGTGGCAAATGCCTATCTTCATACTATCTGAAAGGCAATGAAATGTCTCCAGATTGACTTGAGTATTTCTTTGAAATACCCTGCTGGGCCTAAGTCCCTATATGTTGGTTGTTGTGATACCTTAATTAATCACATACACTAGGTGGTATGAATGTGGTCCAAAGTTTACCTTTCTGATTCAGTCTTAAATTACTATTCTCATGTCACAGTATTTTGACTGGTCTTCTCACTTCTTATGTGTTGAGATTCCTCAATGACTAACAGTTCAGACCTGACTTTTACATGGGGTCTTAAAATTGTCCCACTGAAATTCCTAACATTTCCAATAAAGTAAATTTTGAACTGTTTAATATATCAGCTGGACTTTGACATGTTCTGGTCTGACCTCAGCATGGATTGTCAGTGAGTTTCAGGTCATCATGATGCTTCCTTTGGAAAAGGTCATGTTGAAACCACATTTCAAATTCATGCTAAAGACAATCTCAAAACATACCCTCATTAAACTGCTAGCCTTCTTCCTACATATTGTGCATTTGGGGGGGGAGGTTGATATTTGATCTGTGACTATGATAGGACAAAAATTTAGACCATCTTCTGTCCAAGATTAGAAAGTCATTAAGTGGATCATATAGTGGTTTTCTACGGAAAAGTAATGGTGATCTTTTTTTCTTTCTCTAAATGCTGAAGCAGACTTCAAGTGCAGCACATAGCAGTAATTTATTATAGCACCTATATCTCAGTTAAACACTGTGATCTTGACATATGAGTAGACCTTGATGCTGACTTTAGAAAGACTTTCAGTAATGACTAGAGTAATGATGTTGAATTTACTCATTTCCACTGTCCATTTCCTCCCAAAGAGAGTCACATAATCACATACTTGAGAAAGAATAAACTTGCAGTAATGGTCTGCTCTTTGATATAGTGTAATCAAAGCAGATCTTCAAGATAGCTTTTAGGAGGCTTTATGAATAGAGACTTAGAACTGGGGTTCTGAGAATTATGATGGAAGTAATCAAAACCTATGGCAACCCCGACTTTTGGAACTTTATGCAGGAATGAGAAGCTGTATGCATGATCCGTTTGCACTGCAAATCAGGAGACTACAATCTTGACTGTCTTGTGTGCACCTACAGTAAGCTATGCAGAAGATAATTACTGTATACAAGGAGTGTTTTTATTTTTGCTACTGCTGATAAGGTGCCTGATTTATGATTCGCTGGAAAATACCTGGTGTTCAGAAATAAATATAAATATAAACTCCTGACAAACTACAGTTGCAATAGGGACAGAAAGATAGCTTGATTCCCCAGAAAACTTAATTGGACAAAATCAGAAAGAATATGATGCTGGGTTTTTTGCTTCTAGGGTGACTATCTCTACAAAGCATTCCTGAAGATAAACCTCTGTGCTTTAACCATTCACCATAACCAGAGTTGCTTAATCAAATTAACTATCACATTTCATTACAATTTTTTTAATATTGACACCAGTCATCGCTTATTTAGAAAAATGAAGCAGGTCTGTTATAGACTAACTAAAGAGATGGAAATGCCTTACTCAACCAGCTGTCCACAGGCATGTGACTCTTCCACGTGCCAGCTGCTTCCAACTGCCAGCACACCTACACTGCAGCATTCTAATTGTGGCTTGTAAGAATAGCTATCCATGTAAGTTGATAGAACATATTACTATACCACTCTCTTCCAGTAATAATTCAGCTGAAAAGTTTCAGCTGTTGGAGGCAAAAATATTCCGATTAGGACAATGTGGTGTTTTTCTAGTTCCCCTCACTTAGCAGTTAAGGTATGTTGCCTTTAGCAATATTTGCCTTTGTTCAAGGCCTCCTGACCTTAGGATTCTGTTTTATAGTGCACTCATGACCTCTCATTATAATATATACAAAACAAGACATGGATGGAATGATAGAAATACATCTGTTAAGTGAAAAAGCATAAACGCTGAAGTACATCTTACTGAAAACTTGTATTACCTCAAAATAAGCAAACGTTAATATAAGGGCTGAAGGTCAGCTAAAGTGAAGCTGACTGTGCATCTGACATACTTTATTCTGAATTAAGTTTTAGTTTTATATTCAGGCTGTTGCACTGACAGTTTCTTTCTCTGAGGTGTGCAAAAGCCATGTTGTTATGTCTGTCTATACAGTTGATGCTCATAGTAAGTAGTTATGTCAGCCTTTGATTACTGTGGAAACTCTTGTATCTTACTGTTCACCACACATGCACATATATTTAGAGAGAGAGAGAGAGAGAGAGAGAGATCTGTATATCTCCTCAACATACATGTGTGCAAAAGGAAATTACAGAGTTACTGTTTTACTGCTCTAACTTCACATAAGTGAGGTTGAAGTTTACAAAAAAATAGCCTTTTTAAGAAAATTGATTTCAATAGGAAGAGCTATCAGTCCAGACAGTGTCTGTATGCAGTGCAATTGCCAAAGTAACCTCATGGATTGCAGCATCTGGGTTTTATGACTGGAGTGCAATTATCAGTGAATATCATATTGTATACCATACATGTGTTGACTGTCTTGGAGACAGCATTAGATACGAAATGCTTTAAGCAGCATTAGATATGAAATGGCATTTTTTACTGCTAACCAGCAGTTGGTCAGGACTGTAGGATAAATCACTGTGTTTGTAGAGCCAAACTCTTCTTGGGGTGCACAACAAAAGGACAAGAGCCAATGGACACTACTTGTACCAGGGAAATTCCAAACACAGAAGGAAAAAGCTCTTCACATTGGGGTGATTAAGTGCTGGAGTAGGCATCCAAAGAAGATGTGGAAACTCTATCCCTAGAGATACTCAAAACTCGAGTAAGGCCCTGAGCAACCTGATGTAATTTGTGTGGGAGCGTGGACTAGAAATCTTCAGAGGTCTCCTCCAGTCAGAGGTCTCCTCCAGCCTATGTGGTGATTCTCTGTGAGTCTCTGTCCTTCAGCTCAAAGATGCCCACCCTTTTTGATAGATAGCAGGTACAGATCACCTAATCTACAGGATTTGCTCTCTTGCTCACTTATTTTAACAGAAGATGCACCCTTGTAAATAACAGCAGAAGAGGGCCTCAGAAGTAGCATATTGTTTACATCATTCTTTCCTTTTGAAAACTCTCTGCTTTCCGTCAGGGAAACTGTAGATTCTTATCATACCTCTAGGAAGAAGGGACCCCCAAATACTTCACATTCCATTCCCTAGGAAATCTGCAGTTTATGAAAACTAGATGCATTGGGAGTTGTATGGTGGAATTATCTTTGACAAAGAGAGAAAATACAAGAAGGGTACTGTAGGAAAAATTGAATTTGCAGTTCAGCTGGCTTAAGTGGTTTTTCGTCAAGAACGTGGTATCACTAAACCCATTAAAACTGTGTGCAGTAATTGACAAAATACTGAATTGTGAAAGTCCGAGCTGTTAAGCATTTAAGCTTCTTAAGTGCATAACATTTCTCTGAACCGTAGCTCAGAAATTATCAGTAACATGAACTACCCCCTAATGGCCCAGGTAAAGTTAATGAAATGTATGGCCAGGACCATTCGTATAAAGGTAGCTGTTGGAGGTAATTTGTGCCCAGGTCATGTGTGGCTAGAGTAAAAAAGCTGTTCAAATTTCTGTAGGAAGCAATACCCAGTCTTCTGACCTCAACATTTTAAGTCTGTAATTCTGAATCATTAGAAATGAATAAATAAATGAGTCTGAAATGTTAATAAAAATATTTTCTTAGAAGAGGATTTTAAAGTCAAATTTTGATATCTGATAATGCTGACCTGATAGTGACAAGATTTTTCATGTTGTGGCTGATCTTTTGAATTGATCTTAAAAGGTTCAGCGTGCTATTAAAATGTATATATGCTGATCAAGCACAATAAACTCTTTTTCTAAAATCCGAGACTAACTGATCAACTGTTTTCCTTTTTTTGTTATAACCTTAAGCTCAGTTACCTTGGAGGAAAAGGGAGGAATATAATAGTGATGATTTTATGTATCTGAAAGGCTCCAGGTTTTGCTGAAGTACAGAAACACTTGGACATAATCCAAATCTCTCTGAGTGTCCTGCTGTTAATTAGCCATGTCCTGTAGAGGTACTGATAACCTCAAAACAAGTGTCCCAACTGCCAATAAGCATCATTTTGTCTCCACTTTTGACACCTCATAAACTAAAATGTGGTTTAAATTTCAGAATTGTATTCATATATTAGAATAAAATAGTGATGATCTTTCTAGTGGGTTTTTGTTTGTTTTGGAGAGCACAGCTCCTAAACTCTTCAGTGACACAGCTGTTAAATATGAATAATGTAAGGGAAGTTTGCTTGCTTAAAGGATTTTGTAGGAATGTTAAAATAAAAATTTTTAATCTACAAAAAAAATTAGAAAATTACTAATGGTAATGTAATAGATGCATTGTTTTGTTGTAACTGAGTGCAGTATCTGGGCCATTAGGAGGCAGCTCATATTACTGTTAATTTCTGAGCTGTGGTGCAGGGAAGTTTTATGTGTTTAAGAAGCCTTAATGCGATAGAAGAATGTGGTTAGGCTGTGTTAGTGAATGCACTTGAGTTGGTAAGAGGAAAGGTACAAATAATAGCAAATAATTGTATTTTTGTACATTCTCTGCATGTTTCTAAAATGATTCTTGTATATGTGTGTGTGCATTGCTATATCTCTATATAGCCCTATTTAATAAATGCAGAACAGTGCTGCATATCGTAAAAGATCTGTTTCTGCTGTGTTGGGATATTCCACTTAATTGAGTTATGGATTCTCAATTTGCAACTAATGCTATTTTTCTGATGTCATGCTGAATGAAGAGTCACCTGCATGATCTCCGTGTCTAAGTACCTCAATTGCCTGCTCAAATGTAGTAAGTATATGCTAATTATAATCAGATTTTGAGCTCATTGTTCTAAGTATTACAATTTCTAATTTCTACTGCATAACACTGATAATGATGCATTGTGAAAGGTGTTTCTAAGGAGGCACTATCACTAAAATAGGCCTCAGAAACACTTGAGATAAACACTGTCATTCTAAGAAATGAGAACTTTGAGATATGATGGGTCTTTTTCCTCTGTAAAATAGCTTTTCTGTACTTAGTACTTTGGAACTTTTACTTATTCTATACTTAACCAAATTCTAATACATTTATTCACTTGACATTTTACTCTCATCTAGTCCCTCTGACTTCAGTTATTGAACTTTCAGTGTGCTGCTGAGATGTTTAGGGGAGCATGTAACATATGAGGAGAGGCTGGGAGAACTGGGTTTGTTCAGCCTTAAGAAGAAAACAGACACAAGTTAAAAAATGGGAAATTCTGATTAGGTGTGGGGAAAGGTTTTTCACTGTGAGGGCAGAACAGGTGACCAAAGAGTATGCAGAGTATCCATCCTTGGAGTTATTCAGAAGTGGAATGGACAAGACCCTGAGCAATCTGATCTAAGCTGGACTTGCTTTGAACAGGAGGTTGGATGAGATGAGCTCTGGAGGGCCCTTCCAACCTTAAATACTCTATGATTCTCTGAAGGATTTGTGGAGTGCTTTTTCATATAGGAGAGAAAAACAGCAGTTAGCTCAATATGAGCCATTCAAACTTACCGAGCTGCTGTGCAGTAAGTTGAGTATATTTTAGAAAATGATTATGTAGTCACTGTGAACTGGTGCCATGTTTGACCAGGAGAAGTTCTTGCAATAAAAGTCATAGATGGCTTTCCTTTGTCTATCACAGGGCAAAGGCATATGGCTTCATTTAATGTTCCAGTGTCTGGAACATTGTCTAGAAACAATGGTTTTCTAATTATTAAAAAAATGTTATAGGCTTTTCTACTAATTTATCTTTATTTGCGGAGCAGCATGGAGATATTTAGCATATAAAATTACCACATTACTGTAAAAAAGAGTGTAGCTGGTTTACTTGAAAGTGACAAAGTAATGGTGGACATAGATAAGCAAATATGTGTGCTGGGCATAAATACAATTGTTTGATAAAATAGCAGGGCTATTCAAAAAACCTCTAGCAGAGCATTTTGACTATGGAATATCAATTGACTCGTATTTCTGACTCTTCTTGCACGTGTCCACATAATAATAATAGTGTTAATGCACCTGCGTTCCTTTGTGATAGTTTTTGTATGATTAGCTGAGATTAAAGACTGAATTTTGTAAAAGCAGTAGAGATCATTTTAGGCTCTCATTGCTGATTCCCAATACTTCAACCCTTCCAATTAACTGTGTAGAGCAATTGCAATGAAAATCTTGTTCTGACATGCAGTCCTGAGTCTGAGCGTGTCCTCTGTCTGTACAGTCGTCATGTAAAGGCTCTGTAGAAATATTGCTTGCTCAGTACAAATTAAATCATTAGATCACTGAGCTGACAAGCTGTAAGAAATCTCTGATGAGCAAACGTAAACTCAGATCTTTCAGAGACTTAGAGGTTGGTCAAATCTGGGCGATATCTTGGGCAGAGTAAAAAGCATATCTCTGACAGTAGTGTGAAATTTCTGTCAAACGTGAGTTTTATTCTCTACAGCAGAGTGCTAGATCTTTTGATTGACATTGTTATTGACTGTTTGGTTGGGGAAATCTTTTGTGAAAGAAACTTTTGTTTGTTACATGCTCATAAGTGTTTGTTTTCTCCTGAAATTTTCAGAGACTATTGTATCATTTTTCTTAAATTTAAAAATAAAACTCAACTACAAAAAGATATCCATCACTGAAATTTTAAACTCAAATGGCTGAAGTCGGTTGGCAAAGTTGCAAGGAAATAAAATTAGGGTCTTGTAATGGTAAGCACCAGACAATCTTAATTATAAATTCTCTATGTGTGTGTCAATTTTTATGCCAATCAGTTTGCACTCTTTCTCATGGTGGGTTGGATTATAGATAATTCTCTTTTTAATTAAAACATATTTCTGCAAGAAGTAATCTGCATAGTTATAGTTGCAAAGACATTTCCTGAATTAGGACAAGTGTTTATATATTATAGTTAATGTTTTGAAAGGACAGCTTAAAATATCAAAATCTCAATATCTTAACTCGCAAATTAGAATGGGCATATGGAAGTTCCATAATCACAAAGTTAGTCCAAAGATTTAAATGGGGTCAGAGTTTTGATTCACTGACTTTTTTCTGAATTAAATGAGGGAACTGTATATGGTAGTTACGAGCCAAATAACTTTTGTGAATTTATCCTTAATTTTTATTCCACGCTCCTTTTTTTTGTGTACTAGTTTTTAGCATTCATGGTTTACTACAATCGTAGTCACTATCACTTACTATAAGTGCCTTACACATCTGTTACAAAACCAATTGTTGTTGATATGTAACTTTTCTAGTACAGTGTGCTGTAGGCTAAAAGTTTTCATGCTCGCTCAGCTGTAAAACACTTCTTGTTTGATTTTGTTTTGTTTTGTTTTGTTTTAATGTAGCCCTTGGTAAATTAAAGGAAAAGAAATCATCACACCAAAAAATGTATACAGAGAGGAAGAAAGTTTCCTTATTTGATAGCTGTACTATACCGTCGGCTGTGGCTCATCAGATATTATAATCTAAGTAAAGCTAAGCCTTATCATTACTTGAATGAGAAATCATGAGGGAAATACTAATTGCTTCAGAATTAGTACATATTTCTTAATGGAAACATCCTTCTTTTGAGTCATGCTTGTGCCATTACTGCAGTTGGGTGTTAAAAGTGCATATTGACATTGGAACTATTCAGATGGGTTTTGAAATGCATATCCAGTGGAGAGATCACTGCAAAATTTTATATATTTATGTTGAACATGGTAAAAATCTGACATTGGTTCCTGGCATTAAAAAAAAATAATCCAACCATCTTTGGAAATGTGTTAAGTTCCTTTGCAGTCCAGCTGACACCTTTTTCATCCAAGAGAGCAATGTCACAGTCCAAAATACAACAGCATGTAACTACAATTTGACATTAATTCTTCTAAATCAAAGGCTGAGGCAGATATTTGCTTTCTGTTATTCATTCTTACCATATCTTTCACAAGAAATGTGTGCATGATTCTTAAATTGGCTGTGTTTTAAATGCTATCAATCATGAGAATTACAAGGTTTATAAATAGACTTATATAAACTTTGGTATAATTTCAAAGTGACAGATGAAATCAATGTTTAATATGAGTCTCAGACAAAGACTTTATGTAGGCCTAGGTATTTCCCAAAATGAAAGGAAGACTTTAATCTCCCTTGTTATATAAACAGATAGCCATATGAAAATGAAAACTTAGGCCTGTAGATTAAAAAAAAAAAAAAAGCTCTTTCAGGTTAGGAATCATGTCTTTAGTAAGCATCCTCATTTAACTTAATGATCTTAGTATGAATGCTTGATTTCAAGTATCTGGCAGCACTGGCAACGAAAGGATTTTGCCTAATATGCAGCACACATTTCTAATGTAGGCACATATTCTCGTAGTCTCACTGCTCTGAAACATTTGACCCATAAAACCAGGCTCCCCAGTTATTTATGCTCACCTCCTTATTTAAATATATATTTTATCCCACTCATAATTCAAATTAAAATTATGGCTTTCACTAGAAAGAGAAGAGAGGAGCACCAAAGAAACCCTCTTTGGAAGGGGAAACTCTGAAGAGCCAAGTCCTAGGGATCTGTAAAGGAGTACTTTTTACTCTGCTCCCCTCTACTTTCTAATCAAACTGGTCCTTCCTATTTGACAGTATTTAATGTCCTGTGGACAGATGTAGGAGAGACAAAAGGGACCCAATGAGTTACAGTGACCAAGCTGCTTGTAGTGCTTGCTTCTTGTAGTGGTAGAGATGTGGCCAAAGTTTGATCCCCACGCAGGGCAGGCTGGCAAAGCTGCCACTGTGGGTGCTGTACTTCTCAACAGAAACAGCACTAAGCTGGGCATAGCACAAACAGAGGTCTGCCTCCTCTAATAAGGTATTCCTTCAGACAGACTTGAAAATGCAAGTTGTTCTTAGTATGAAGTGGGAATCAAATCCTCAGTTCCTGGATTGGAAGTTTTCTGCAGTCCTCACAAAAGGAAAAATTTCATTCATTTCAGTTCAACTTTTGCTTGAGTACAAGGTCACTTACAAAGCAGACATTCCCCACAGAGGTGACTGCTGTGGCACATCTTGAGGAATAGAATATGGTTTGCTTCAACAGCACAGTCCTCTGTGATGCTAATCTTGCTCCAGCCAGCAGGGGTTCATGTGCAGGGCTGATGGGGCCATTGAGGTAGCTAACACCAGATCTAGATTCTCCAGCAATTATTTGGGCAGCCGGTTTGAGGCCACTGCTCATTCAGCAACCTCAGCTCCTTGTGCAATGATTTGGTAATGGAAGGGGGAAACACTTTGGCCTGTTCAGTCCCTCCTGTGAGTTTTTTCATCTGTGAAGGGAAAATTTGTGCAAGAGTAAGAATTTGGTCCTGGTATTGCCTGAGTATTCAGAAGTCACCTAAGCATTGGCATTTCTGAATGATACATGATCATTACTCTACCAAAATCATAATATGATCGTAGCACTGATCACTGGAGATGGTGGTGGAAAGTAGGACAATTTCTACATGCAATACACTGGATTACAAGAAGCGTGTTGAACCCAGCCTGTGAGCCCTACTGAGGTTTCAGGTTTATGAGGTCCTGTTCAGCATTACTTTGGTCAAAGAGCTTTTGGACCAGAACTAACTTGCACCCTAGAGGCTCAGAGGCTGGACACAACTAACTGGCATCTCTCTGTGGTCATCCCTTCTCTGTGTCCCTTCCTTTACTGGAGCATACATTATTTGTCCTTTAGCCTTTTCAATATTTCATGAAGGCCATCACATGACTCAAGAACTGGAGTTTCAAGAAGAAACAAGACCTTCAATAGAGTAGTGAGAGCTGGAAATGCAGAAATAATAGTGTTCATCAGAAATTAATTTAACACTATCTGTTTTGTTACACCTGTACTTCTAAAGGTACTCTCTGCCCTGGCTGGACAACCTTTTAAGAACAGTTGTATAAACCTACAAACCTGGTCAAATAATCCAGAAATTTTCTTACTGCTTTTGATTAGCTTCCTCCCTTGATCACTGCCCATCATTTCTCTCCTCAAGGTCCATGAACAAAACTTTTCATCCAGGCCAGGCTCCGATCAAGTGCAGCTCCCACAATAAGATGCAACCATGCAGTGACACGTGACACGCACACCGATGTCCCTCAGAAATCTCTTGTCACCCTAGCACAAATCTGAGGCCAACATTTCATTTCTCGTAATGTGGTGACTGGGTCTGTATTGAACGAGGACAGTGTGGTCCAGATCTGATGGGCTGTATATTTTCAGCCCTTTGCATGAAATCTGTGAGGGCTGCTTGGATTAAACAACTCTCAGTGGGCAAATGAATTATACTTCAGAATGTGCAGAGTAGCAAATATTTGAAGCCAGAAAGATTGAATTTTTTTTTTTCTTTAAGAGCTAGGGCTTAAGTTAAATACATTTTTTGCCTGAAGATTTGGCAGGCACAATGTGTATCATGTTGGCCTCTGGTGAAATCAAAGTCAGTTGATCAAACTGCATCTTTGAAAATTCAGTAAAATAACTTTTTGGAAAGGCAAGATTTTTAATTTGATTTAACATACTTACAACAAATTAGGTTAGAGTGCCCTAGGGCAATTCATTTGTTCATTTGCAGATACCTCATGTTTATGACAGCATCAAAACTGACATTCAACCCTCTACCTACACAGCTTTTCTATCACTTTCCTGTCACAGCTAGAACTTTCTTAAACCATAAATTCCAACCTCTGTCGGAGTAGCAAAAGCCCAACCAGGGAGCAAACTAGCTGCTTGCACAAGTGGGAAGAGTTGTTTTTGGCCTCCATGCACTTTTTTTTGCATGTGTGAGAAAGACTACTTCTGTCTTCAGAACAAGATGATATCCTGAAAAATTCCCATGTTCCCAAAATCTGCCTGACTTTCAGCTGACTTCTTGATTTGTGACTCTACTGATAGCATGGTAACAGAGTATTGTTGAAGTATTTTGTATTTTCAAAAAGATGAGGTAAATTTAAAAGGCACTATGAAAGGAGAAAGCCTTGATGGATTTTACATGTCAGCTAGGAAGGGAGGATGATGAAGGCACTGTTACTTCAAACTGAGAGGAAAGAGGGGGGGTTGACTTTTTTTTTTCCCCTGGATTCGCTAGAAGTTCTCTGTGGCAGACTAATAATTTCTCTGACCTCAGGTTGTCTCTCTCCAATTTAGGCTTATTACAGATAACTATCAAGCCTTTTCTCATCTATAAATCCATAATTAACTCTAGCTGCAGCACAGACTGTTAGAGGACTTTTGCCTTATGTGCCCATCAAAGAATTTGCAATCCTTCAAAAGACCTTGTCCATTTAGTCCTTAACTTCTTATCAGTGGCATTTCCTGTCAGCCTAAATACATCCCCAATTAAATCACATGCCTCAGCCTTGAGCCTGTTTTACTTAGGTAGTTTGTTTCTACTGCTCAGGGAGCTTTCTTTCTCCCTCCCTTTTGTTCGTTCTTTTTAAAGAAGGATTTTCATACCTGAGAAGGCTTTCAGACATGCCAGACACAAATCCTGCTTGCTGCAGAGTGATTCAGATCTGAGTGAAACTGCCTGGATTCCTCAGAGCAGAGACTGCAAATGTCCAGAACAAGGACTCTGCCATTGCCATCCTCTCTTCTGACTCCATTACAAAAAGACTTGATCACCAAACTGAGTAGCAGATAAAAGCTACAAGAAGCAACAGGTTCGTGAAGTGCATGTTCCCACAGAAATAAACCTTGGAGAAAGCAGAAGGATGAATATAGTGATTGCTTCTGGGCAGCGGCAGCAATGGTGACTTCCGAATTCTTGACTGCAAAGAATATAATCTCTCTTCTCCTCCCTGTTATCCACAGTTAGTTTCCTTGAGGTCTATTAGCAAGATGACAGCATCATTCCTTAAATAGGAATTCTTTTGTTTGCTTTTCAAAGATTTAGTCTTCTGTTTGTCTATTCATTGAAAGCACCAGTGGAAACGTGGAGTTCTTTCTTGTTATTTGCGCTTTCCCATTTGATCCAACTGTGGCAGCCCTAAACTGGAACAATATCATTAGTGCAGTTATTTCCTGGGAACAGATTCCAGTGCCTCAAACCCAAGACTGTTACCCAATGGCAGGATCAGGCAGAAATAGAAGTGGTAAATTGTAGGACCGAGCTGACAACCAAGCAGAAGGCCTTGAAAAAAATATGGAAAAACACATTTTACATTTTTTTTTTCTTTTTTTTGCATACCTGCTCAGTGTCCTAAAGATTCAAGAGAAATCTGGGAAATGTCCTGCCCAACCAAGTGCTATACATCCAGGTAGCTGTATTTCATATTTAAATATAGCAACACTTGGCATTTGAAATATTTTAGGTGAAATGCTATGCCTTTCTGTTTTCTTTAGACTGCTGGAATATACACAATGTGACTGCTCAGATCTAAATTGGTGTTGATATTTTATTGAAAACAGGGTATTTTTGAAAGTGTATTTCTCTCAATATGGGAAAATATATCATCACTCCAAAAAGGTGCAATTGCAAAGGCTTTGATATTTTTGTCACACCAGGTTGCTTGACTTATCTGTGACAATGGATGGACATCATGACCATGAACATCTACACGTTGTATTCTTCCTGTGATAGCCATCCTCTCTCTGTTACAAGTAGAGGAAAAACATTTAAATTTACAAGAATCTTCTCAACTGCCTACTCATGAGAGCAGAACACCGAAGTACATGATGTCTAATTTTCAGGTCTACAGTACCCACTCTGACGTTGTCCTTTTAAGTTTTTGTGAAATCTTTACAGAGAGAATTTAAATGAACATTTTGTTAGGACAGAATTGTCCATCTGGCTCTTTCCATATGACCACTATTAAAACTCTGGGATTGAGACACCCTGTTGTTCTCATCTTTCTTCTCCTGCATTTGAGTGAATGATCTCTTTTATACTAGGATAGTATATGACGGTCTGTAACTCTCAGGAACTTTTTCTTTATCCTGCTTTTCCTGAATTAAGGACACTCCGTGTGTTTTAGAATAGATCCCATTCACGTAACAGTTTCCTCCCATGAAATGAAAAGGAAATTTCCAATGACACAGAAGTTATTTACAACTTATTACATATCTGTATGAAAAGCATTTTTCTCATTTGAGATTTTATTAGGATTTTTTCATGGAAAGGTAGTAAATTAGAGCTCTCCAACGCTGGTCCACACCACTGGAGAATGGCTGACCTATTAGAGCTTGGTCTGTGATCTGTAGTTGTCTATGTATTTTTTCCCAATAGACCGGTAATACAGTGATAACAATGAGATTTGTTGGAATTAATGAGAACACACCTCTGAGGTTTATTTCATCAGGAAGGAATGACCCATCATTTCAGATACACATGTGGCATTACTATTGTTGTTGTAAACTGTTTACGTGATAAATCTGAAACAAAAGTTCTTTGCTTTTTTTAAAGTTTCCCACAGTCATTAATTTTCTTCAGTGCTTTCCTTTGCATCTTGTGCACAATTATGGCCCCTCATTTGGGCCCTGGAATACTGAAGTATGCACAGACAGGAGAAAGACATGGGATTGTTTCCTGGCTTTCAGCATAAAAAAGCTGGCAGGTCAGTCTTGTCCTCTTAAAACATAGTGTTTAGTATCCAAGCGTTCCATCCTCAAGGGATGTTTTTATTTAGGGGAGAGCCTAATGTTACCCTCAGCAAGGACATGTAAAGCTCAGAGCAATTTATAATGCAAACTGTTTTTCTTATTGAATTTCAAATTGCAGCGTAGTTGGCATTTTTTGGATGGGGAGAGGGAATGCTAGAGATTTAGTTACAGGGGTTTGTTTGTTTTTTGCCCCTTAGGAAAATTCTGGACTGAAACAGTCATTGCTTTCATACAGCAAGCCCAATAGGTGTTGCTTGAAAAAATCCTCTTATGTCAGTGTGTCTAAGATGAATTGGTAAATTCTCATAAGAACCTCTGTTACCGCAGCATGTTTCCTATTTGACTAATGTAGTATGTGTAGATGGACAACTCAACACTTAAAGGAGGCAGGCTCTTTAATGTTGAAAGCATTACCATTCACAGTTTGGAAAAAAATGAGTAAGCCTAACTTTTTGCAAGCTTTGGCTTTCAAGAGCAAACCTCTACTCTTCATAAACACTCTATTTGCACTGCAGGGTAGCTGAGACAGCAATAGTCGCAGGGATCAGAGCCTCATGCAGCTTAGACCAGCGGCATGCAATTTATGCAGTCTGCTCTGCTGGCTCACTCCTCTTGCTTTATCTCACATCTTTATTCTGCCTACAAAGATGTACAGTAGGTGGAATCTGTCAGGCATGAAGCCAGCAGGAAATGTGAAAGTGGAGACCGCTGGCGTCAGATTGATTAAGCCTGTGCACGTGTCTGTAGAAAGGAGACATCAGGTTTAATCACTCTGCCTGAACTTCTTTCTGTTCCTTTCTCTTGTAGATAAATGTTTTGTGAAATGCCTTGTGCAGAGCACAGTAGGGGCGCTCCGCTAAAGTAGAAAAGTAACCAAGGATAAAAACTTATTATCTTCCCCCTATTGTTTTGTTATCAGCAAAGGTGTATGACATGCGTATGCCTTGAAAGAAGAATTTGTATCAGGCTTGCAGAACTTTTTCTTATACAGCATTCATAGTGAATAATAAATGTTAGATAAAGGACTATTCAATAGCAACTCTTTGGAGACATCAGCCTCAGCATTTCTCAGTTGTTTATAAATTTGGTCTTTATTTTGTTTACTAGAGAGTACAAAGCATGAAAGCATTTTGGTTCTAGTCTCTTCTAAGAGAAACTGGATCCTTTTTTAAATACATGTGTAGTTATTTTTATTGGTTTACAAATGTGGAGTGATTCCCCAGTCTGTAAAACCTTGGGGCTACAGTAGAAAACACAGAATATATTTATGGTGCAAACTGACAAGGAATTGTCAGATACTGAATTTGCTACACATTTTGTTTTTTAAAATATTTGGCAGTCTTGTCTGAATAGAAATGCAAGGGGAAAAATGATGGAAGAAAGAAAAAGCCTAAAGGAACAAATGTAAATACAAAAGTGAAGAGAAGATTTTTCAGCTGTTCTTCAATAAAAGGTGTTACCCCAATGTCCTCAGCACTTAAGAGTGCTTAAAAGTATATTCTACTGGCCTATGCTACATGACATAAATTCACCCACTTCCATGTAAGAAAATAACATTCAAATGCAACAATTGCTGATTATTTCTAATCTCTGCAGCAGTGGAGTTGCCAGAGGGCTCTGTGCCGTGTGAAACGGTACATCATAACATCACAGAAGAAGGCTGGAAACTGGTCACTGCTCGTGGGAGGAGAAAGGCTCCTACTCCTCCTGAAGACCTGAAGCTGAAGAACAGGTTTAGTGCCCTCCAGGATGAGGAGGAGATGGGCATGGCTGCCAGGGAAGTAACCGGGACAACAGACCCTGTGCCCTACCGGAACACCCGGAAAAAGCGGCGGGTGATTGTTGTGGGGGACTCCCTGCTACAGGGGACGGAGGCATCTATCTGCAGACCTGACCCCTTGTCTAGAGAGGTTTGTGGCCTGCCGGGGGCTCGTGTGAGAGATGTCATGCAAAGACTGCCAAGGCTTGTCCACGCTTCGGACTATTACCCACTGCTGCTCTTCCATGTGGGCGCCAATGACACCAAGGGCAAACTGGAGACCATCAAGCAGGATTTCAGAGCTCTGGGGATGGTGGTCAAGGGTCTGGGAGCCCAGGTCATCTTCTCCTCAATCCTGCCAGTGAGGGGGATGGATGAGAGGAGGAGGAGACGGACTTTCCAGGTTAACGACTGGCTGCGCCGCTGGTGTTGGCAACAGGGTTTTGGTTTCTACGACCATGGGACCCTGTTTGAAGATCGACAACTGATGGTGAGAGATGGGATCCACCTCACGAGGCGGGGCACACAGGTCTTTGCCAACAGGTTGGCCAACCTGGTAAGGAGGGCTTTAAACTAGGAAAGATGGGGGAAGGGGAGAGTTATAGTGACAGGGTAGTTGGCAAAAGACTGCTCAAGTCAGGATGCCTCCAACAGGTGAATGCAGCCAGGGAAGTGCGCGTGGGATGTGGCTATGGAGGACCCTCTTTTAGCCCTCCTGGGAAACCTGCATGCTCAATCACCTCCCTGAAATGCCTGTACACCAATGCACGCAGCTTGGGGAACAAACAGGAAGAACTAGAGATATCTGTGCGGTCGCAGGGCCATGATCTCATTGCCATTACGGAGACATGGTGGGATAGCTCGCATGACTGGAGTGCTGTCATGGATGGCTACGTGCTTTTTAGGAAAGACAGGCCAGGAAAGCGAGGTGGTGGAGTTGCTCTTTATGTGAGAGAGCAACTGGAATGTATTGAGCTGTGCCTAGGGGTGGATGAAGAGCGAGTTGAGAGCTTATGGGTAAGGATCAAAGGGCAGGCTAATAGAGGTGACACTGTTGTGGGTGTTTACTACAGGCCACCTGATCAGGAAGAGGAAGTTGATGAGGCCTTCTACAGACAGCTGGCAGTAGCCTCACGATCCCAGGCCCTGGTTCTCATGGGGGACTTCAACCACCCCGATATCTGCTGGAAAGACAGCACAGCTAGGCACAAACAGTCCTGGAGATTCCTGCAGAGCATTGGTGACAACTTCTTGACCCAGGTGGTGGAGGAGCCAACAAGGAGAGGTGTGCTGCTGGACCTCGTACTAACAAACAAAGAAGGACTGGTGGAAGATGTGAAGGTTGGGGGCTGCCTTGGCTGCAGTGACCATGAGATGGTGGAGTTCAGGATCCTGCGAGGAGGCAGCAGGGCACCAAGTAGGATCGCAACCCTGGACTTCAGGAGAGCAAACTTTGGCCTCTTCAGGGACCTACTTGGAGGAATCCCATGGGTGAGGGCCCTGGAAGGAAGGAGTGTTCAAGAGAGTTGGTTAATATTCAAACATCACCTCCTCCAGGCTCAAGAGCAGTGCATCCCTATGAGTAGGAAGTCAAGCAAAGGAGGTAGGAGACCTGCATGGATGAGCAAGGAGCTCCTGGCAAAACTCAACCAGAAGAAGGAAGTCTACAGAAAGTGGAAAGGGGGACAGGCCACTTGGGATGAATATAGGAATGTTGTCAGAGTATGCAGGGATGCGACGAGGAAGGCTAAGGCCCGTTTGGAATTAAATCTGGCTAGAGATGTCAAGGACAACAAGAAGGGCTTCTTCAAATACATCAGCAGCAAGAGGAAGACTAGGGAAAATGTGGGCCCTTTGCTGAACGGGGAGGGTGTCCTGGTGACGAAGGATGCAGAGAAGGCAGAGTTACTGAATGCTTTCTTTGCTTCAGTCTTTACTGGTCAGGCCAGCCCTCAGGAACCCCAGACCCTGGTGGCAAGAGAGAAAGTCTGGAGAGAGGAAGACTTTCCCTTGGTGGAGGAGGAGTGGGTTAGAGATCATTTAAGCAAACTTGACACCCACAAATCCATGGGCCCTGATGGGTTGCACCCATGAGTGCTGAGGGAGCTGGCGGACATTATTGCTAAGCCACTCTCCATCATCTTTGAAAGGTCATGGAGAACAGGAGAGGTGCCCGAGGACTGGAAGAAAGCCAATGTCACCCCAGTCTTTAAAAAGGGCAAGAAGGAGGACCCAGGGAACTACAGGCCAGTCAGCCTCACCTCCATCCCTGGAAAGGTGATGGAGCAGCTCATCCTGGAAGCCATCTCCACGCATGTGGAGGAAAAGAAGGTGATCAGGAGTAGTCAGCATGGCTTCACCAAGGGGAAATCATGCCTAACCAATCTGATAGCCTTCTATGATGGAATGACTGGCTGGGTAGATGAGGGGAGAGCAGTGGATGTTGTCTACCTAGACTTCAGCAAGGCTTTTGACACTGTCTCCCATAGCATCCTCATAGACAAGCTCAGGAAGTGTGGGTTAGATGAGTGGACAGTGAGGTGGATTGAGAACTGGCTGAATGGCAGAGCTCAGAGAGTTGTGCTCAGTGGCACAGAGTCTAGTTGGAGGCCTGTAGCTAGCGGTGTCCCCCAGGGGTCAGTCCTGGGTCCAGTCTTGTTCAACTTCTTCATCAATGACCTGGATGAAGGCACAGAGTGCACCCTCAGCAAGTTTGCTGACGATACAAAACTGGGAGGAGTGGTGGATACCCCAGAGGGCTGTGCTGCCATTCAAAGAGACTTGGACAGGCTGGAGAGGTGGGCAGAGAGGAACCTCATGAAATTCAACAAAGGGAAGTGCAGGGTCCTGCACCTGGGGAGGAATAACCCCATGCAGCAGTACAGGTTGGGGGCTGACCTGCTGGAAAGCAGCTCTGCTGAGAAGGACCTGGGAGTGCTGGTGGACACCAAGTTAAGTATGAGGCAGCAATGTGCCCTTGTGGCCAAGAAGGCCAATGGTATCCTGGGGTGCATCAGAAAGAGTGTTGCCAGCAGGTCGAGGGAGGTGATTCTCCCCCTCTACTCAGCCCTGGTGAGGCCACATCTAGAGTACTGTGTCCAGTTCTGGGCTCCCCAGTACAAGAGGGATGTGGCACTACTGGAGCAAGTCCAGCGAAGGGCCACAAAGATGATTAGGGGACTGGAGCATCTCTCTTATGAGGAAAGGCTGAGAGAGCTTGGCCTGTTTAGCTTGGAGAAGAGAAGGCTGAGAGGAGATCTTATCAATGTGTACAAGTATCTGAAGGGAGGGTGTCGAGAGGATGGGGCCAGACTCTTTTCAGTGGTGACGAGCGACAGGACGCGAGGCAATGGGCACAAACTGAAACACAGACACTTCCATCTTAACATGAGGAAAAACTTTTTCACTGTGAGGGTGACAGAGCACTGGAACAGGTTGCCCAGAGAGGTTGTGGAGTCTCCTTCTCTGGAGATATTCAAAATGCGCCTGGATGCAATCCTGTGCAATGTGCTCTAGGTGACCCTGCTTGAGCAGGGGGGTTGGACTAGATGATCTCCAGAGGTCCCTTCCAACCTCAGTGATTCTGTGATTCTGTGATTCTGTGATTCTTAATTGAACAAGTGTCAGGATCCCCTACCTTTGTTATTCTAAAGTAAAAGAATGACATATTTTACACCAAAAAATTTCTAAATTGGATCTTTCAGCCCTATGCTTTAAGATGATTTGCACTGCATTCAGATATACAGAATATAACATCCTCCATTACATCTCTATGCCTGCTGAACTTGTACATTATCTATTTTTTGCTTCTAAAGTCCTGAACCAACATTCTTTGGAGATTTAAAGGGATATTGCATTATTTTAAATCAGCCATCCCAAGTAGTCACACTATGCTTGGTTCACTTTTTTTGTTGTTAAGTAAGGGTTGCCACAAGTTAAAGGAGACCAGAGACAAAAGACAGACTCTGGATACAGCAGTAATAATGGAGTGTTTTGCCCTAAGAGGAAGTGCGGGATAAGAACTGAAACAGACAGGCATGCAGGATTTTATTTTTAACTTGCCGATCCTATTAAGTCACAACTATTTGGCTGAATTCCAAAGGCTGCAAATTAAAAGGATTGAACTGAACTGAAACTCCTTTGATAACATCTAGGATTAACTATTGCAACTCCTTATTTGTTATTTTTCTAGAAGACAGTATGGGTAAATGTTGGTTCATTCAAAACCGCACTTTTAACTCACAAAGGAGCATGTTCAGCTGGAGATGGAAACAAAGCCCTGATTGCTTGTGGTTCTTAAAGTTCCCATGATGTTTTTGGAGAAGCTGAAGGTGTTAATCCTGGTGGCCTGGCCAAAGTGCCGCTTGCATGATTGCATTACAGACCTACCTTCACCTCTGGTGCAGTTTCAGTTGACTATGGAATTCATTCCTGGCCAGAATAGTTGTGTATTGTCACTGAGTTTTATTAAATACTATGTCGCTTTGCTTCATTGTTCTGGGTGTATTAAAGGCCCAGACACTCCAGCTCGTAGGTGTGACTGCTGGACCGTAGTAACCGTTCTTCCACACTTTCCTATATTGGCAGAGGTAATGCAGCTCCCTTTCCCTGGGCTTAGCATCCACTCCTTGAGCTGCTCTGCATGTGCAAATTCTAAATCACTCATATATCTAAGCACTGCAAATATCAGAAGTTGTGTTTCAGTTATGCATAAACAGGTCCTTCAATCACAGAGACTGTTTCTCGTGCTTCTGGATGTTTTCTATGTGGAGCTAGAGATGCTGAAAAGGTATTTTCCTCTCACATAGGCTGAGAATTTACAGAGTCCCAGGTAACTAGGCAAAACAATATCCTTTGCTTACAATGTAGCCGTTGAGCTTGGTTCCATGTTTTTACTTTATTTCTGTGACTCCTTTGGTAGCAGTGAGTTACGTCAGTAGACAACTGGAATAACAGGGAGCCAATCATTTTGCCCATATGAAAGGAACAGTTGTATTTTGTCCACCAGAAGGAACATCTTAGGATATTAGATCCAATTCCTTGTTACTGCAGGTACCAGGTCAGATACTTTCACAAATAAGCTAATAAAAGTAACATCTTTCCTCCTCTGCTTATCTGCATGCTTACAAATTGTACTTTCTCTGTGAAGCATGTTCTTACACATTAGTAAATACTAGATTTTGGACGAACTTAAAACTATTTAATGCTGCAGTAATTGTTGCTCTTGATAAAACTCTTCCTTTGCCTTTCATTGATAAGCGACCTATTCCACGTTTTACTCGACTGACTTCTTTGACCTGCACTGTCTACATTTGATCTCCTAGTGTGCTGGAGTTTAAATAACTGTGCTGTCCTACAAAATTAAATCAAGACTTGCATGGGCGGGCATTCTCACTGAATCAAACCTTTTCCTTGACTGCCTTTCATTGCTCTGCTACCTGGCCCATAAGAGAGCCTGAAATGATGTGAGTTAATCATCGGCTGCAGGAGGAATCTGCCCAATTGTTTGTTCTACACTGGGCTAGTTAAGCTCTGATTTTAGGGGAAAATGTTATTCCATTTCAGTTTGGCATTATAGCCTCCATTTATTTTGTGGTATGATGCAGTAGAAAATGCTGACAGAAAATGCATGACCGTTTTCATTAAGTAAAACAATCTTTCCTTTTTTTAAGTGCTGGCCTGGCAGAATGCATTTTTTACATTTTTCTTTTATTTATGTTGCACTTTAATGTCTTGACTGCAAAGCTTAAAACTTGATTAAACAAGGCACCACACAGTTTTTATTAAGGGGCTGGGCTACTCTAGTTAATGAAGGTAGTTTACAGATATAACTGGATGTTTTAGTAGCAATGGCCAAATGACCATCCACCACAGTAGTAATGTCAGGTTGGAATGATTAATAAGAGGACTTTATCATTTAAAGCAACAGGGAAGTATTTATATTGCACAGTTAGGCACTTTGGGAATTATATAAATGTGCGTATGGAGAAAGTCATTTTTCTCTATTTAGCTATGAAAACTATTTGCATTCCATGCCAACTATTTTCAGCTTTTTGTTAGGCACAGTCACTAGAGCAAATGTAATCTGCTTCAATATGGCATCACTGCCTGCTTGTGGATATGTTTTTGGGGTGCAAGTTGCTATTGATTACAAATGCACAATCAAAAGTAAAATAAAGACTAGATGATCTCCAGAGGTCCCTTCCAACCTCAGTGATTCTGTGATTCTGTGAAAGCATCATGATTCTATTGAAGAGGGATTTTTGACAGCAATGTATTCTAGTCATTTCTGGAATCTTATTTTCCCTTCAAGGGAGTTTGAAATAGGGCTCAAGACATGGATTCATTTAATGTAACAGCTGCACTTTCATAAATCTCAAGTGGAGACTTCCTTTTAAAGATCACGACAAAGATGGCCCCAGATCAGCTGGATTCAGGGGAATGGTGAGAGGATGAATGGTGAATGACAACTCAGAAAAGTCAGCACTGAATTCAGTGGCCTCAACAAATAAGCTTAAATTACAAATGTCAAAGCGTTAGAAAATAATAACTTTTATGAAGTAACTTACTGAGATTTTTCACAACAGTGTTCAGTTTTTAGAAGGGCAGGAAGACTGAATTATTTGCTTTATACCTGGGCCATTATTTGCTACGTTTATGCATGCTCCTTTATAGAAAAGTCTCTCTCTATACTTTGATTTGAAAAGTTGGTAAATGTTAAATGCCAATGGACACTGTGGAGTCCATGAGTTACTTGTAAGGTAACTGTATTTCACAGTGTTAACAAAGTTAGATCTTGGATACGCAGGCTTCAAAGAGAAGAGCAGTGCAGTGGAAACTGCGTGGGGTTGGTAGGTGGAACATTTCCTTTTGCTCAGGAAGCCCCACTTAGTAGGATGATGGGTAAAATAACCTTCTTCGGATGCTGCAGTTGGATAACTTGTAAATGGAGTTCTCAACTCTGTAGGGTATCTAAACATCTCACGATGCTCCTGACGTTTCCGTCAGCTCCAGCTATCTCACCAGATTCCCATTTGAATAATTACCTAAATCTTTGCACTTCAGTCACTGAGGTTGAAGGAGTCCTCCAGAGATCTTCTAGTCCACCTGCTCAAAAAGGGGTCAACTAGGGAAGGTTTCTCAGGACCTTATCCACTTGGGTTTTGAGTATCTCCAAGGATGGAGACTCCATAGTCTCTCTGGGCAACCTGTTCAACCATCCTCACAGTAAAAAACATTTCTTCTTATGTTTAAATGGAATTTCCTGTGTTTCAGTTTGTGCCCATTGCCTCTTGCTCTTCCACTGGGTACCACTGAGAGAGTCTGTCTCCATCTTCTTTACTTCCTCCCATGAGGTATTTATACACATAGGTAAGATCATCCCTCAGCCCTCTCACTCAAAGCAAATTCCTCTTCAAATTTTCCTGTGCTCTTTTGCTAGTGTTGCAGTGAAGCTACAGTGCAAGCATTTTAGTACAAAACATGTTCTGTATATGGTTTTCATTTCCCATAGTCTTCTAATACCATGCAAACAGACATGTAGCATGCCATTACCTACTACATACCACTGGACAACTTCACCAATAATTCCAAAAGGTGTTTTAGATATGCATCTATTGCATATTCTACTGAAACTCGTCTGTTCTTTCTGCTCTCTGATAACTTGTTTCTGGCCATCTCCCTTCCTTCCCCCAAATACACGCTACCATGTGCTTAACATGCTTCATCATTTGGTTTATCTGTGCCTTTGGCGAGTCTGTGTAGACCTCTGCACTGAACTGTAATCTCTCTTTGCATCTCACATTTGCAGCACTATTTCTTACAGCATAAGTCAATTCAAGTGTTTATTAGACTCTTATCAGATGCTTGCATTTTTTTTTTCTTGTAGCTCTTAGCATGCTTCATATGAAAAAAAACTTGTGCAGCATATGTCCTTCTAATTATATGTGTACCATAGTCCTTATAACATGTTTAGTCCTTCCTCCTGCCTGATAGTTTTGATTTTTACAATTATCTCCATATTTCATAAAAAAGAAACAAATATTTTAAATGTATCCATTGTTTTCAGCTGTTTGTTTAGTACACATAGTCTGAGGAAATACACTTCATAATCTAACTTGTCACACGGCAGATCTATAAGTAGGAATACCAACAGCATCATCAGTCATCCTGGTCTGCACAGGCATTCCTTGATGGGAAAGTTTAAAAAAAAAACCTCTCTCCTAGATCAAGATGGGAGTGGTGGACTTGTGCAGTCATGATTTTTTTTGGAGACCTGTGAGTTTGCTGTTGTAGTAAACAGTTTTGAGTTTTGTATGTATGTTCTTGACAATACACATATCCCTGTGTCTCTAGAAAGCAGCTGTTGTGTGGTGGAGAAGTTGTATCACATCTACACAGTTTACTTCTATCTTTGCCATTGTTATATCCATGTTCTGGGGAAAACTGTGTAACCTATTTTTCCCACCTATAATATTGTAATAGTAACATTTACTGATTTTGTGAAGGTCTTTAATGGCTGCAGATAAATATGGTCATTGTTAGCTAAACTGAGAACTGAAAGTTGTGTACTTTCCGATGGGAGCTGAATGGAGATGGTTTTATATTGAAAGATTAGCACTGTAATTGGAAGGATAAATGAAAACAAAATTATATTGAAAGGTGCTGGCAGCAATATAGGGTCAAGAGTCAGTATGTTGAGTCACATATAAAGTGCAATAACTTTATTTGCCATTTTTACATATTTGTGAACAGTGCTAGATGTAATCACAGTGAGCTGTATAACCCCTTACACTTAATGTGACTGATGGCATCCAGGCCAGACTGGATGGGTGCTGTTTGTCCACCCCAGTCCTCTCTGTGGTAACCCCAAGCTTGTTTTCAGACCTATATGCTCACCTCTGCTCTCTGACGCTGAACTTCAATAAAGTTCTCATTGCAGTTAATATGCACACACACACACTCCCCTTTAGCAGTAGCCAGACCATAGCTGACATAAATCACTGAGAACTTAACACAAGAGCTGACTGAAATTCCTCACGGGATGAGATGGGGAGCTGAAATGCCAATTACTTGTTCACTTTATTGCTTGCATTACCATAGCACTCCAGCCATGCGCTGACAACTCTGCTGTGCTGGCTGTCATTTAAGGTAGCAAAGCCCCAGCCGTCACACACAGACAGCCCATTATGCCAACTTAGCAGGAGGCATGCATGTCACATGGAGTATCTCCAAAGGCAAACACAAACTTGCTGAAAGACAAATAATGTGATCTTTCTGATAGTGGACTGTAGATGCAAATGTATTACTGTTTCTCTTTGCTTTATGTTTTTAACTTGCCCTTGGGTTGTTCTCCAGCACATAAGCATCTAAGAGAGAGAGAGAGAAAAAAAAAATCAGTTTCAGATTGATCTATCAGCATTTGGAATGGTTCCTTTAGATGATCATCTAGAAATTCAAATGCAAAGCAGCACAAAGAATGCAAGATAAAAGCATAAAATCATGATCAGCATTGAGTGAGCCAGTATTTCTACAAACTTTGTATTACAGCTTAGTGAACTAACACCACTTAATCCCTGTATCACAAACAAACTGAGGAACTATATTCTGGCATTGCAGTCTGGTACAACAGCTTGCACTGGCTAACAAGAACCCTGACTCTATAAATGCTATTGGATTCGTAGGCCACCTGAGCTCTCATATTTCTAGGAGAAGAGAATTTTCGTTTCAGGATCTGTATTGCTTCAACTCCCAGCATGAGTGGGCCGTGCTCTCTATTTGTCTGTCTTCTGAAAATGCTCCTCTCTCTGTCTTAATTCAAGGGTGAAGGACCACCACAGAGGTATGATTCTGAAAGGCAAAATATGAGTGACGTTTCTGAGACTAAAACAAGAGAAAAAGGGATTCATTGGCCAGTGGTGGTGGATTAATGATACTTCTATTTATGGGCTTTTGGTTTGAATCTAGCTCATGTTGTATATTTACAACACACCTTCAGTTTGCTTGAACATAATATTGTGGTCCCAGTCCCAGTCTTTCTTTTTAAATCCTATCCTCAGGGCCAAACTACTGTAACAGGCAGCCTTTCAGGCTCTCTCAAAGGGAGATCAAGGACTGAGATCAACCATATATAGAGAAAATTACCTATCACCACTCACTGCTAGGTTTGGTTCCTTCAGATCTGGGCAGAGATTTTATGGGGAGAACTCCAGTCTCCAGAGATATTTTTGCAGCCTATCTTACCACCAGGAAACCCCAACTCTTTCTGATGCACACGGTTTTGTCTATAACTGGGTCACCATAAATTCCCACAAGGCTAATGCAGAGTAGATAGTGATGACATTTTCTTAAGGATTGTATGAAGCTTGTGAAATCCATGTTTGGGATTTAGTTAGCTCAGAAATGGGATTTTGTATTTTTATAATGATGTCACATTCAAGACCTGGAACAATTGCTTTAAATATTATGCTCATTAGGAGACCCTGTGTCGCAAAGATGTTATCAGGTTGTATGACATCTGTAATTACACTGTAATATCATCCTCTGCAGCCCTGCTGAAGTATTTTGATTTTTTTTTTCTCTGTTGCTCAGTCAGCTTCCTGGCCATGCCACATTGTGTCACAAACAGCCTGTTGTTATAAACAGTGCAGGAACAGCATTGCATACAGACAGCCTATTGACAACCAAGAGGCGACCCAGAAGATAATTACTAACTTTGCTTGGAAATAAAGCCTGGCCAGACAGGGAAGGATATGTTTTTATGAAAGCAGACAGTCTTAATTCCAAAATTAATTGTGTCTCCAGCCACTGGTAATTAATGGGGGAAGGAGAGGTTGAAGTAGTGTGTTTCCCTTTATTCTATAATTTACCTTATCAGAAAAATGTGTTCACTTGTAACAAGACAGGTTTGGAGGATGAATCATCTGGCTTTGTTTTGCAGATGTAAGCAACAATAAAGGAATGGTTTGCAACCAAGTAACTGCAAGGAGAATTGTATCCCCCATGCTTTAAATGGCATTAGGTGAGCAAGAAGTATCTTTCTGCACTCACTCTGGGTAACATTAAATGTGGTCATATCTCCAGAATAGCACAGCCAAGTGCGTGAAACCAACTCCCTGTTGCATCCACAGACAGGGCACACTGTAACTTGTTAAGCCTGTCATCACCTAACCTCCAGACTGTGAAAAAGATTACGGAGACAAAGAGACTGTGCTATTTAAAGTGCAAAGCATGCTGCCGAAAGATTTCTAGTTTTGCTGAACCAAATCAAGAGAAGGTGATACTCAGGTGTAGAGCTGATAGCCCCTGGGTACATGAAAGAATAACCCTGGCAGCTAAGGCCAGCTCTGGACTTTGAGTTTGTTCTTTGGCAAGTTGGAAAAATCCATCCTTTAAGTTAAGGAGTGAAGCTGAAAAGACTCTGTAGTTGGTTTTGGAGAGCAGAATATGCAGCTACTGTATCCCTGCACTTCACTGTCACACCTGCCCCAGGCCTGGTAGATGCTCAGCACTTAGTGCTAGGTGGGGAGTTTATATGACTCCTGCAAGTTTCTGAAATGATAGAGCTGGAGGAGGATTCACATCTGCACACGTGAAACTGCTTTATTTAAAAACAGAAAAAAAACTCAAACTTTTTGCTAAATTTAAAATAGTGGTTCATTACTGCTGTACATGAATGACATCAAAAGATTACATACTATTTGTCATTTCTGATAAATATAGCACTAATAATTGTTATTGAGCAATTAGTTGGGAAGAAGGGTCTATAGGACTGTTGAAAAAAGAGAACCTATGAGTCCACATCTTTCTGTTTCTAATAGATCTTCCCTCAGAGGGCTTTCCTACAGTTGCAAAATGTATAGATCAATATTCCCTTCTGCACAGGTTCTCATACTGCATTCATTGCTGCAGTGAATGAGCGTCTCCCAGATCTGCACTATCCAATGTGGCCAACATCTATCACATGCTGTTTCTTAGCTTGGCGCTTAGTGCCCTGGCACTATTCATGTTCATAGCTCTAAAAATTGGATTTAGTACTATGACACTAGTGCCTCAAGTCTGAAATGGAGAGCAGCCCAGTATCTGGAAGGTGGTAGTGCAGTATCACACATGTAAAAATAGTCTTGGAGGACTGGATGAGGAAATGCTTAGAACAGTCACTAAGAAGCTACGTACAAATTCACTCTGTCAGTCTTGTGACTATTTAGTTTGATACCATGAAATTGGAGGAAACAATGGCCCCAATTCATAGAGCTCAAGTAGTTTAACTTGGCTTGTAGAGTTGTTTAGTACAAGCAATCCTCATCTAGATTTAGAGAGGTGTGCACATTCATAGATGTGTAAGGGAATTGCCACTTAAACAGTATGAGGCACCTTAACAATGGTACAATTATGTTTACAGGAAGGCTTATATTCATATAAATATTTCAGTAAAAATATTAGATCCTTAGCCAGACAAGTTATATCAGTAAAAATTTTAAGAGTGAATATTTGTTGATATCCATCCTCAAACAGAAACAAAGGCCAGAATTCCAAGGTCTTTTTGCATTTTGAAAAAAAGAATACAATCAGAATTAGGAAATAATAAATCCAAAACAATAAAAGGAAACTGATATTTTATAACCACACTTTTCACTCATGCACATACGGCATTCTGTGTTTTCTAGAGGCTATCACAATATACAACTAATAACATCAGAACTGTAACAATTTTCTTCAATTCTTTTTCTTAAAATGCTAGGTGATGGAAATGTCTCTCGATCAACTAGCAAGAAATTATGATTCTTGAGGGGAGAGAAGGTCAAAGTATTACAGTTTACTAAATGGATAAGGATTTTATGTTGCAGAAACAAACTTAGGAAGGTCAGTCCAGTATTTAATGTCATTAAATCATAATTTCTTCCTTGGTGGACTCATCTACATCCAGCATCACAGAGAAAAGAACTAACATGTTTTAAAATGACCCCTGATGTCAGGTACCTAACCTGACATCTTAAAGAAACTTGATGTCTGGAAGTTGTGGGTCATCTGTCTTTAGAAAAAATATCGTATTTTAAGTTCCAAGAGATGAAAAGAACAAACATTTGTCACTAGGTTTTGGGAGAAATGCTGTTTCAACTGTGTATAGTTGTTTAGTTCTAACCAAACTCTACTGTATAACCAGGAAAAAAAAAAAAAAAAAAGTAAATGCTTGCCCTTTAACAGGAATTATGTTTGATTATTTATTATTTGGATTACTGTATATCAAGGTGGCAATGTGCTAGGGATAATGGAAAATCAAATATTAACTCTGTTTCACAGGTAAGGAATTAATTTATGATTTTATTGTCGCAGTCCCAGAGCTACCCACTCTTACAACATTAATTGCCTATCAAATTTATCCCTACCCACACTCTGCTAGAATTAAGGTGTTCAGGGCTTCATAGAATTGAGTTTTTTCCTGTTAAGAATTTTTGACGTTGCAGTATTTGAACATAACAAAACAACTCCTTTTTTGTCACAGGACTCTCAGCTCTGCTGTAGAGTGTGGAAGATGCACATTACCACATTGGCATGGCAAATTACATACATATGATTATCCTCTTTAACAATGCCTGTGTCCTTATTTTATTTCCTTTTCCTCATTGATGGGATAGAGTATTTACACATCCTTCAGATCATAATGTCAAGCTTTAAATTACTTGAAATGAGGGTGAGAAGTTATGTTTTTATACCTTTATAAAGAAGACAGCAGCTATTTAACAACAATTTTTTTCCCCCTATCTTGTGTTTAATGTATACTTTGCTTTTGTTCTGAGCTATGTTTAGTGTTTTTTACAAAAGCCTGCCCTGGTTTGCTTCCTAAAACTAAAGGCACTTTTGGGAATCAGCATTTTAACCTGATGTCTCCTTGCAGTGGATACTGGTTTGAAATGAATTTGCTTTGACTGTATAGACAGGTGTTTTGTGTTTGCAGAACTGAAACTAATTTTTTAGCAAATATTTTGAACAAGTACTGCAACTCATACCTATCAGACCTAATCCTTGGGGACTGGTGGCTCAGATGAGAATGAATGTTACATTATTTAATCAGAACTAATTGAAACATTTGCACTCATCCTTCAGCTGTTTACACCTGACTTCATTATTGTATTATCATTAAAAAAATAGTATTTGATACTCAGCTGTCCTGCATTCAAAAATTGTTTATGGGTTATTTGCTCCAAAACCTACTGAAAAATGTTAAAGTGGAGAGATGCCAGAAAAATCTTACCAAGCACTCTTCAAATGATAAATAGCACCATTTTTGCTTATGGATGACTGGTCAAATCTCGCAACTGTTACTTATGTGCTGTGTTCTAATAAGATAATGGAATCTGCTCCTGTGACTAGGGTTTGACTTAGGGTAGCTGAAGATACTACTCTTCTAAAACAGAAAATCTGCTTATAAAACCTCCAATTCATTTCTTTCAAAGAAGATCTTTGTCTTAAAGTATTAGATTTGAAGTCTCTAGGTGAAGGTGAAGAGTGAGTACTCAGTACCAAAGTTATGCATTGGTTTTCATTTGAGACCCAAATCTAATCTGGCAGAGTGGTTTTCCTCCGCAGTGGATTTGCAGACCACTTGATGTTCGGGGGGTTATTTAGTTCTCTTTGTTTGTCTGTTTTAGTGGCAGAACCCCGCATAGTGAATTTAAATTTACTGATATTAGGTTTGCATTCATTTACAGATCCTTCAGAGGTAGTCCACAGACCATTAGAGATTTGCATATCACAAGTTGAAAATTATTGAAAATTACTCATTTAAAAGGGCTCCACCAGTTAGGCTGTGTTGCATTGTGGCTAAGTCTTGTGATTTTACGATGAGTTGTGCAATATTTGATATTCTACTAAAGGAATACATGGGTAGAAATTAGATATACTGGGGATAAATAGGTTAGATTGTATCTTCAGCTTTTGTTGTCTTTTCAAACATATTTTAGGTACCATGGTTATAGGTGAAAAAATCCTGAAAAATTTGATATCAACTCAACAGAACTCCCAAAAGTAGAAGGCACAAAGAAGAATTCTAATCTAATTATTTTAAAAGCTTCTAACAGTTACATGAATCTTCTGATCCTAGGAACATTAGTTTTTAGTGCTTTGGATTGCTGATGGTATGTGCATCAGTACAAGAAACAAAGTTTCATGGGCTGGTATTCCAAACTATCTGACTTTAAATATAATAGCTATCCAAAGTATTGTAAGATAATGCAAGTTAAAGAATCAGTGCATTAAAATCTACTTCCAAGTATTATACAAGACAATGGAAAGTCCATGACTGAATAGATTTCCAGTGCAGTTGACTAGCATATGTACATCAGCCCATTTCTCATAAAGTCCTGCATGTAAAGTTTGGAAATCCCCTTCCTCCTCCTCATAATACATTTCACAGCATCGTTACATTGTTTTGTGGAACGTCTGTGTCGTTGACAATGCTATTCCGGAGAACTAGGTTGAAACACATTTCAGATGTGACTTCTCAGTCTGGCTTTGAGCACAAAGCACTGACAGCACAAATGGGGCTAAAGTGAGTAATTGTTTAGGGTTATTTTTAAACATACTTTTGATGGATTTGGTTGTCTGCTCATTAACCACTTCTCCTCACTGGTCAAAATGGGTCAATATAAAGCAGTATGCCATCTGGATATTTCTCAGAACATCAAGCACAGAGTAAATAGTTTTCTACATGTTGAAATAGATTTAAAATGTCTCGTAGTAAGACTTCTAAACTGCTGTTTTGACTATACCCCTTACTGAACTACGACACAGTGGGGCTGTTCTTCAGTTTGTATTCTAAATATAATTTGAAGTTAATGCACAAAAACAGTAGATACTCTAAATAAATTATAGCTCCTCTGCCTCTCATAATTTACTTGTAGACCTCATATTGTATCTAATGAACAGCACAGCCAAAAGTTCAGCCAATATTGCCATTCCAAGACATTCCAAAACTGTAAGCCAAAAACCTCAAAAATCACAAGACATTGCATTATTATGATTAATTTTAAGTTCTTCCACATTTCAGTCCAAGTTTTGAATTTCATACGTTGTACCCACAAGTTTTTTCTAGAGCCATGGGAACTGCACATTTTCTTTAATGAAAGCATTGCTTCTTACATAATCCTTTGCTTCCAGTAGCAGGGGGTTCTAAGGAGAAAATCATGAAGTATCATGAGACTCTCCATGAAGTCACAAGAGTAAATGGCCATTAGTCAGTTTAGGGGTCTAATCTTACTTCTGTTAACAAGCACATTAGAATGAGTGCCTAAATTTGCTTCTTATCTACAGTATTTTATATTTGTCTCTCTGGTATGGGTAGCATACAAACTACTACTAAAATCTGGAGTATTCACCTCCCAAGCATTCTTGGGGGCATAATTAACATTTGAAAAATGGCTTTACACCTCAGTGTAAAAGATTCTCTGAGTACAAAATACAATAATGATCATCACTGCTGTGGTCCAAAATAATTTGTTTCATCTTTTAAACTGGTGTGTGTTGTCAAATAGTGTGAATATATTGTTATGAACTTTTTCCTATTTTTATTATGCGTTGCTGGGTAACCTATTGTTTTGGAGTCTAGCAAGAATCCAGTCAAATCCAAGTATTAAACTGTTGCTAATGACCATTTTGTTAGATTATTGACCCCCCTCTGTTTCACCTCTGCCTGTACTAATGACCAATTTTCAAGAGATTGTTGTTTAATTAATTCTGCCACATGATGATTAGCATTGTCAAATATTTAATATCTGCTGCAGACTGTGAGAAGTGCGAAACCTGCAGATTTTTTTATTGCAGCCATAAGTCCAAGAGTTCTTGACTTGAAGGTAATTCACTTCTTTCTGTGGAAACCATGAGAATGTAATCACTTTGTGCAGGTGTCTTAAAATATATACATGCATAAAATTTACTGTCTTCATTTTTTATATATTTTTTCCTATTGCTCTAGGGGGAGAAAAAGAAAAGAAAATTAGATAGATAACAGTGGCAGATGGCAGTTTATTCTGCAAGCAGAATGTGTATCAATAGTTAAATGTTGAGAACAGCTCAATCCAGTAGACAAGGATGTGACATAAAGATTTAGCTTAAATGTTTCACCAGTATCACTTTTCCCTTCTCATTTCATTTATTTCTCAACAGTACAGAAATCTGGCGACAGGAGAGGAGGAAGAGCAGATCATTGTTCTTTCTTTTCCGGCACCATTTTCTCCTTCTATAAATGGACTTGTGTTTGGTCTACCAGGAAGAATAAAAAGCAGATTTTTATTTCCTGCATATTATTACTTTTTCAGTCCAGTGTTCAACAGAAAGGCATCCTAATTTAGGCACCTAGTTGTCCAGTCTTTTCAGTAATAATGGCTTTGCCAGAAAAAAAAAAAAAAAAAGTCACTCTGTTGCTCACAGCTGAGCTCTGGGATTTTGAGAGCAGAAGTGATCGTGCCACTGTGGCTTATTTTCTGGGTTAAAATTACCTATAACTGTGCATTATGCAACCTCTGCAGACTTCCAGAGGAATTCTTTAAGCTAATTGGGGGTATAATTTGGCCCTCTGAGATTCTGGAGAGAAAGGATTTCATTTTTTAAACTGCCTAAGACGTTTTAAATTCAGAAAGAAAATGGCCATGATTAACAATCATGTTATGAATAAGAATGCAATGCTTGTTTAATTAAGCTACATTTCAGATTCCTGAATAATGATCCAGTCTCTCCAATTCTCTCTCCTGACTTGAGTCCCTTCCTATCACCAGCTGCCATTTCAGGCATGTGTCTTAGACATTTCCTCTGCTGGGAAAGGTACCTTTTCCTCAGTGTATGCTTTTTTCCTTGAGCTGTTTGTTTGGATGTGCTGATGGTTTTGTTCCCATATTTGCCAACAGAAGTAAACAGCTCCATGAAAACCATGGAATATCAAGGAAGTAAAAATAAGAAAGCTGTACAGCATTTTTTTTTTTCTTTTTTAGAGAGAGAGGAGGAAAGGAAGAAAATAATAATGCCTGTAACAGGAAATCCCATCCTAAGTGCTAGTGAAAAACAACTTCTTCCTCCCACCACCACTTTCCAAGCAGTTTTCAGTCCCTCACCACGTCAATGGCAGACGTGGTTGGAGAAAGCACAGTCAGCGCTTTAGCATAAAACCCCTGAAACAAAACATTAAGTCACGGAGTATGCCATCCCAAAGACTTGGAGCGCTGAGGTCACCAAGGTCAGGGTCCTAATAAGGGAGCGTTTTAATTGGTTTCTACTTTTTCTCCCTTTACATTACTCCTTTCCCTCTCTCCTCCCCTCCACCAGCCTTCGCACCTTTGATCCCTCAACTGCTGTGATTCTGCAACTGTATGAAGAAAACTGCAATTATACAAATATCACCATTACTGTGACACATTACAGATAGGGGGAGCACAGGGCCTCCACTGCTAAGTAATCCTGTAAATTGCTTAAAATAACAGCGAAGAGCACTATACACTTTTCTCATCCATTGTCAGGCTGAAATAAATAGGTCTTTCTTTAACATGCCTAATCCTGCTAAACAGTACAAAATCCTATTACTCAATGAATTATAAATCCTGCTTCAGCACCTCATTTGTCCTGGAGTGTTTCATTGTAAAAACCCGAAATTCAATACCTTATTTTAGTCACACAATCCCTAGCATGACTGATTTTCCCCCTCCCTTCCCCCAGCCTCTCCTCCCATGTTGATTGTTCTCAATAAGGTTTATGTTACGGCCATTACAAATCCTGTTGTAGAAAGTAAAGACAGTATTAGCCTGTTTAAATATGAGCCTGCATGTTTCTTTACCTACAATCTCACTGTGCGCTTTTGGAAGGTAAACGCAACACAGATTTAAGCTCTTGGTAACTCAGTGGTGTGGTGAATACATATAAAACTGTATTTCTTGCTCAGGTGAACCCATAATGGTAGTATATGTTTACTGTTTTTCCTTACTTGGGATGGAATTGCATCCTACACATCTTCAAAAACTGATTTTAGACTTGCATAATAATCTAGACAAAGTATAAATGCTTCTTTGAGGTGTAAGGATGCCAAAGGCAGCCCTGAAACATTTGTTTGCATTTGTTGTGAAAAAAGAAAGCCCCTACATTGGCCAAATTTCTAGGACCTTTGAAATGCATGAAATCTGCATAAAGCATAGAAAATTGCTTTCAGTCTTATCCTTAATAATGTGGTTGTACAGCCTGCAGAAACCGCAGCTCCCCGTGGGCAGTGACTCTCTTTAATCCCTGCTATGATCTATGGATTTGTTACTGTTAATGCAGCAGAAATGGAATAGAGCCATTTCAGACCAGGCTGCGCAAATCAAGGGACAGTTGGTGTCATGTTTATGAGACCATAGTGGGAAATGAGAGGATCATTATGGCTCTGACAGAGAATTGGAGTGTGGGACAAGAGTCTTCTAACAAGTAAAACCCTTATGAAAGCCAATGGAGTCAGAGTAGGGTTGAATTGGATTAATTTTCTTTGGTTTACAAAATGTGGATCAGGCAGTACCTGGAATGCAGGAGGACATGAGGAGGGAACATAAGAAACCATACTTCTTTGCCTCATATTGCAAGGATTTGGTATAGTCCAAGGCCCAACACCCTGATATCGTCTCAAAAAGTCAATTAAATGTGCCAGGAGTGGTTGGGCACGTTGCGGAGAGGAACAGCATACAAGACATCAGTGGGCAGATCATTATAGCTCCTGGAGTAATTTTAATTGGCTTTACTGGAGTTCCTTCTAGGCTCTCCTGCTGTAGCTTAGATCCTTATTACCCTGTCCCGGTCATGCCTGTGGTTGTAAAATGAAAATCTAAAGCTGGGAGTTTGAAGGATTGTGTTTCAGAATACATGCCATAAATATCTCATATCTGGTCTGAGATCTGTTTTGTTTTCTTGCCATCTTTAGTATTTAAGACATGGTAAGTATGTTTAATTTACCTATGCCTTTTTTAATGGAATTTGTTTATAATGCATGGCCACATTTCTGTCATGCCTTGCTCTGCATTTAATTTTTTCAGGGCTTCATGCAATAAAGCATTCCATTTCTTTTAATGAGCGTATTTTCCCCTACATACAATATATTTTAAAGATAATCATTCTGTGTCAGTTCTCTTTTCTTTATAAGACCCTATACAAGCTGCTCCTGGGTGTATTTTGCTTAAAAAAAAAAAAGTATTTCAGATATGGTAGTCAAATTGAAACATGCAGCTTAGAAACTATCAAACTACAGTCAGAAACTGTCAGAAATTGTGCATCTAGAAAATAATCTTTTTCTGCTGTGTTTCCTTTTCATGGTCTTATTTTTCTCCAACAATGACCAGGTTTCAAAACAGTTGCGACACTAAGAAGTTATTAATTATTAAGTTCCTCTCTCTGAATAAGGCAGACCATGTATTTTTATACAGTGCCCACTGAGATTGGTTGTCCTATTAACATTTCTCTTCTGAGTCTTTTAGGAGACTTCCCAGATGCTACAGATTTGTAGTGGGTCTGATTAGGAAAAAAGATCTGAGGTGTGGAGCAGCTGGGGAAAATGTATGCTTGCTTTCCCCAAGTAACCACTGCAGAACAGGATTGAGGGTGGAACAAATTAGTGTTCAGTAATGACTGGCAGAGGCCTTTTTTTTCAGTGATGATTTGTGTGGGACCCTGAGTTCCAATGTGAATGACCTGTGAACTCAAAGCGTACCTAAGCCAAAACTAGAATTACTGTCTGATTACAGGGAAAATCACCTGTAGCTATATCTGATTGATTAAATATTTTGGGCAACAAATCTTTTTTGGTTTGACTTAAATTGTTGCAGAATATTGTTTTGGCCAAAATAAAGTCAAACAAGTTTGGGGTTTTTTTTAAGGTTTATATTATTTAATGTTATTGATGTTAAAACAAACATTTTGACATAAATTTTGAACAGGTTCCAATTTAGATATATACCTAAATTTTACTTTAAAAAGTAATTCCACAGAGTGAAACCTTTTCTTTTTTTTTTTTTTTGCTCAGCCAAGCACTATTCATGCATGCCTAGAATGACTTTGTACCTGATATATCATGTTGTAGACTCTAGTGTTATCTCAGAAATCCCTGAAATTTCAGAATCATCATTTTTGCCTCTAATGATTTGTAACTGTTATCTAAAATATAAGATGATGCTTCCAGAAAGAGCAGTCAGCAAATATATTATAGTATTTCAACCTACAGTCTTGACATAATTCTGGGAAGTACATACATTTAATGAATTCTGAAATAACTTAAAGTAAATTAGAGCTTTCATATCTCTTCTTAAGTTTACATATTTACAGATTTTTTCAAACTTTCATAGCAAATTCGTTCTCCTGGTCATGTGAAGAAACAAAAAGCATTGAGCTTTTGTGGGGGCAGAGTGGGGTCTGTGTGAAAACTACATTGTTTTGAGAAATAAGAAAAGAGGAACACAAACTGATCCTACAGCTGTAAGAAGTGATCTCAAAAAAGGTATTAGACATGCTGATACTGATAGGGAAGAAAAGCAAATATCTAGATGATAGAACTAAGATGTTAAAATTACAGGGCAAGTATCTACAAAAGACTTAAAAAAAAGTCATGTCCACATTCTAAACAATGGAGTAACAAGTGTTACCTTAGTGCTAAAAGTGGATTTATAGATTTAAAGTTTGACATCTGGTACACGAATGTGATTGGAGATAGTATTACTGTTGATGTGTCTTTTTATATAGTGTATAAAGTTTTACAGGCAAAACTTACAAATCTCTATCATCTCAGAGATTTCACAGTTGGAGTCCTCAATATTTGCCAGTCATTTCATTCATGAGTAATGTCAGATATGTGAACCAATCCCCTTGAACTCGGTGAGATTAAGCACATGTCAGCTTTTGCAGGGTTATGGTCCACGCAAGCAAGAGTATAAGAGACGGGGAGAGCTGTATATGAGATATCACATCATGATGAGACAGGGCCGATGCTGAATGTGAGAAATCAGCAGCAAATGCAACAAGAAAGCAGGACTGAGCTGTTCAGGGCCATACATTAACTTATGAACAGGGAGAAATTTTTGTTTTTCTTTTGTCTATCAGAATCTTTGCCTCTGACTAATCCTTTCCTATGTGCTCTTTCCTTTCTATTTTCATTCGTGCATTGTGTTCCCAGAAGAAGAAAAATGTCATTTCGTGTGCTTTTGCTGCAGTGAACCAGAGCAAAGCTTTTGTTTTCATAACATGTTAAACTGTATTCTTGAAATGCTTCATTGATTCTGTTAAGCTTTAAAAACAGTCCTTTCCTTCTCCTTCCCTCTCTTCCCCCCCCCAGAAAAGAAGAAAAATCCCCCCTGGTCCCCCTGGGCAGTAGTTTGGAGTGATTGGCAGTCTATACTCAGAAGAGCCCTGTAGATGCTAACAGCAAAGGTTGCCGCAGGTCAGGATGGAGGGTTATTTGCAGAGCTGCGGAGGGGTCCTGGACTGCATGGAGGGCAGGAGGTGCTGCAGGGCACGGGAGCGGCATTGGTGCAGAGCTACAAAATGGCAGGGAGCTTGGCGCGAGTCAGAAAGGAGGTCTCGGCAGCACCTTTTGGGAGCCCCAGGATGGGAATAGCAAAGGGCGTCACAGGTCAGGACTGAGGTGTTTTGGCAGTCGCGCAGAGGCCCAAGCCTGCAGTAACGGGAGGTGAAACAGGTCGCTGGCATTGGCAGGGATGCGTGGGAGAAAGCTGTACAGAAGAGCCTGCCTTGCTTTAGCTGAAATGCTATTATCCCTACTCTTTAATGAGCACAGTATTTACCCCCTAAAGAAAAGAAATAATTATTTCTAAAGCCTGCTCTTCTGTAGTCTTATAGCAGCATTCTGCATATGGGAGAGACGTGATATCACAAATTATTACATTTGGCAGATCTTATGTCGTTAAATAATTACTGATTTGAAAAGCGAAGCAAAACTGAGTTTTCGAAAGATCTTGGGAGGTTTGGGTTTACCAAACTCCCAGGCTAAAGAGACTCCACAAAGTCTGCAGACAACAGGAGAAGAAGTCTCAGCGTAGATTCCCTTGGGACTCAAAGCAATAGCTTTGGTATCCTGCTGTAATCTGTTAGTTCTTACAATAATGTATATGCGTTAGTTATGGCATGACCCACATGCATTTAAATGAGGTCATTGTACTTTCCAATAATATATGTTAAAGAAAGCAGAAAGTTTACCACTTCTTGTTTGAAGATTTTTCCAGAGATTCCAGGAGTTCGTGAATGTTTGTCTGAGCTGCTCATCAAAATAAAATGAGAAAGATGCTTCAGGGGACAATGTAATAAAAAAGGAATAGAGTTAAGAATCGTATGACTAGGTCTAGAGCTGGATAAATTGTTCCACTCCTTTTCTCCCTCCCTCCCCAACCCCCCCACCCCGAGAAAACAGTTTGGGAAATGCCCGAATTTCATGGTAAACTCTCCTAGATTGTGTTTAGTTTGACTCCTTCTTTGTTCAGTAGCAAACATGTTCACCTTCAGGATCTTTTAATTTCAGCTCAATACTAAGGAATAAAATGGAAAAAGAACTGCAATTTTACAGTCAGGATGTAAGTCTTTTGAAAGCCAGGTACTTCATTTTTCCATTAGAGTCAAGATCATGCTACTGTATCCTGTCATACTTGAAATAATGAAATCCAAATCCTAGGAGCAATATTCACATTAGATATTCAGTGAGTAATCTGCTATAATAACAATAGCATAAATAAAAAATAGTAATGGCATCATTAGAGCAGTGAGAGGACACAGCAGAGATTTGAACTCCACTGGACTAGGTAACGAAAAATATTCTCTGCTCACAGTCCAAATCTAAATGCATGAAGTATTTTATCTCAGATAACTAAATGGGAGAGGTTAGTACAAGGAGTAAATGATTTTCCCAAATTTGGATTAAAAAAAAAAAAAGTTACAGAGGAAAGACTAGCTGAATCTGATCTTCTGTCCTGGTCTAGAGAGGTAGCTGAGATTTCATTTCTCCAAAAATTTCCCAGTTTGCCTTGTGTGCAGGGGTGGAATTGTTCCCCTCCTTTCCCCTCCTGCTCGTTGTCGTCAACAGGAAACCTGTGCTCTGCGAGAGTCAGTGCATACATGTGAATACATTATCACACATGACAAAGCCCTGTAGGCCACTGGCTGAAATGCATCGTTGGCCCCTAGTACAGGGGCCCCCTTTTGTGAGTGAGGACCCTAAGTCCTGTAACAGTAGAAATATTTCATCAAAATGGCAACTGAAGAAATGGAGTAGTCCAGTAGATACTACCTGAGGCACTCTAAGGAACCCTTTCCATCTAGAAATGTGAGGAGCTCCAAGAGTAGGCTTTTTTTTAGGCCTAGCATATGCAGCCTCCTCATCTCTCATGGCTTGAACCATGTGATATTTAATCCCTTGACGTTCTTGCTTCTGCTCTCCTGCAGACTTCAGTGCAAATTCCTTCACCTTCACATCTTTGTACAGAAGAGTGCAGCACCTAAATACATCTCTTCTGGCCTTTTTTGCCATTCCCATCCTTGCTTATTTCTCCCTACAAAAACTATTCTTTTTGCATGGTCCTTAGCATCTTCTCCTTTGGTCCTTTCCAGGCTGGGTACATCCTCCCTATTCCATCACGCCTCCACCCTCCTGTCTTCACTTACAACCATCCAGATCCATTCGCTTCTTAAAATCCCCCTGGTGATAACTCACAGCAATAAAAATGCTCTATCCCTTTTACCAATTACTGGATCTATGCTGAGGAGACATGAGCCGTCCAGATTTATCCTGGAGTGCATTTGGTATCTGAGCTTCGTCTTTACTTGAATATGGGAGTCTCTCTCTTTTGCACAAGCCTACTCATAAATAGGAGTGCTTAGGTGTAGCTTGACTGATCTCTCTTTGAAACAAGCAGGGTTTTTGACTGTATACAGGCAGTGAGATTGGATCCCGGTAAATGATACAGAATCTCTCACAGAGTGCAAATACTGGTGAACCTGGTGCCCACCAACTAACCACTGGTATCAAGAAATTTCTCCCACATCCAAAAGACCTCTGTTTAGGAGACTGAGTGACTGGATTGTCATGTAGGAGGGCAAAACTTGCTGTGTAACCAGAAAATGGAAAGTCACTAGACTGCTTGCCTTTCTTTTAAGGGAAGAGCTGTATTCAGAAGAATATAAGAGCAAAAAGAGGGTCAATCTATGATGGAGATGAAATTTTCACAGTCTGGAAAGAGAAATGTCTACCTAGTTCTAATGATTTCACATTTTTAGTAGGATGTGCAATTAAATATAAGGAGTATAAAATAAAAAACAAATAGCATTTTTAATCACCAGGTTCATTACAAATCATGTAAAATGCCCCTTTATAAACATAGCTGAAACATGAAGTGTCTCTGCATATGAACACACAAAATGATACACTGAGCTACAAACACATTTTCCCTCAAATGTTTGTGTCTGCCATCACAGCATCGTTTATTATTCTCACTGTTCAGAAAAAGCAGCGCTGAAAAAGCTACTCCATTTTCCTTGTAATTTTTCACCCACAGTTTTAATTATAGTTTGAGCTACAGGGTCATCTTTTAATTTCCTGACTGCCTAGACTAGGAATACAACAATTAAACACAGTTTTAACATTAAACGTGAATAATTCCATCCATTTTCAGCATAATGCTCAACTGCATACTTAAATAAATTGCTTTGCTGAGTAACAAAGAGATTATTCTTGCCCATAAGTGCTTTGCTGATCTAGAGACTATATCTCTGATATAGCTGGTCCCTGCATCATTGAAACCAAGAGATTCTGTACTTTTTAGCAGATTTGAGATGAAAACAGTAGAATGAAAACATACATATAACAGGAAATAGTATGGAGTGTAGATAACTCATGCAAATTAAAACAAAGACATGGCAACTGCATGTCACTGCATGGTCTGTTATAAACATTTTTTCTGTGGTTCCACTGTGGAAAAACAAAATACAGACAGTGTTACTGCACAGCTGTCAGACTGATATAGAACCTCAATTCTGTTAGGTTGACATTAAAAAAAATAATAATAAAAAAAGAGTTGATCTGCAGTAAAAGCAGGTCACATATTGCACATGGCTGTGTGGGGGCTTTCTGAACTTTTTTTAAGTTGTGACTGTTTTGAAAACATTTTATATCTTTGTCTACATTTAGCAAACATGTTTTGTAATAAAACTACCTGCAGCAGTTGGAATGATGCTTCTCAGTATAGTATGGATCATCAGAGGCATTCCACACTAAGGACATTAAAATCAAAAAAGATGTGTCTTTAAAAAGCAGAAAATATTTATGAATATCCTTTTTTTTTTTTAACCTCAGAAGGATTTCATTGCTATGAGTAAGCAATCTATAGTTATGAAGCTTAGGCCTCTCTCCATCAAACATTAATCTAGGTCTGCAAGAAATCCCATTGAAGGAAATAATGTCATTCATGAGCATGAAATTGGGAGTGTGCAGGTCTGGGCTCAAACCCGCATAAGTGACTCCACATGATAAATTTGTCTCTAGGAGCTGTCTGTTTCCCTTTTTCCTGTGTATGTACATTTTTACAGTCTGTAAAAGTTTGGTAAAACAGTTCAAACACGGGAGAAGAAAAAAAAAAATCTCTTCAAGCATAAATCAAAGTTTTATTACTACTAATGGGTACACAAGTGATTAATACTGGTAAAATATTAAGTGTCAGAGCTGTATTTCAGTAGTCGGAGCTCCATAACTTGCATGGATCAGCTTTGAAGAACATAAGACAAGGGCCAATTTCATAGCAGGCTGAATGGCTCTTCTTTCTTGTCCAGTGCTATGGAAGAGACCCACCTATGCAGGCCACACCAATATTCTGCTTGATTTTAACTCTGACACGTATGTTGCCAGCGAGCTTTGGCAGAGTTCTAAAAAAGGGGAGTCCTGGGCAACCTGAAATAGCAAACCTCTTTACTGCCTTCAGCTTTAAGATTTCTTAAGTAATAGAGTCCTAAACAGGTGCTTGAATTCAACTGTTAATGGTTGGATAAATTTTAAAAAATTTCATGTACTTCAAATACATTTTCCCCTTCGTTGGTATTCAAGAATTGATAAATCCAAATTACCCAGTTCTTTTCTTTATATTCACTGAATTTCCATTTCTGTTCTCAAGTATAACATAGCACAGCTGCTTATTTTCATTCCTTTGCAGAGGAATATTTATTTACATCTGTTCACTGACTTTAAAAATTGCAAACCAAACTTCAGGATATGGATGATGACATCATTCCAACTGATACCATTTCCTACAGCTCATGAGTTTGGCCACAATTCAGTAAAACATGGTAGTATGGGTGGACAAGCACTGGTGAACAAAAAAAGTCTTCATTTCTACCTGGAATAAAACTCTTCTCTCTGCTTATTCATGGAAAATGGAAACTATCCAACCATTACAACGTATCACTCACTGCCTCTTTGATACACCGTAAACCCTCAGAATGATGATGTCCATTCTTTTTTCACTCTGAAGGTCAGAACTATGGAATGTGAACAAAAAGGTAGTTAATATTGACCAATATAACTGTGAGAGCAGGTGTGTCTACTCAAAAGAGCAGTGGTCTTTAACATTTAATCTAATGATGAAAAAAACTCATCCTCAATAGCACATTAATTCTTAGATGCCTTATTTGTCAGCTGTTACTTGAAGAGAGAGAAAATTTCAGCCATCTATAAATTGTCCTTTTATTCTTTCCCCTTTTCCTCCCCCTTCCCACCACAGTCCAAGTGTATCAGCTCAAAAGATCCTCCAGCTTTTGTTCTTTTTCCAGGATCTTCTCCAGTGCCCCAGAGATCCTAATTATCGTGATGCTTCCAAGTGTATTGTTCCTATTGTTTACACACCCTGCATAAACACTACATGACTGTCTTTTGTAGAATACTCCATTTTAAATCAAGTGGAGTGAGTTTCAGCATCTTCCCTGGTTAGAGGTGTCTTAAAATAAAATTTGTGCCTTTGAATTTTTGTTATCAGGCTCAGGTCTGGGAAGAACAACACCCAAGCAGGCTGTTCCTGTAATTAATTGTTTGCTTTTTCTGGCTGCTCTGAGAATCTGTTCTTTGTCCCATATATTTGATAACGTCATGACTCTAAGGTTCTTTATAGCCATAGTAGCTAATGTACCTTAATGTATTTATATTTCAGAGGCTTCAGTTGGGTTCAAAGCTGTGGCCTCATTAACAGAAACCAGAGCAGAGGGGAGGCAGCCCTCCTGATAACCACACTTTTGAGGCCTCTCCTTCTGCCTCTTTTCCTTCACTTCTTCCTTGACCTCTCCCATTCCGCTCACAACCCAGCCACATTGTAATCACCCTTGCTTGCAGTAACAAACATTGTACGTTCTCTAATCTATTGTTTCTAGTTTCACAATTTGTGCTTGTCCAGAATGTCACATTTCTGTTCCCAAAGCACAGACATCCACTGCAGGAGTGAATGAGGAAACCTCACATACTCTAGGAGATTTAGGGTTCAGGATTCAAGCAGTATCCACATGTGATGTTGGCTTTACATCTGGAGAAAGGGAGTGGTAAACTTAAAATGCCATACACAAACAGCAGAATTAAATGAAGTCCCTGTTACTGTTGCCCAGTAAACGCTTGACTTAAAATCAAACAGCAATTGGCTCATTGTATTGGAACTACAGCTAACAAGTACCACCTGGACTGGCTGAGATGCTGGACATCAGAGGGAACTAAGAGAATTTAGCTCTTCAATCCCTATCTCTCACCAGCCTGATTTGTTCCAACAGGACTGCTAAAGCACTAAGCGCATACTGGATCAAAAGTCCATCTGACCTAGTCTCCGGCCTCCAGCAGGCAATGTAGATGCTCTGAGAAAAATAAGAGAACAAGCACACAGTGCCACTTGCTCAGCTTCTCAGCATTTGTGAAGCTTCTCAGATCCCAGACAAGTATTTGTTCTGAAGGTGCAGTGAGTCATATACATACAAATACACGTGCTGTGCAAATACACAAATGTCTACACATGTTCAGTAAGTCTGTTGAGACCTGGAGGTATCAGATATCCTGTATGTGTATTGGTGTTCCCTGTAACACACATTAAATCTTGCAGGTCCACTCTATATGAAGCTCTGCATGCCTAGGCAGTGTGACATTTGCACCAATATTTTTTTCTAGGATTGTGGTACAGATCACAAACAAGAGAAATATAAAAAGAAGATAGAAGGCATCTCTGCTTGATAAAAGAACAAAGTCACTAAAGAACAGCCATCTCCACTCCTGTCAAAGCAACACCTAGTGATTCTTGGCACTGTAGGCAGCTGTTTGATCTACAAATGTCAGCTGAGATACCTGGTCATCAACCATTACTAGGGGCACGCCGTAAACCAGGGCTGTCTTGAACCATGGTGATGTATGTACCTGAGGTAGAGAGGGTCAAATAAAACAAAGGAACTGACTGAACAATCATCTTATCACCTTCTCACAGCCTAACCCAAAATACGATGATGCAATGCTAACAGGTAATAAGTAGAACCATCCATGTTCACTAAAAAGGCTTCACTATGGCTTTTCTTCAGTTTAAGTAGATGAGAAGGTCAGCAAGAAGGGGAAACATACATTGCAAACATGGCAAATGAACAAAGTGATGGTGTAGAAACTGTGATTTTCATGTAAGACTTGCAAAGCAATTTCACAGCACTAATTTATCAGAACAACAATAAGAGACTAATGGCTATAAAAGGGAGTCGAGAGAAAGAGTAGGACAATGAAGAAGGGAAGCATGCAAGGCTGGCAAAAGTGAAAAGATGATGGGATGGAAGAGGAGGGGGTTTTAAGCAGACGATCTTTTGTCCACAGAGACAGAGAGTGTAAAAATTTAGGAAACACCATAGGATCATCAGAATGGCAGCTGGATATCCTTATCACTCATAACTATAACAGTTTTTAAAAGACTGAAAAAAGCTTAACTAAATAATCATTCGTCTTTTTAATAAAGTATCTGACTTTCACATTCAGAGTTTTCATCATAACCTCTGGCAAACAAGTGCTAATGGATTCATTTTCATGTCTGCATTTCAAAGTGAAAAGAGTCAGAAATAAGTTGAAATTTTTCTTTCTCATTTAAAAGAAGAGATATTTTGACTTGCAAGGAGCCAAGTGCAGTTCACATGCTTAGTTTCCTCTGTGCTGCACATAAAAACAGGAAAAGCCCGTCTTTCAGCTGTGCTTCTTTTTATTGTTGGTTGTTTGACATGTTTTGCTATTACAATTCACAGCAGGGAGCATTTATCTCCGTTATGAAAACCAGTTGGCCCATTGTTAGGAAAGAAAGCTGCACTTCCCCAGTAGGAAGTCAAGTGTCTCTACAGTGTCGTAGGAGGGCACTCTGCAGGCGAAGTCAATATGTGTCGGTGCTTGAAGGCTACATGCAGCACTGGCGCTCCTGTCTTTGATTAGGACAAACAAGTTTCTCCCTTACACATGTTGGGAAATGGTGGCGTGCATGGCAGGCAGTGGCAAATCCAGTAGTAGTCCTACTTCCCTCCCAGTAGAGACAGCCGGGGGGGGGGGGGGAGAGGTTTGAGTAACAATGGCTTTTGTGCAACATTAGCAGCTGCTGAGAGGTTTTGTTCTTTCTTTTCCTGATTTCGGTTATTTTGTGGGACATGCTCAGCCACACTCTGAAAAATGTCTTGCTCTATTCACTTAAAAAATGTAAATTCCTCTTTTCTTCCTGAACATTAAGAAATATAATATCACTTTCAGTAAGGTTTATCTAGGTTGTCTTTTTTCTTTACGGTTCTAACACTGAGAGCTCACTTTGCCTTTTTTTGTTTTGTTTTCTAATGGAAATTCTCTAAACATTCATGTCTGATGGTGCCCGGTTATTCATGTGGACATTTCTTAGAATTTGCTTCTTGTTCAGCAAACACTGTAAATCTGATGATTGGCTTGAAGGTGTAAGTGTGACCATTCAAATCTAAGTCAAGGGCTGTCTTGCTTCTGCCAGTCAGTCTGCTGCAGTGCTAGGGTGATGTTAGATCTTGGAGAAGAGCTATTAGTTACATTCAGTCCAGATGAAATAGATGTGACTTAGTCTGCCTAGAACAAAGAATAAAATGTATTTTAAATGCCACCCAAATCATTCAGCAAGGGTAGAAGGCTCAGGCTGCTGATATTTAAGATGGGCTTGAATCAGAACTCAATATCTACTCTTTTCAGCAAAATTCAGATCTGGAGGCCAACTTTGTATTTGCCTAATGCTGTGGTCAAAATCAAGAACAGGGAAAATCCGATCTTAACCTTGATGCATATTGTATGACTTGGTCATATGTCCAATAATGTTTACATGGTTTAATTACTCTGCTTTCTTTTTAAGTCATATTCCAGTGTGTTGAATGGTTATGGTTTGTTTACTTATTGGATTAATTAATTATGCTATCTTTTATTTATTATTATTAATATTTCTCTTGGATGAATATTTGTTATTATACATGGGTTAAAAGCTAATAATAATAGCTTTAAGGCTAGAAAACAAAATGAAGATATAATCAAATTCTCACCTTTAAGACTCTTAGGGTAATATTGTTTTTGTGTACTTGCCTTTTGAGCTCAGTTGGACCTTTGTTGTAAACTACATAAATATAGGAGCCCAGACTCAGGGTTCATATTCTAGCATCAGTCTTGTGGGTTATAAGTTTTTTAATACAATCTGGCTTTCACTGGCTATTCAGTGGGTACCAAGCAAGTATTTCAGTATAAGATGAGGTTATTTAATGTGTTGTCAATTACTGTTGAAATTTGCTTTGTCCTGTATTGCTTTTTTAAAAAATTATTATTAAGATCTTAAAAATTCAGCATACTAGTTTAAACCTGTGGGAAAAACATTTATAACAAGAGATCTTACAAAGATAAAAAGCTCACTGAATATAGCTCTTCAGTTCTAGCTTATGTAAATACAGACAAAACATCAGTAGAAGAAAAATAATTGGTTCTAATGAAAAAAGACAAAGCAAACAGATTCCAGATAGTGGGTTTTTTTTGAGTTTGTTTCCCTAGACTTTAGAATACCATATAGCTAAGAACATAAACTTCCTCATCAAACTGTATTAAGAGTCCAAAATATTTCACACTTGACCTCTTCTATATTCTGGCATTTTAATCCGAAATTATGCAGAACTTTGTAAACACATAAATCATCTAACGGTGTTAAAAGCTACGGATATTCAGCATTCCACATATCCACTCACAAACACTCTATAGTAAAAAATATATATATATATAAATATGTAACCTTTGACATGATGCACAGCTTTTTCAAAGTGTCAAAAACATGTAAGAGCATATGCTATTTTTCTTAATAAAGCAAAGCTATAGTGTATCTGTCTTCATGCACATTTTAAATCAGATCTCTGTACCTGTTCATTGTGTTTTGCCTCAGTTTCTGCACAGTTTCTTGTTTATAAAACTTACATTGGGATAGAAGTGACTAATGATATGGACAAAAGTAATTCTGTCTATAATTCACTGAATTAAAATATAGTAAAAAAGGACTTCGAAATCTTTGGGATATTTAGATGCTAAAGGCATACTTGGGGACTGTTTCAACAAAAATCCATGTTGTAAGTCTAAAATCTTAAGGTTTACTTTTGTTGATTATGGGATATAATCGATAGAAGGGTTCAGTGCAATACAGGAGAAGAAACTCAATCTTTGGCAATGGATGAATTCCAAAAACTTTGTGAAAGGGAGGTCAAAGGGATTTTTCTGCCTCTCTAGGTTTGTGTCCATTAGCAGAGGTTATTTCTAAAGAGTGAATAGTTGCCTTTGAAATGGACCAGACTGCCCCAGGTATAAGGTGTTTCCAAGAGTGTTCCTCAGACAAACACCAAAAATATCATCCTTTACCTCTCATTTCAAGTGATTTGAGACCATAGTCACCCCATCCTAAAATGTATTTTAGGAGGAAAGTATAAATATTTCCAGCAAGACCACTTAATCTATTTGCTTACTATCTGCTACCTCCTTCTGAGATTGGGTTTTCCCTTGACATGAAAAAATAAATGAACGATTCTCCAGGCATTCTTTCCTCTTCTTAGAAGCATCCCTGGGAAGGATCTAAAAATTCTGCTGGAGTCAACAATAAAATTCTCATAGACTTCAGCAAATGAGGCGTTCATACAGGGTTGAGATGGGAACCCCTGTGTAAAAGCCTTTCAGGATAATGGTGAAAAGTCACTACACATATTTCGTGAGAGTTTGAAAAATAAAAAGGATCCTCTCAAAGACAAGCTTTAATGAAAAAGAAGCTATTGGTGTCAATATGAGGGCAACTGGGTGAAATTCCACAGGCACAATGACTGAAAAGTGTCTTATATCTTTCAGACCTGTTAAGCATCTTTTCATTTTGGAAAAAAAAAATCTGCTGTATCAAATATATCAAAAATCTGCTATAACAAGCTAGTTGTAGGTCCCTTTAACCGGCCCAGAGCTGATCTTCAACCTTTAGTCTGTATAGTTGTTCACCCAAGTTCATTTTCAGTGTTGTTTTGGCATGCTGTTTTAGCTATGCATTAAAATTAACTGTCCTAATAAACTCTTAGTAAAAGAGCGCAGCTAACAGAGGCAGCGAACAGACGCAGCAGTTTGCGCAGCAGTGTTTGGGCTCTGACTAGAACTTGAGGATCTTGTTGGAAGTTGTGGGCTTCCTGAGGACCCCCGAGGAACTAGCAGGTGATTGCTGTGAACAGGAAAGGGGAAGCTAGGCAAGGACAACTGCAGGAGGCCTTGACTTCTCCTGGGAAAAGCTCCTGGGAAAAGCTCTAGCTAGGAGTGGCTGCTGCTAATGAGCTCTCTTGGTTGCCCCGGCCAGAGGGAGTTGGGGCCTTTGATCCCAGTGGCCCTTGATTAGGGCGGTCAAGCACCCTGTGAGTCAGTGCTAGGGAGAGGCCTATATAAGAGCCAGGCCTAGAGCGCAGCTCCCAGAGGCAGTGAACAGAGGCAGCGAACAGACGCAGCAGTTTGCGCAGCAGTTCGCGCAGAAGGGCGCGCGAAGGGACCTTCGTTTCTGTTCCCTGTGGTGTAGGTTTCCTCAAGTATGGTCGTGACACGCTGCACAGTGCGTTCCCCAGTGGCTGTTGGAGATGCTGTGTCAGAGGCTGTGACCCAGACCAACCCTCTGACAGCAGATGTGGCTCTACAGGTCTCAGGCTGCAGGGAGTGCTTGGGGCCTCTCCGGGAGGCCTGGGCTGGCAGCCAGCTCTCCTGCAGGAGGTGTGCTGCTGTTGACGAGTTGTGTTGTCAGGTAAGGGAGTTACGGGAGGAAGTCAGTAGGCTGCGCAGCATCCGAGAAGCAGAGCATGAGATAGACAGGGTATTCTCGGAGACTGTGCAGCTTCGGGAGTCCCAACCCCCCGCAGCAGTGGAGTTGCCAGAGGGCTCTGTGCCGTGTGAAACGGTACATCATAACATCATAGAAGAAGGCTGGAAACTGGTCACTGCTCGTAGGAGGAGAAAGGCTCCTACTCCTCCTGAAGACTTGCAGCTGAAGAACAGGTTTAGTGCCCTCCAGGATAAGGAGGAGATGGGCATGGCTGCCAGGGAAGTACCTGGGACAACAGACCCTGTGCCCTGCCGGAACGCCCGGAAAAAGCGACGGGTGATTGTTGTGGGGGACTCCCTGCTGCAGGGGACGGAGGCATCTATCTGCCGACCTGACCTCATGTCCAGAGAGGTTTGTGGCCTGCCAGGGGCTCGTGTGAGAGATGTCATGCAAAGACTGCCTAGGCTCGTCCATTCTTCGGACTATTACCCACTGCTGCTCTTCCATGTGGGTGCCAATGACACCAAGGGCAAACTGGAGACCATCAAGCAGGATTTCCGAGCTCTGGGGATGGTGGTCAAGGGTCTGGGAGCCCAGGTCATCTTCTCCTCAATCCTGCCAGTGAGGGGGATGGATGAGAGGAGAAGGAGACGGACTTTCCAGGTTAACGACTGGCTGCGCCGCTGGTGTTGGCAACAGGGTTTTGGTTTCTACGACCATGGGACCCTGTTTGAAGATCGACATCTGATGGCAAGAGATGGGATCCACCTCACGAGGCGGGGCACGCGGGTCTTTGCCAACAGGTTGGCCAACCTGGTAAGGAGGGCTTTAAACTAGGAAAGATGGGGGAAGGGGAGAGTTATAGTGCCAGGGTAGTTGGCAAAAGACTGCTCAAGTCAGGATGCCTCCAGCAGGTGAATGCAGCCAGGGAAGTGCGCATGGGATGTGGCTATGGAGGATCCTCTGGTATCCCTCCTGGGAAACCTGCATGCTCAATCACCTCCCTGAAATGCCTGTACACCAATGCACGCAGCTTGGGGAACAAACAGGAAGAACTAGAGATGTGTGTGCGGTCGCAGGGCCATGATCTCATTGCCATTACAGAGACATGGTGGGATAGCTCACATGACTGGAGTGCTGTCATGGATGGCTACGTGCTTTTTAGGAAAGACAGACCAGGAAAGCGAGGTGGTGGAGTTGCTCTTTATGTGAGAGAGCAACTGGAATGTATTGAGCTGTGCCTAGGGGTGGATGAAGAGCGAGTCGAGAGCTTATGGGTAAGGATTAAAGGGCAGGCTAGCATGGGTGACACTGTTGTGGGTGTTTACTACAGGCCACCCGATCAGGATGAGGAAGTCGATGAGGCCTTCTACAGACAGCTGGCAGTAGCCTCACGATCCCAGGCCCTGGTTCTCATGGGGGACTTCAACCACCCCGATATCTGCTGGAAAGACAACACAGCTAGGCACAAACAGTCCTGGAGGTTCCTGCAGAGCATTGGTGACAACTTCTTGGCACAGGTGGTGGAGGAGCCAAGGAGGAGAGGTGTGCTGCTGGACCTCGTACTAACAAACAAAGAAGGACTGGTGGAAGATGTGAAGGTCGGGGCAGCCTTGGCTGCAGTGACCATGAGATGGTGGAGTTCAGTATCCTGCGAGGAGGCAGCAGGGCACCAAGTAGAATTGCAACCCTTGACTTCAGGAGAGCAAACTTTGGCCTCTTCAGGGACCTACTTGGAGGAATCCCATGGGTTAGGGCCGTAGAAGGAAGGGGTGCCCAAGAGAGCTGGTTAATATTCAAGCATCGCTTCCTCCAGGCTCAAGAGCGGTGCATCCCTATGAGTAGGAAGTCAAGCAAAGGAGGCAGGAGACCTGCATGGATGAGCAAGGAGCTCCTGGCAAAACTCAACCAGAAGAAGGAAGTATACAGAAAGTGGAAAGGGGGACAGGCCACTTGGGAGGAATATAGGAACGTTGTCAGAGTATGCAGGGATGCGACGAGGAAGGCTAAGGCCCATTTGGAATTTAATCTGGCGAGAGATGTCAAGGACAGCAAGAAGGGCTTCTTCAAATACATCAGCAGCAAGAGGAAGACTAGGGAAAATGTGGGCCCTTTGCTGAATGGGGTGGGTGCCCTGGTGACAAAGGATGCAGAGAAGGCAGAGTTACTGAATGCCGCCTTTGCTTCAGTCTTTCCTGCTCAGGCCAGCCCTCAGGAACCCCAGACCCTGGAGGCAAGAGAGAAAGTCTGGAGAAAGGAAGACCTCCCCTTGGTTGAGGAGGATCAGATTAGAAATCATTTAAGCAAACTTGACACCCACAAATCCATGGGCCCTGATGGGATGCACCCACGAGTGCTGAGGGAGCTGGCGGATGTCATTGCTAAGCCACTCTCCATCATCTTTGAAAGGTCATGGAGGACAGGAGAGGTGCCTGAGGACTGGAAGAAAGCCAGCGTCACCCCAGTCTTCAAAAAGGGCAAGAAGGAGCACCCAGGGAACTACAGGCCAGTCAGCCTCACCTGCATCCCTGGAAAGGTGATGGAGCAGCTCATCCTGGAGGCTATCTCCAAGCATGTGGAGGACAAGAAGGTGGTCAGGAGTAGTCAGCATGGCTTCACCAGGGGAAATCATGCTTAACCAATCTGATAGCCTTCTATGCTGGAATGACTGGCTGGGCAGATGAGGGGAGAGCAGTGGATGTTGTCTACCTAGACTTCAGCAAGGCTTTTGACACTATCTCCCATAGCATCCTCATAGACAAGCTCAGGAAGTGTGGGTTAGATGAGTGGACAGTGAGGTGGATTGAGAACTGGCTGAATGGCAGAGCTCAGAGTGTTGTGATCAGCGGTGCAGAGTCTAGTTGGAGGCTTGTAGCTAGCGGTGTCCCCCAGGGGTCAGTCCTGGGTCCAGCCTTGTTCAACTTCTTCATCAATGACCTGGGTGAAGGGACAGAGTGCACCCTCAGCAAGTTTGCTGACGATACAAAACTGGGAGGAGTGGCCGATACGCCAGAGGGCTGTGCTGCCATTCAGAGGGACCTGGACAGGCTGGAGAGGTGGGCGGAGAGGAACCTCCTGAAGTTCAACAAAGGCAAGTGCAGGGTCCTGCACCTGGGGAGGAATAACCCCATGCACCAGTACAGGTTGGGGGTTGACCTGCTGGAAAGCAGCTCTGCGGAGAAGGAGCTGGGAGTGCTGGTGGACACCAAGTTAAGCATGAGGCAGCAATGTGCCCTTGTGGCCAAGAAGGCCAATGGTATCCTGGGGTGCATCAGGAAGAGTGTTGCCAGCAGGTGGAGGGAGGTGTTTCTCCCCCTCTACTCAGCCCTGGTGAGGCCCCATCTGGAGTACTGCGTCCAGTTCTGGGCTCCCCAGTACAAGAGGGATGTGGCACTACTGGAGCAAGTCCAGCGAAGGGCTACAGAGATGATGAGGGGACTGGAGCACCTCTCTTATGAGGAAAGACTGACAGAGCTGGGCCTGTTTAGCCTGGAGAAGAGAAGGCTGAGAGGAGATCTTATCAACGTGTACAAGTATCTGAAGGGAGGGTGTCGAGAGGATGGGGCCAGACTCTTTTCAGTGGTGCCAAGTGACAGGACGCGAGGCAACGGGCACAAACTGAAACACAGACGCTTCCATCTGAACATGAGGAAAAACTTTTTCACTGTGAGGGTGACAGCGCACTGGAACAGGTTGCCCACAGAGGTTGTGGAGTCTCCTTCTCTGGAGATATTCAAAACGCGCCTGGATGCAATCCTGTGCAATGTGCTCTAGGTGACCCTGCTTGAGCAGGGTGGTTGGACTAGATGATCTCCAGAGGTCCCTTCCAACCTCAGCGATTCTGTGATTCTGTGATTCTGTGAAGACTTGATAAAACTTCTCACGAGTAAATCTAATCCCTGCCATATTTGCCTAATTTGGTTACATCATCATTGTTACTATTGTTATTTTTTGTAATGCAATAGCATCTACAGATCTCATGCAAGATGAGGGACTCACTGTGCTAGACGTTGTATAAATACAGAATATGAGACAGTCCCTATCCCTAAAGCACTCCTAGTCTAAATAGACACAGTAGGAAAGGAAGCAGAAGCATGAAGCACTGAAGTGATTTCGCCTGAGGTCATGCAACAGGTCATTAGTAGTTTGGGGGAAGGAAGCTGGTTTTTGTACTCCGTTTCCAAAATCTCTTCACTACACTTCTTGGATGGTGATTGGAATTTTCTTAAACATTTACAGTCTAAAACTTGCCCTTACTTTTATTTTTGTCTAGTGTGCTGGTGATGTGCTTGCCACAAAGTTGGCCCCTGCTCTTATATATTGATGTTAACAAACTGCAAAGGCAAGATTACAATTTTGACATAAAAATCCAGCTTCGCCAAGAAGGAAACCTTTCTTTTCTAAATAATATTTCTTATACTAATGTTCTGCTACTACTGGTATCTGTTGCACAATTTTCAGACAGTGCTGCTGAATGAGCAATTTCTCCTTCTATACTTGCTATATACTCACTGCATTCAGGCACTTTTTGGTCAGGTAGAACAGCTGATTATTTTAGGATGTCCTAAACTGTGATAGACCTGAATGTACATAACTTGCAGGGCTAATTGAAGTCATGTATATTACCTGATTTTGATCCATCTTCAATAACCTTTCGTATCCCCTCCAGCATCAAAGCTTACTCCCAGTAAGATTATGTTGTTCACAAATACACTTCCATTGGCTGTTTTGTTGGTTCTCTAAAAGAATTCAGGTCAGGAATTAAGGAATGTATTTTCTTCACTGAGATCATGTAGTTTGTCGCCATAATATTGCACAGTGTCTAAATAACCTAGCATGCATCCGTTTAATTATGACTTTCAGCTCATTTACATAGTATTGGAATACAGATTGCAAGCCTGCCAGGCTGCACTGAAGATTTTCAAAGCTTGAGCAAGCTGATCTAACTTTGACATTAGCCATGCACCAAGCAAGGGACTGAACTATACTTCCAGCCTGGATGAATCTGTGATTCTATTTTTAAAGGTGACTCAGCCACTTTGTTCTTATGCTATAGCTTGGACAGAACATTGTCTGATTCTGAGGTAGTTTTATGTTTCTGTTTTTTTTCAACGCAGTATCTGCAAGCAGCTTAGCCCACAGTTTTACTTCATTCTTTTGGTCAATAAGGAACACCTGTGAGGTAGATGCAAACAGCAGTATAACCCAATGCAAGACCTTCAGCTTCACTTGCTGGTTGGACCCACTGCTTTTATTCTTTGGCAATTTAGAAGAACAACTGACACTCTTTGCTTTTTGGCATTCTGGTAAGCTTACTAATTTGCCTCACCTTATGTTCTTAGGGGCTTTGAAACATGTTTTCCTTGTACGGTTTCGTACCAGGTGCCATACCTATGTATCAGATCAATAAGCCTGTCATAGAGAAAGGGGGACATGCTGCCTACCAGTTGCAGTCTTCCCCATCACCTTACTTATGAGATGTTCCTGGCATGGCAGCTTCCCACGTAAGCAGCTGATGCTCCCACGGAAAACTTTAGAACATTTTGTTTAGAAACACTTCAGCCACTGTCACATTTTCTGTTGCTGTTTTTTTATTCTCTCATTCTTTATTACCAAGAAATTTTTCATGAAAGGGAGACCTTTTTATCTGAAGAGTTCATCTTATTCAGGTAACCATTCCCCACCTAAAGGCTTTACTTGTATCCACAATAGCCATTTTTGCAGCTTCACACAGAGGATTATAGCTTCAGGTGGGCAAAAAGCATCAGGAGTAGATGGAGTCCCAGGAAACAAAGATACCATTCTCGTGCAAATCTGTCTCCCAAAAGAAGGAAAAGAAAATATATTCAATGCAAACACTCCTTCAGTGAAACCTTAAGATCAAGAAGTCAAAGGCACTAGTTAGAAGTTTCAGCAGTAGTGTTTCCACAGCAGCTCTATACCTGGCTCTTGTTGCATTTTTCATGACACTTTTAGCTTTTGTGTCTATCTCCCATCCTGAACTATTACTTTGGATCTGACCGTTATCATATGAGAAAGTTAAAAATTTTGATTCCAAGTTTCCAGCACAAATCCTTTTCTGTTCAGCACTGGGGTTTAACTTTGCAAGCTATCAGCACTTGTATGTAAAAGAGCTGATGTTAGGTTTCTCTGGGAACTCAGATATTGAGCGCTCTGACTTCTGTAGGTCTAAAAATGTCTACCATGAGGTTGCATGAATAGAAAGCTTTTATACTAAATTTCTTTTTCATTGCTTTTGGCTTTTTATATGGAAGCAAAGTATATCATTTGTAGTTCTTTGTAACTTTTTTTATTGGTAGTTCAGTTTGTGTTCAGCTTCTTGGACAAAAGTAAGGCCTCTGGTAGCAGAGAAAACGTAAAATAGCAAGGTCACTGGAAAAGTTGCACGGACATTAATCTAAATTGATAACCTAAGTGTCAGTTTGGTACAATGTTTACACTGCACTGAATTTCCCATACTCACATTGGTTCAGACTTCTAAAAAACACAGTTTTCAATTTTCTTTGAGCTGACTTCAATGTACAACCATGTGTACAACAAGGCACAGCCTCAGTTGCTTCAGGTTTTCAGAGTTGAAGCTGGTTAGCAGTTGAACTATGTGGCAAGTCCATCTTTACATGTTTCAGCCTCCCATCTTTGTTAGTTCAATCCAGGAAGTTAATTTTCCCACCACCTTTCTTCAGTTGTAAGAATGTCCAGTCAATTTGGTTTAGGATTATTTTAATGGTTGTGCAGTGACCCAGATTTTAAAAGAATAAAATAACTAAAGCTTCCCTACTGTGATGCTATTTTATTGCACTACATTTTCTTTAAAGAAAAGCCATAGCAATTGCAGCCACCTGCAATTTATTGCAAAAGGCAAGGAAATCAGGAAAAGGAGACTGTATAAATAAATACATTACAATGTGTGAACTTTCTTCATTTTCTGCTGAATATAGTAGAGTAGGTAATTTCCTAATCTTGATTGTTTGATGCTACATCCCTAATATTGCTTTTTACACTTTTATTGATAATTTTTATTTCTATAACATGTTTGTGGTTGTTGAACAAGCAAACAAAAAAACCCTAATGACCTAATGGCATCTTATCATTGATATCAGACATAATATCCTCAATATAAGTTGTAATTCTGTTATGTGGGTCAACAATGGAAGAGGAGCAGACACATACTGTGTAATAGACTCTTCTACCAACTGTTTTCACTCCCCTACCCCCAGTCCCTGGGTTTTTCTCCAACTGGTCTTGCCTCTTCCCCATTGCTGGTTCCTCATCCCAGGTTGTTCCCTATACCTCAGGCTTCTTGGTCTAGTCTACTAGACTTGGTCTAGTTTACTTTGTCAGTTGGTTCCTACCCCTCCTTCATAGCTCTTCATCTATCTCTCTTTACATCTCCACAGCCTCCTTGCAAAAATGCTTTCCCATTCTGTATTTCCCAGTGGCATAAATGTAAAAAAAGAAAAAAAAAATGGAAAAAAAACCCCAAAACAGGCCACATCTACTTGGTGTGAGCAGGAAATGGGTGTACTTCATACTGCCCACATCAGAAGTGGCCAAATATTTATTGCTGACTGCATCATGGTCCCTTGTCTTTCCTGGCTTCCTCATTCTCCCCCAATTCCTCTCTCTTCTACCCCAGCTGACCTCAATCTCCCTCCTCCATTTTTGTTTACATCTTCTAGGTTTCTTCTTCCTCCTCCAGCCTTGGACTCCAACAGCTTCTATCTATTCCTTCCAAGTTCCTAGATCCTTTGTTATAGTGTGTTTATACAGTGACTTCCATTTCACCTCAAATTCTTCTCAGACCTGATATTTCTTCCTGACTGCTTTGTCCTTTTGTCTCCTTCTCCAGTCTCCTTATCCAGCCGGTCCCAGTCTGCCTGTAACATGCCATCTAAACTCAGTGTCCTGTCCTTCCTGAAAAGGAGCATTTTGTACTCTTTTTCTTATTCTTTCTTTTCTTTACTTTTTGTTTCAGGCTATCTTACTCCAAGTCTGCAGATTCCCCTTTTGCTTCTCTAATTCCTCTCCTGTCTTACCAGACTCCACTTATTTGGAAAACATGGAACTCTATGTAGAGATCTGTTTTTTAGCGATCTGTCTGAAAATGGGGCAGTGTGAGTGTGATTGCTGGTATTCTTGATTCTTTTCTGTTTGAGGAACTACTGAAACTACCCTTGGATTGCTCCATTTAAAATATGATACATGAGCTTCAAGAAAAAGGTGTTCAAATCTGAAAAGATTAACAAAATGTTGTTGTTTGCTGGTGACGTGAACAGGAGGAAGAAAAAAGTATTTCCAACTTCTGGGCAACGTGCTAACACTGCAAAGGGAAAGAAATATTTGGGCAGATCCAAAAGGTTTGAGGGGATTAGCAAATTGCTGGTGCAAATTCCAAAATTGAGTCTATGTCTGTATACCATGAATTTCTCTGTGCTGTCCCCCTGGTACCCATTACCTGAAACATCCATTCACTGCTGGTTGCCTTCCTAGTACCTGCACCTTTGACACCTTTGAAGGGAGATTTGCAATCAGATGTGAGGTATATCTGCAGTGCAGACCACAGAGAAGATGAGAGAACAAACATTGGCACATGGCACTTGAAGGTGGCAGAGGCCTGAGAAGGTGAATGGGGTAGGAAAGAAGAATTGTGGATGTATGGGGAGGAGCAGACTCTCATGGGAGCTGGGATCCAGCCAAGTGGAACAAAATGCTGTGAGTTAGGTGTGAGGTTTCCTAAAGAGCTGTCTGCAGGTATGTTGGGCGTGTGGTAAAAGTAGATGTGAGCTGGTAATGATTCAGGCTCACCCATTGGTAGGTCTTTTGGTGGAGATTTAGAGGAAGAAGAGGGGGAAAAAACAGCTTTTCATGAAGACACACAGGCTCTCCCCCCATGCACAACCTAGGAAAACTGTTGATGTTGTGCATATGATTTGGGGGGTGTTTGAAACCTTCCTGAGGCAGAGCTACTGATATTAAAGGAACTTTTGTGCAAGCAGAAATGTTAGTGCAGAGCAGGGTTCGTAGGTGGCTGCCCAGGAGGCTTCCATGGTGGGTGGTAAGCCATTGGGAGTCGCCAGATGGCTGCCTCACTTGTGATTAAGGTGTTGGGACACCTCAGGGAGCATGTTTGAAAATATATCTTGGACCACACATCACTCTGACTATAGCATTAATTTTCTGTTTTGCGAGGAGTCAGATTTATTAACAATTTGTATACTTGGAGCTTTGTGTGCTGGGCAATGCACCCTGGTCTCATTATTGTTAATGGCAATAGGAAATATGCACATAATCCCCCTGTGTACTGTGTAGGCAATTGCCTCTAACAGTATAAGTTACTGGAAAACAAAACTAAATCATATATGTAAGAAAAGAAAATGCTTACATCCTGACTTTATTTCACCTTAAACCTCAGTGTTTAAAAAATGTTCAACTACTTGGTATTAATCAAATCAAGCTGGTTAAGTTTGCCTTTTATAAATCTGAAATGGAACTCTGTTTTATAGCTTGAAATATTGTTTTTTAGGAAGATAAAGTTGTGAGAACCTTTGACTGATCTGCAGTAAAATATTTGACTGCAATTTCATTTGCCTGAACAAATATTTTTACAACATTAACAGAAATGTATGGCATAAATTTCAAAGCTTAATGTATAATTTCATGTACAAATATTTATATACATGGTCCCAGGGAAGTTAAAAATGTAATGTTTTTATAGAAAATACACAATACAGCATACACTCACCATACAGTATATAGCATCTAAAATGGGAGAAGGGAGAAGTTTTTTCAATGTCTCTAGGAAAATATCTCTCCCTTAAAATATAGCTGATTAATGTTAGACCATAGAAATTTCATTTTGTAGTGCTGATGAACCAAAAAAAGCCTATATAATCAAGGAGATGCTGTTATATAATGCTAATATATAGTCAAGCAGGTTAGGTAATATCAAAGTGACTGCAACTGTAGGAACTCTCGCGTTACAGGAGACAGCCTTTGCCTTTACTCATTAAATCTTCTGTCCCACACATAATCTATCCAACTCTATTGCTTTTCATAGTAAGGAGTCACCAGCTGCTATTCACAGGGTGTTGAAGGAGAGGTTTGCAATGCAAGCTAGCCCCAGCTCTGAATCCTTGGTTCAAGCCCTGACCCATCTCCTGTTCATACTGAGAAAACCCAAGCCTGACTATGAGCACCTCTGACCCTAAACCCAGAAACTTGCTACCTCCCTTGAGTTCAGCAAAGGGAGATGTGTTCTACCTTCATCTATATGTAATGTAAATATACTTAGATGTGTGCTCTTACAGACAGCCAATTCAAGTACCCTCATTCCAAAATCAGAACAAGCTGTTTTCACTGCTAATTTTCCCTCCTTCCCTGCCAAATGCATTTACAAGACAACACTTAGTTCTCAGACTTGCCATGATTCACCTGTTATTTCACAAGCTGTCAAGCGCCTGCTCGAGCACGCAGGGTCACCAAGGGTAAGTAATCAGGTTATACTGAGGCTGAGCCAATCCACCAGCTCAGTGCTGCTAACAGGAGCAGGTCCTACTCCCAGCTGTATTCCTCTTCCCTGTGCTGATCATTCTGTTATGTTCTCCTGAGCCAACTAAAATAACTATTAGTCTGAAAAAATTAGTCTGACAAAAAAACATTAATCGTTTCTGCCAGATCAGTGCCTTGAATTGGCTTACTGAGCCAGGGGACTATATGGTGAGGACCAGGAGATGGCAAGAAGGGAAAACAAGATGGGATAAAGCTGTTCCTCTCTATGGTAATTAAGTGTCATTTTGACTCAGCTAAATAATTTAAATGTGTCTTCAGAGCAATTGGTTTTGACCAGTATCCAGGTTTAATTTTATTGTTTCTTCAGATCTGAGTAAGCCCTTCTGTGCCCAAAACTTCATCTGCTTCCTCCAGCTGAATCAGTTAATCAATCACAGTGAAAACTCACATGCTTCCTAACTAGTTTACCCAGTTATGGCATTTGCAAAATGATTCTGATTAGGTGGTCACTTCAGAGGGTTTTATGATGTGCTAGATTTTTTTTTTTAACTCAATCTAGAAATGCACATTTGGACACAAAAAAGCTTTTGCACCAAACTTGGCAGGTTAGATTCTGAGTATTTTCTTGGATCATGGACACTATGTGCTTATCTTGACAGTTTTGTGAAGACTTAAACTGGTTTACATCTGAGCTATTGCAGACCTCCTCTTGCTTCTCCTCCTCCTCTGTCTGTCCCCAGCCACCCATTGCTGTCACCTACCCTGCACGGGTGATTTTGCTCAGTGGTCTAATCCAAAGGAAAATGCTTTTTTTCCTCTCCTTCAGGGTTAGTTTTCAGATGGATTGGCAATGTGACCTGGCTCTGAGCACAACTGTGAGGTCCCAGGTACAAGGAGGCAGTGGGAAGAGCTGACCATGGAGGGGGTAAGACTGCCTGTTCTCAGGAATGGCATGGTGTTATCTTGAGCTAAGCTGATCACAAAACACCCATCTATTTTGGCATATATCTTTAAAACCCACTAAAAGCCTGTTCAAAAATCCCTTGAAGTTACAATAGAAAGGCTACTTTAATGTATTCTATGGCATTCAATGGTGTTTGGTTATGCTCCTGTGTTGTGTTATTTACTGGGCAACTATGATAGCTGTTTTCAAATTGGTTCATTCTGTGTGGCCAGGTCAAATGCTGTCATCCACTGCAGTAAAAGCTGTTGCAGTTTTAATTCTGATGCAGATATTTCTTTAACCTTGGTGTGTTTATTGATCATTAATCTAACCAGCTCCTCTTTTTTTTAAGCTATGGAGGAGCTACTGTAAATGTATAAGCATAACAGCAAAGTTAGTACTTTTGTTAGGAATTCAAAGACAGGAGAAGGAGATAGCCAAGGAGTACATTGTCCAGGACAAACATCTCCTGGTGAGAATCAAAATGCCATAGACACCAGAATAATTCATATGAAATTCATGGCTTTGAAAGGTGGTGAGAGAGAACCCACTTATTTTTCACAGGACTGCTCTAAAGTAACAGTAGGGTATTCCTAATGATTTCAAGATTTCAGATTGTGATTACTGTTGTTTTTCTTTTAAATCAGAACTGAACAGACTAATCTGAGTATACCTCTTGCTAATAAGTTCAGGACTGTGATGTCAAGTAAAAGAAATAATCCTAAACACTTTGAGGACCATTAACTTCAAAATTTGAATGAACAGACTAATCTGAGTATACCTCTTGCTAATAAGTTCAGGACTGTGATGTAAAGTAAAAGAAATAATCCTAAACACTTTGAGGACCATTAACTTCAAAATTTGCCTAGCGATGAGAGAATATTCCAGGCTGTGTGTCTGGGTTTTACATCATGGGATTTTTTTTTAGTGGTGTGATGACTTTCATTTGGAAACATTAAAAAGTTCAGAATTTGTAAATGCTGCTATAATGCACACTCAATCTTGTATGGAAAACATCTCAGTTTAGTTGCAGTCTCAAATTTTCAATGGCGAAAATTAGTGCATAGCCTGCATTAAATAACTAACTCCAGGGCTCTCAGGCTGTTTGTAAGGCCTTTGTTAACAAATCATGAAAAGCAGAAATAGTGATATTTCTTCCCTTTACTTAATGGGCTCTTTTGTCTGCTGGTTCAGCACAGTCTCACTGTATTCTCTCTCCAAATTGTAACTGTCTCTCAAATCCATTTCTGCAGGGTTGTCTCTCCTGCTGCCTTCTCAGGTCTCTATGAGGGGTTTGGCCATTCTGCATAATGAATCTCAGTGTTTAGCACCTTGGATGAAATCCTGAGGATATAAAGAAGCAGGGCTCCTGCTGAAATCAATTGCTGTTTTCCTTATGTATGGATGCTCCTTACATAGTACATCAGCGTAGCTGCTGGGTTTTCCAGAATAAGATATCAAGGTAATAGGTTCTACTTTGCAAGCCCAGGATTATCTCACATAATTTTCATGACCATGTTTTTGTTCCTGAAGTTAAATATCTACACTGTAGGGCAATCATATTATTTTTACAGTAATCTGTAGAAACTGGCTGCTTACAGATATATCTGATTTTCTTTGTCTTTCATTTAAAAATACTGCATTTGAACATATCCTTCTTTGAAAGGGTTAATTTCACCACTGCTCATATTATATGACTCTATTAGTTATTAATGCAGTCAACTCATAAACACAGTTTAGAGGGTACTGGCCTTGGAAGAACTTTCCAGGAGACCAATATATCAAATCAGTTCTGAAGTCCCTTGACCTCAGGATAGAATTACAGGTTTATAATTTACTCAACACTTGCATGACCTGAAGAACAAAGGATTGCCAAGTCAGTCAAAACTAAATTACTCTTGACCTTACATTAGTCATTTTCACGCTATTAGAACTATAGCTAAGTCACTGTTGAGATTATTTTGAGCTTATAAATCAGGTTTCTATTTTTTCCGTATTTATACTCACAACCTAAAACTGAAAAAAATGTATATTTTATTATTTTCTAAAAGTTACCAGACAGCTGAGCTTAATTCATGGACATATATCATGTATGTTTATATATATGTGTGTGTGTATCTCCAAAATATCCAATTTTCTTGTGACTATAATGAGTACATATAACACAGACAAGCAAGTTACAGATGATGAGGTGGGGCAGTAAGAATCTTGTAGGATCATGACAGCTGCCTATTATTACTTGAAAGACTTAGTAATCCTTACTCAGGTACAGGATTAGCTCTATCAATGCTCAGCAGCTGAGGCATGACAGAGCAGAACAAGTTGCTGACAACATTGACAATATTTGTCCCACTCTGCAGACATTAAAAACAGTGAGGGTAAATAATTGAGGAACATTCCCAAAACACCCCTTTTAATCGCATAATTAGGTTCCAATTTTGCAAACCTTAATTTTGATCATAGCTTTATCCATGTCTGCAGACCATGCAGTTCAGTGAGATAACTCATGCACAGAAAGTTACTTTCATGTGGGTTTACAGAATCAAACCCTTCATTAATTCTGATCAGATATTAGCCTGCGTAGGTATTTCTCATCAGTCATTTGGAAAGTAGGCTAGTTCATCTTTCTCTAGGAACTTCCTTTTAAAAGATATTTTTGAAAGCGTAGGTGAGATGAGTAGGTGAGTCAAGGCTTTCAGGGGTTAATGCTATGGCTGCAAGAATCAGAAAACTACAGTTCCAAATCATGACCTGAGACATTTGAAAAACAATACTCAGAGATGCTATATTTTTAAAAACTTCCTGTGCGTTTTCAATAACCTCGGTAAGGCAAGAAAAGTCTTCAACAGGCGCCGTAGTCTGTAAAAGCAGTGTCCCCAGAATGAGTTGTGTAGGAACAAAATCTGATGGGTTTTGTTTTGGATACACATAACATCTTCTCTTGCTGCTTTCTGAAAACCTTCATCACAGGCTGTCATGAAGTTTTAGCAAGGTCTTTAAGCTAGAAGAGTGCATTTATATGTAAATAAGCTCAATGTTTCAATGAATTTTTTTAGACCATCTTAGAGTCTGATTTCTTGGCATAGCATAGACAGAAATTGCATGTAGAAGCACTCTGATCAGCAAGGAATACAGTCCTCAACAGAATGCTAAAGTCTTGATTTAAAGAATCTGTGTCACAGACAATTTACCATGTAATTTAGATTAACAGATAGTAGTTAGCTAGTAGAATCTGTTCTTTGTGATACCCATTGACTTCATATATCCACCACAGCTCTGCTGATAACTGATTTTTTTTCCATTGTAGCTTCTGATTCAAATATTTGAGGGGGGGGGAAGCATTTTTTTAGTTGTTTCACAAAAAAGGGGTTCCTATTGAGTTAAACAGTTTATTTGACTCAAAAAGAAAACCTTTATTCCCATACTCATATAACCATAGTAGAGGACTAAATTTATGAAGTAACTAGAAGAGGAGGAGGCATCCTTCTGTCATTTGATAGACATTCATCTGCTTGAAGGGCTCTGAGCTCATTGTTCCCCAGAAACATGTGTCCCCCCCCCCCCCCCCCCAACATCACACACCATTCTTGTTTTGGAGATAGTGTCAGTGCCCCGTTTATGCTATTCCATGCTGAATGGAAATGTCCATGGAGACAGGAATTTAACCAGCCTTCTCTCATTGGTCAAGCAAATGTCTTAACTGCTAGGCTGGAGAGTTGCTTACACTCTGGTGCTTTGAATATTTGGCTATTCCATAGAGAGAAGGGAGGGGAGGAGTGCCAGAGTCTCAGGTGCCAAGGCTTCCCATAAGTGAGGAACAAGTAGGAGAAAGACAAAACATGCAGAATCAAAGAACTTTACTTCTTTAAAGAAGTGATTTGAACAAATCCTGGGTGGATGGGTATTTTGTCTGTTGGTTTGTTAGATAAAAATCATCTTTTGCAATTTTGTGAATATTTTCCCAGTTATATCACAGTTCCATACTTGATGGAATTTCCGATAATTGTGTGCTCACCCACATTTCACTGCTGGAAGTAGCCTCATGATCCCAGGCCCTGGTTCTCATGGGGGACTTCAACCACCCCGATATCTGCTGGAAAGACAACACAGCTAGGCACAAACAGTCCTGGAGGTTCCTGCAGAGCATTGGTGACAACTTCTTGGCACAGGTGGTGGAGGAGCCAAGGAGGAGAGGTGTGCTGCTGGACCTCGTACTAACAAACAAAGAAGGACTGGTTGGAGATGTGAAGGCTGGGGGCAGCCTTGGGGGCAGTGACCACGAGATGGTGGAGTTCAGGATCCTGCGCGGAGGCAGCAGAGCACCAAGTAGGATTGCAACCCTGGACTTCAGGAGAGCAAACTTTGGCCTCTTCAGGGACCTACTTGGAGGAATCCCATGGGTTAGGGCCGTAGAAGGAAGGGGTGCCCAAGAGAGCTGGTTAATATTCAAGCATCGCTTCCTCCAGGCTCAAGAGCGGTGCATCCCTATGAGTAGGAAGTCAAGCAAAGGAGGCAGGAGACCTGCATGGATGAGCAAGGAGCTCCTGGCAAAACTCAACCAGAAGGAGGAAGTATACAGAAAGTGGAAAGGGGGACAGGCCACTTGGGAGGAATATAGGAACGTTGTCAGAGTATGCAGGGATGCAACGAGGAAGGCTAAGGCCCATTTGGAATTTAATCTGGCAAGAGATGTCAAGGACAGCAAGAAGGGCTTCTTCAAATACATCAGCAGCAAGAGGAAGACTAGGGAAAATGTGGGCCCTTTGCTGAATGGGGTGGGTGCCCTGGTGACAAAGGATGCAGAGAAGACAGAGCTACTGAATGCCGCCTTTGCTTCAGTCTTTCCTGCTCAGGCCAGCCCTCAGGAACCCCAGACCCTGGAGGCAAGAGAGAAAGTCTGGAGAAAGGAAGACCTCCCCTTGGTTGAGGAGGATCAGATTAGAAATCATTTAAGCAAACTTGACACCCACAAATCCATGGGCCCTGATGGGATGCACCCACGAGTGCTGAGGGAGCTGGCGGATGTCATTGCTAAGCCACTCTCCATCATCTTTGAAAGGTCATGGAGGACAGGAGAGGTGCCTGAGGACTGGAAGAAAGCCAGCGTCACCCCAGTCTTCAAAAAGGGCAAGAAGGAGCACCCAGGGAACTACAGGCCAGTCAGCCTCACCTGCATCCCTGGAAAGGTGATGGAGCAGCTCATCCTGGAGGCTATCTCCAAGCATGTGGAGGACAAGAAGGTGGTCAGGAGTAGTCAGCATGGCTTCACCAGGGGAAATCATGCTTAACCAATCTGATAGCCTTCTATGCTGGAATGACTGGCTGGGCAGATGAGGGGAGAGCAGTGGATGTTGTCTACCTAGACTTCAGCAAGGCTTTTGACACTATCTCCCATAGCATCCTCATAGACAAGCTCAGGAAGTGTGGGTTAGATGAGTGGACAGTGAGGTGGATTGAGAACTGGCTGAATGGCAGAGCTCAGAGTGTTGTGATCAGCGGTGCAGAGTCTAGTTGGAGGCTTGTAGCTAGCGGTGTCCCCCAGGGGTCAGTCCTGGGTCCAGCCTTGTTCAACTTCTTCATCAATGACCTGGGTGAAGGGACAGAGTGCACCCTCAGCAAGTTTGCTGACGATACAAAACTGGGAGGAGTGGCCGATACGCCAGAGGACTGTGCTGCCATTCAGAGGGACCTGGACAGGCTGGAGAGGTGGGCGGAGAGGAACCTCCTGAAGTTCAACAAAGGCAAGTGCAGGGTCCTGCACCTGGGGAGGAATAACCCCATGCACCAGTACAGGTTGGGGTTTGACCTGCTGGAAAGCAGCTCTGCGGAGAAGGAGCTGGGAGTGCTGGTGGACACCAAGTTAAGCATGAGGCAGCAATGTGCCCTTGTGGCCAAGAAGGCCAATGGTATCCTGGGGTGCATCAGGAAGAGTGTTGCCAGCAGGTGGAGGGAGGTGTTTCTCCCCCTCTACTCAGCCCTGGTGAGGCCCCATCTGGAGTACTGCGTCCAGTTCTGGGCTCCCCAGTACAAGAGGGATGTGGCACTACTGGAGCAAGTCCAGCGAAGGGCTACAGAGATGATGAGGGGACTGGAGCACCTCTCTTATGAGGAAAGACTGACAGAGCTGGGCCTGTTTAGCCTGGAGAAGAGAAGGCTGAGAGGAGATCTTATCAACGTGTACAAGTATCTGAAGGGAGGGTGTCGAGAGGATGGGGCCAGACTCTTTTCAGTGGTGCCAAGTGACAGGACGCGAGGCAACGGGCACAAACTGAAACACAGACGCTTCCATCTGAACATGAGGAAAAACTTTTTCACTGTGAGGGTGACAGCGCACTGGAACAGGTTGCCCACAGAAGTTGTGAAGTCTCCTTCTCTGGAGATATTTAAAACGCGCCTGGATGCAATCCTGTGCAATGTGCTCTAGGTGACCCTGCTTGAGCAGGGTGGTTGGACTAGATGATCTCCAGAGGTCCCTTCCAACCTCAGCAATTCTGTGATTCTGTGATTTCTTTATAAAATTGATGATGCATGAAAAATATTTAATTCAATTCTAATAAATGCCCTGGACAAAATATTGCGCTCTCTGTCATGAATGTTTTTTACAGTGAAAATGCACGGGAACCAACAACAGATGTAGCATAGACACATCCTAACACTGCATTATGGATATGTATAAATGCTGCCTTTGAAGAACCATTTTCTTATTTTCTATTAATCTTTGAGAACACTAAAAAATAGTTCTTAATTCTGTCATTAGCTCTCTACTCAGTTAGTAGAAATTAAGAGGCTTAAGGAGAGTATGGTATTGGCATGTACATGGTCAGTTTTGGTAGCTAGAAATGGAGTGCATTATATTGTAAGGTGGATCAAATTTAACATTTCCTCTGATGTGCTGAGGAGGCAAGGATCCTCTCTGTTTATAATTTAGAAAGAATTCCTTTAAGGACTCTGTGCTTGAAAGTCTCTTCACACCTTTGACCAAAAATTTCCACGTAAAAAGAAAAATAAAAGGTATTTAGGAACTATTTGCCCAGACCTGTTCCCTTGAACTTTGTACTTCCCCTGTACTTTGCTTCAAATAAGTGATAGTATGATAGTATCAGATCAAGTTGGTAATCACTTGTGACATTATACAGTCGAGGGAAATTATTATCAGCGATTACTTGGACTCAGCTGGTTAACAAAGTTGTTAATCAAATATGATCATTCTACTGAGAACAACTTCAAAGTTGTTTTGGGGTAGATTGTCTTTACTTCCCCTATAGGTAATCATGATGCTTAAAAATTGTATTGTGTCCTGTGTGCATTACAAACAGAAGTTTTGAAGTGATGATAATATGATTTTTAAGATGGAGAGGCTAAAAACCTGAGAGTATTGGGGCTTCATGGTTGAGAAGAATGGTAACAGGAAGGGGAACTCTCATTGTGTTTAATTCAGACTACGTAAATTGTGTTCAAAAAATGTTCCTGTCAGATTCCCATTTTGTCAGCCTCTGTTTCTTGTCATATGAAGTTAAGTATCTTTGATTCACTGAGTTTTGTGTAAATGTTTGTTGATTTCTATCTGTTCTGGGTTACACTTCTGCCCTGAGGTTTGTTCTGAGGTTCAGGTTTGGGCAAACTGAAATTGTCAAAGTGAACTCAGTTTAAATTACAGTGTTTCAAGTGTTTTTGCCTCGAATCCATGCCAAACCCCAGATTTTGCATAATTTCTTTTTGCATAATTTCCAACCAAAAAGATAAATTGTTTCAGGCTTCTTTGGAATGGGGCTGAAGTTTACAGGTTTATGAACTCTTAAAATACTTAGCCTGCAATTCATTATCAAATTGGCTCAGTGTTGTGAAGACTTGCTGGAGGATGGGAGGACACCGGGAAACTTCCATATGTCAGCAGTATATTGAAACAAAACAAGCATGCTTTTACTTCAGCTTCAAATGGATAGACAGTCATAACTTATTTCATACTTATGAGCATTGAAATACTGAGCTTGAGTACCTGAACATTGAAGCTGCTGCTTCGTCTCTAGAGGAAGTTCCTCCAGATCCAGAATAAAGCCAATTGCTCAAGGACAAGACTCAGCTAATTTGAGGTGACATTTATATGCCTGTTCTTTGGATAAAAAAAGAAATTCCATTTGAGTGGAAGTCTTGATAGCACCTTCCTCATTTTTTACTTCATTCTTAAACAGAACTTCCAAGAGAAGTTCTCAGAGTGTTGTCAGAGAACAGTCAGTGGAAATGTGTGAAATAAAATTAAGATCCAGTTCTTCCTTTTTGTCTAAACATATTTCTGTATCTAAAAAATCTTATAAATGGCCTCCAGCATTGCTGACATAATTAATTGCAGTATTAAGTGTTCTAATTACAGCAATTCAGGTGGTTAGCCACCTAAATGAGTGCATAATTATTTAGAAACACTTTTGATTGCAGTACCAGCATCTTAAAGGCCCAATTAATAAAATAAAAAATAAAAATAAAATTAAAAATCGAGACTTTGAAGCATTAATACTAATAGCTATTACTCTGTTAATTAATTAATCTCGTATGAATATGTATTAAATACTATATAGACATCTTTTCCTTCTATGAGATTTTAATTAATAATTTTCAGTGAACATAGAACTGATGACTTCCAAGGGAAAAAAATTCTTTACAATGGAGCTTTTCCATGGAAAAAAAATTTGAGGATTTTCTGGGATTCATTTGATTTAATAGCAGGAGAAGTTAAAACAAAAATTCATTTGATTGCAGCTACAGTTCAGAACATTGTGATTAGTTGAATACTGTCAAAGTCCATACCAATATTTGACCTGGATGTGTCCAGCATATCTGTTTTGCTTTTTCATAGGATTCATAGTTTGGATGCACCATTCTTTACATTCTGCAAATCATTTTACACCTCCTCTAAGGCATGTGGTCCCCACTTTGCCTTGGCCACATGGTACGTTGTAGAGGGTATGCCTTCAAGCTAGGATCCCAGTTACATGTCTTTCTCATGTTTTAGGATGGAAACACAGACAGGAAAATCAGAATCCCCCACAGAATCAAAACACAGATTTCCCCTCTCAGCTGGAACAAAAAATATTTTTTCCTGTTTTTTAATAGTAAGCCACAAGAAATTAGTATATGGACACTTTTTTTCTGTTCATCCACTGACAAAGCTAAAGGTCTGCAAGAAAAGAAAACAAACACAAATAGATAGCATCTTTCCCTCAAGATAATTAAAAATGCACAATCTTTTTAACTGAAGGTAGTTTCTTAATGAGCAAGTGAAATCCCTTGAAATAAGGGGCTAAGTAAAACAGCTCTTGGCTTCAGTGATAATTTTGCACAAGATGCCTGCAACTTTGAGCAAGAGACTTCCATACACAGACCTCCCCATTCATTCTCCATTCCTGCTGGTCTAAGCATTTTCATTATGAATCTTTATAATTACGGACACTGTGACTTTAATCACAGGCAAAATAATAGTTATAGAAATGTTTTAGGCTTTCAGATGCTCCTTGTAATTCCCCCAGAGAGATTCTCTGGGAGAAAGACAGAGCCGGAAAAAGCTAAAACTTCTACTACTCAGGTTGGAGAGAGAAGACTAGAAGCTGAATTCTGGCAAATTTAAATAAAAAATAAGGCAATCCTTAATAGTATATAAAAGGTCTTTATATCAAGGCCAGATGCCTTTCTGGAAAGTTACTTTGGCCCTACACAAGTCTTTTTGGCTCAGGGCAAGGGCAGCTGCATGCGATGCAATCCCCCGCACTATTGAGCAGGTCAGACTCATGATCTAGTGGTCCTGCTTGGTGTCAGATGCTGTGGGTCTCCTGTATTGCTGGGTAGACAAGGAGCTAATTCCCACTCCGATTGCACAGGTGCTCAGGGGAAGGGGAGTAGAGGTTTAGATGGTGAGGAGAAGGGAGACTGCTTTATAAAAGAAGAATGGCACTTTATCCCAAGCCTGCAGATCAGTTTTCCTTTTTTATCATCATCTTTAAGGGAAAGACATAATATTTTTACTTTTTTTCTGCTGAGTCACTCCATAAATTAAAAGAAAAAAAAAAACAAGCCAAAAAACCCTCTTCACCTGGGATCTCTAGCTGCCTTAAAATCCTCAATGAAGTAAGCCTCCTGACACTCTTGTCCATGAGTTAGGTTTTACCCTCACTTTATAGACATATAAACTAGAGCATAGACAGGTTAAAGGACTTGCACAAGATCACACAGAGAGACAAAGGACAGTTAAATCAATCAAGTCTAGAGCCCAGGAGTTGTGTTTCCGTAGCCCCTGCTGAAACCACTAAATCACAAGAGCTACTAAGGGAAGATCATGCCAAAAGCCAGTGTTTTTTGTTTTCTAAAACCACAAGAAGCATTTTGCTCAGTTCCACAGTGTCTCTCACCTAGTATTTGGTGCAGATTAATTAATTACTTATTTTTTAAAAGAAATGTGAAGCCCTGGGCAGCCTGAAAGCCATTGAAGTTTTAATTCTCAGAACTATTCCCTGACTTGACTGTTATCCAGTTTCTATTCAGGCAAGATAGGAATTAAGATTAATGAACCCAAACAAACTGGTATTTCAGAGAATCAGTCTTTGCCAGGCATCATGTCAGAAAATCGTTGAGGCATAAATACAGCATTCAGTCTTTGGTGTATACTAACAGCACCACGTTGTTCCTGTAAATGCTAAATACAGTGAAGAGGAAAATGAACTATTAAACTGCATGAGTTTGGATCATAACATTTTTTAAAGTGAGTAAACCAGAACTCGTGGAATAAGACAGCATCATTCTAGTTCCCACTGCACTGCTGTGAACACTGTTCAGAGTCCCGAAAGGAAACTTCTCTGCTGGGGGGTACTTGGGCTTGATGATGGCTCTCTCTCTCTGGTGCCTTTCAATTCTATTTGCATTTTTAAAAGGTTTTTTTATAGATGAAAGGCCAAGTCTTAAGGAGAGAGCAATGAAATAATACCTTTGTCTAATAGGATCAATGCCTGTTTTAATAGGTGGGGCAAAAATGTGTCATTGTCTGCAAGGATTTGTCTGCCTTCCAAGAAGTTAGTTATGGTGAGAGTATTTTCTAAGCAAATGAGAACTGGCTTGGGGACAAGAGCATTCCACCTATCCAGGGACCAGAAGTAGTCATGGTACAGCTGCAATGCAGGAAGTTATTGTGGCAATTTCTAGAAGCAGTTTGCTCAGCTCAAGGAGAAGGAAAACAAAACAAAAAAAACTCAGTGTTTGTGTTTTCATGCTGAAAAGACATCCCTATGACATCATCTTGTTTGTTCTGACACTGCAGGAAGAATGGAAGAAACAAAATGACAGAAAAGAGACCAGGCACTTTTATTTTGCTGCCAACAAACCATAGAGGAAAGATGTAACCAAAATATCCAATGGTTACTTTAGTTCTCAGAGACAGTTCAGCAGATTAGTTGTTTTTCAAGGGCATTTGGGCTCCCAGACATAAGAACATTCTGTAGTAAGCTTAATTACTCCTTTTAATTAATTATGCATTTTAATTAGTAGGAGACTAACACAACTTTCCTCACACACTTTCTTCCTAAACCCACTTTGTAATAAATATTGCAGAACAAACTTGTAACTGAAAACTCCAACTATGTGGGATTCAAAAAACCAAACTAAAATTCAAGCAATTTTCTTACTCATTAAATCACATCTACTGCTGACTCTTTTCAGGAGCTCTCTGCTTTTTTTTTATTCATGGACAATATCAAGAAAACTGCTTCTTCTCCCACTGGTATTTCCTCTGACAATACATTGTCTTTCTGGTTGCTCCCTATAAATGATGTCTTAGCTCTTCCTCTTCCAGCAGTGTCTCTCCTCTGAATTGTTCCCCTGCCCTTGTGCTATCTGTCTTTCCTGCCCAAAGCCCTGGGAGCATTGCCATAGGAAATCTGTTTTGTCCCTCATTCACTTAGGGAAAGGGAAGCAGAAGCAGAGGCAGCTACGTCCTGGCGTGAATTCGGAGGCAGCAATGTACAAGGTGATGGATGAAGACAGCAAAAGTTATGAAATCTTCAGCAAAGTAACGGAAAGCAGCTCCCCACCAATACGTTCCTGCTGTACTCTTTCCTGTTTGACAGGGACTGTACCTGCTCAGGAGAGAGATGCACAATTTGGAGCAGCCCTTCATGATTTGGGCCTGTCAGCAGAGTCTGGTGAAGTCAAATGGGCCTCCAGGCTGCTCTGTTCAGAGAGAAGCCAATCCTAATTCGTTTGTAGTTTTGAGCCAAACATGGGCTTGGAAAGAAAAGGTTCAGATAAGGATATGCTTGCAACAGAGATGAAATAGGTTTAAGGTGGGACTGTGACTGGGAATAAAGGCAAAAATAAACTGGTCCCAACATTTTCTGCAATGTTCTCTCAGGTTCCAGTTCAGCTGGCGTCTTATGAAATTTCCATCATGTAAGTGGTGGAAGTTCTCCAGCAGTGTGTGCCATTCACAAGGCTTCGATGAAATGTTACAAGACTGAAAACCTCTTCTGTTATATTTACGTTGTACTCTGCTGTTTCTGGCTCGGGGTGAGATCTGAAACTGGACTCATCGCCTGATATTGCCAGGTGTTTGCACCTTGGATTCAAGCTGCAACCTTCTCTTCATCTGAGCTATTTAAAGGGCTCCAGGCATTTTGTCTGGCTCTGCTTAGCTGAAGGCAATGTTAATTTATTATCATTTACTGGTATGATTTATTTTATTTTATTTAATTTTTGGACATTTTAATTTCCCTCAGCATTTAAAGCTCATTAAATAAGCTCCTTTGCTTTATGGTTCTTGTTCTGCTGATGTTCTCTCCCTATCAATAAAAGATCCACATAGTGCATGTGGATGGACTGCTCTGCCTGTCTGCAATAAACTGCAGAATTGATTTTTCTAGTTTTAAGTCCTTTATGATTTCTGTTTTACCACTGTCCTTCTCCTCCATCAATTTATTGGTGCATATTATGCATACAATGGGATACTTACATGTTTTATCTAAATTTGAATATAGGAGATATTCATCTCAGCTAAATTTTGCCCTTCAGTAACGGTGAGCAGCTGCAGCTTAACAAAAAATCTCCCCTCTGAAAATAGTGAGAGGCCTGTGCTGCACACATCTGGAGACAAGTACCCTGTAATGTCAAGGTTTCATGTTTTGTGTTGGTTTCTGGTCATGCTTTCAATACAAATATTATCTAAGGTTTGCTTTATACTTTAGCTAATAAAACATCAACCTATTAGAGGTAATTGTACATGAGAAAAATTAAAGGTAGCTTGAGAATCAAAGATCCTTCCCAGAAATGGAGCCTGAAAGTGAATACGCTTAGTGAAATGTGGTGGGAAAACAAAAAGGCAGCTAGAGGGCTGAGCTTTTCAAATAATTACATTATTTTTCAGTTGCCATCACTGACCTAGTCAGTGTTTGTGCTGGCTTAAAAAAGTAATGTCAAGTGAACAACTCCAGAATCAATGATACTGTATGTTACTCTAGGCAGGAGTTACAACATTATCCAATGACCAGTATTAAAATATACTTAGCGTGGCTTTATATGTGTTTTCCTGCTAAGCAGTCAGAACGTTACAAATGAATGAATCTCAGCAGTAATCTAAGCATTGTAAATGCATATCTTCAAACTAGTTTTGGAGTTGGGACACAGAGATATAACTGACCTTGCTGAAGTGGCTTTTATTTTCCGCAGTTCATGATCAAAGTAGTTACATTACACTAAATAACTCTTCTAATTTGCAACACCTGAATAAATGGCAGGAAAATCAGCCTGGAATGCATGTTCCCCGATCTGCAGCCATCCTGCAGCTCATACCATGTAAAGTCTTTCCCTTGGTCTCTGCAGTGAAGTGAACTCTAATGATTAAAAAAATTGCTTCTGGATTGAAAGGTGCATTGGACTGATAACAGGCTTGTTTGGAGACTCCCTGGCGCTGTGCTTCAGAATGACCTGGAATAATTATAACTTTGCCTGGGTTTAGGGGCCATTTACATATCTGTTTTTCGCTTAAAATATTCCCTGGCTGTTCCAAAGAACATTGAGCTGAAAGTTATCGGGCCCCATACAAGAGAGGAAGAAAAAGAACAAGTAGGTTTGAACTGGCTGACACAAGCTTTTAACAAACAGAGTGGTATATAAAATAAAAGAAAGGAAAAATCCCTGTGGATAGTTTCCAAAGTTGCTTTGGATTTGATCATCTCTCTTTTCTCCTCTGGTTGAGTTATTTTAGACTGAGAATGTTTGGCTGCTTTGGCTTGGGCTACTGCCTTTCTTTGGTTGAAAAAAAAAATTCTTAAATGTGTCCAAGGTTTTTTAAGTTGAATATAGTGACTTTTCATAGTGCTCTCCATGCCACAAGCAGAGGATCAAAGCTGGGGCTACAGTTGCCTCCACTCCAGCTAGGCTCTGCAGCCACATGGGCATGCTCAAAACCTGCTAAGGGGAAAGGTGAGTCAGCCAGCAAAGAGGGGCCCCTTTCTCCCTCACCCTCTAGTATAGCTTCTGGAACATTACTCAACATCAAATCAGGGTGGGGACTGCTTGTAAAATATAAGTTCCAGGCCCTCCACCCAGTCCCCAGCCTCTTTTACCCTGCCCTACCATGGTGATATGACAGCCCATAAGTCCATAAGCCAAATCAGGAAAGGCTCATTTGTATTTAAGGGTAGCCTTGACTATCCTTAAAACTGAGCATCCTGCTGAGCAATCAGTTAACAGTGAGGCAGGGAACACATGGTTTTGTTTGCAAACTGGTCCAAGATTTTGATTCTGCTTGTAGAAATAACTTGAGATGATGTCAGTATCATTTATGGATCCAAGTACATGTTATTTCAGTAGACATTTCATAGTATCCATTATAGTTACAGATGTTACAAGCATTCATTATTAATTTTTTTTTTATGTGCTCGTAACTTTCCAAAACCCTGATCACTTCTGTTGAAATTTGATTTTGTTCTCCTTTGCAGTCTTTTGGGGGAAGACCTCAAAAAAACCTTCTTAGCTGTTGTTTAGGTTAAAAAGCAAGGGAAGTACACAATTGCCAATTGATAAAACTCTTTTGAACAAAATACACAATAGTGACAGCACACCTCAGCACGGACCCCATCCTTAATGAGGGCAAGAGATTCTGCTTGGTTTTGTGCACAAAACTGCTTAAACAATTTAAAATCATGTTTTAGTGTGCTGGAAAAGATCTGCTAGCGAGTGTGTGTGCCACTGCCCTCTGCTGCACAGAGGCAGGAGTGCTCAGAGGCTTTTGTGGTGGCCGGGTTCGGACCACCCACCCGCCCATATTCCTGCTTAGATCAAGCGCTCAGGTCCTATGTAAGTAACTAAATACTCACCTCTGTGGGAGTCAGGCACCGCAACACCTGTGAAGATCTGGCCCTTGCTGTCTACTGCCAGTAGAGAATGCCATGGGGAGTGCAGGTATGGTGACCACCACAAAACCCCTGAATTGACCCAGATTGTTGTTTTGTGGGTTGCTTATCCCAAAATATCTAGAAGAGTCACTGCAAGTAGTATTGTGCTTCTATTGAACATTGCTAAAGCCTGACCTGAAGCATCACTGGCCTTTTGTTCCCTTTGGTTATATGCTTGCGGCACATAACAGCCTGACAACATCAAGACTGAAATTATTTTGCCCAATCCAAGTTATTGGGCTAAATATAAACATTATCAGGATAAATGTATTAGGATAAATATAGGGATAACTGTAACATGGCTAGTAAAAGATGTGATTATCTATTCCAGACTTAAGTGCTAGGAACCTATGAAAATCACCTAAAAAACCTGAAAATGTTTAGAGTCACAGTTAGCCACACTGCTGCAAACCCCTGTCAAGAGGATAGCTCTTCTCAGTACACAGAGTAGGGAGTTTAACTCATCTGCCAGTTAACCTCTGTCGTCTAGATACACTATACCCCTTATGGATTTATTGAGGCAATTAAGATAACATATCTACATATCTCAATCTATGGATTTGCACCTTTTCATGCTGTTTTTTTCCACTGAAGTCAGAATTTATGTATTTGTGCCCTTCAATTTAATAGCAGTGAGCAATAAATGTGAACAGTAACTTACCTGTTTTTCAGAATTAGCCCCCAATGAAATTAGTGTGAATTTTGCCAGCTGGAACAGAATCAGGCCAATACTGAGTGCTTTTGAATTATAGTCCAGTGATTTCTTTTGCTGTATTTCACAAGTACACAATTTTTTTCCTAGAAATTAGGTCAGTTCAATAGTGCGTCAGCTTCCTCATGGACTGGGACGCTTAAACTTGACAACACATTAGAGAAAGTGCTGTAGGGACCAGATTTCCACTGAAGCAGGGAAATTAGGAGTAAAGAACTGCCTTGGTTTGTTTCTATCTGTGACTTCTGTTGGCTTATCTATTTGAGGCTGCTTAAACAATGCGTGAACTATGGATCCTATGGATTACCCTAGAAAAACCTTGTAAGGGCATATCAAAAGTTTCAAATCACTCAGAGCTAGAAGATAATTTCAGGCTTTATCTTTAACGGTAGATTTAAGGTCAAACCTTAAACCTTAAGTTGTGATTCTTCTCTAGTTTATATTTATTAATTAATTTATTTATTTATATAAAAACTTGTATGTGCTGACAGACAAAGATTTCTCTATCAAATATATGCCATTTTAAGTAGAATGTTGTCTCCTTTCTAGTCAGCAGCCATACGAACTCAGCTGGGGTCCTGGGTGTCAAGCTGAGTGCTTTTCTTTCACCATAATGCAGGTCCTGTAGGCTAAACTACTGGCAGGCTGTCAGTGACATCTCTGAAAACCCTTTGATGGGCTTACACAAATCCAAAGCTTGGTACTTAACAATACTGGTGATGGTATACAACAAGTTTTTGAATCCTGCTCACTCTGCGACATCTTCTGTGTGTTTGTGTGTGTGTGTATATATATAGATATGTGCACGAACATACAAAACTATGTGAAGTGTGAGGATTTATGTGGTAGAGACACCTGTTTCACACATATTTTGTGCCTGTGTTTAATAATAGACTGGGACTTGAAATAGAAACAGCCACAAAATGTTACAGAAAGCTTATTTAAAAAAAACTGTTCCTGTAACTGTGGTATCTCACCCAAACAGAAACACTAATTTTATCAGAGAGAAATTATAAACACGAAAAATGCGGCTAGTTCTTAAATACAGTCCATGTTGGTTTAGTTTTTATTTGCTTCACTTTGAAATAATGCACTATAATCATTCCACTTTTTAAAGCTTTTATCTCTAAATTGTGATATCCAAGTAGGTGGCCTGGTCACTACTTCCTTTCCCCACTCAGATACACTGGGAAGAGGTGGCAGATTGTGTTTTCAGGAGACTAGAGAAAATTGCTGGAGAGTTTTCCTAGATTTATCATCACATGTCAAAGAACATTAATTTTCATAACAATTTTTTTCTCCTTAAAAAGAGAAAGTTCACTCATTTTGAATGAATGAACAAGTCCATTGGGAAGGAGTCAGTCCTTAAACAAAATACTTGTTCTCGTAATTACCACATTCTTGCTTCCTCTCTACCCCCCCAGCCAAAATTTGCCACAAAGAAGTGGGTGTGGTAATTAATTGCCTGGTAGACTATTCCTCATTGCCAGCCCAGTGGCACAACTGGTGCTGTGCAAATACAGTATCCTCTGTGGGAAATTATGTTGATAAATTAGTTTAAGTTAGAATATATTCCGTTCTGTGTTGAATTACCACTGCAGCTACATGCGCACACACACAGATGCGCCAAAAGGGTGTGCTGTGTTAAGTTTATATTGTTTAAATGTGATACTTTAATTTTTCTTTGCTTCCCAGAGAATCAAAGCAGTTTTCAAAGGACTTAATTTCTGTGCAATGGAGCTCATGGGCAACCACTCAATAAAAGCAAAATAAGGAATGCAGTCATGGTTCTAAAAACATTTCACATTCTTCAAACTGATGCCAGTTGTATGCACTGACAGTAATCCTGTCTAATCCCCTCCACACGTATTATCTTTGTACACCTGCTTCCATTGTCTCCTTTATCAATTTTTTATACTTAGAGCCACAAGAGGGTAAAGCAGCAGAACAAAATACACATGCACATAAAGTGTTCGATGCCACAATTTAGCACTGTAGACATATAACATATTTGTAGTTTTTGGTGCTTAGAGTCAACATTTTCCATTAAAATATTTTTTCCTACTCTGTGGGTTTTTTTTTTTCCATTGGTGCATATCTGTGTTTGTCTTTCTTGGCAGATTAACTGAAGCACATCAAACAGCTGTAAAAGTAATCAGGAGAATGCAATATTTCGTAGCCGAAAGAAAATTTCAGGTAAGCAGTACCATTAACAATAAGTACAATTTGTAAGCTTAAGTGTAGGATGTTGAAAGCGCTCTGGGAGTGAACTTGTCCTTGAGCATATGGTTGTAATAAGTCATAGGTATTATTTAGGCTCCAAGCCTCATACCTACCCTGTGTGGTGTTTTTCATAGTGAGTGCAAAACTATCAGCTGTCCATGGGTACAGTATGATATGCAAACATTCTGAATTTGTAGAGTCAGCAGTTATTTTTCACTTCTCTTTTAATCTTCTTTTTTTTTTTTCTTTTTTAACTATACTGACCAATACATAATCATCTTGCCCATCTACTAGAAGAAAAGAAGAAAGGATTCTGTTGGAGTGTCTGCTAAAATACTGTTACTGTCTACACTGATCATCTAACAACCAACAAGAAAATGTTCTACTGGTTTTTTGCTCTGCATGGCTTATGTATCAATAGACCTTACTGATCAGCAGTATGCTGTGTAAAGTTGCTTTCACATGTGCGATCTGTATTTCCACACTGGTTTCCCAGCTTGAGACCTCATAGAGGGGCCTTATTTTCAGAAACTGTGGAGCATCTGCTTTCTGGAAATTTGCTGTCTTTATGAAGTATCAAGTTAAATTTCTCAATCAGATTGCTAAGTGCCCAAAGTATATCTGCTACACTGGAAAAACTGACTTCTTTTGCCTACCTACTAAGGCCCACTGTGATAAAACTTTTTTGGAATGTGATTCTGCTATGATCATCATCATCACCCATGTGCTGGTGATGTCATGGAAGTGAACAATTAACTCCTGGCCTGATTTTTGAAGCACCTTTACTTCCATGTGGTTCATGCTTTTTCATCCAAGCGAGTCCACTGCAAGTTAATCAGTTTTCATTGTGCTTTTGAAGAGGTTTAAAAAGATAAATCAAGAGCCCAAATTTCAAGCAAGTTTGGCTTGAACTGAGCACTGAACTGCAAGGGATAGAAATCTGAAATAATCTCACAGTGCTCAGACAACTGAATTAGGGCTAACAGTATAGCAGAGACATTTCCCAAGCTCATGCAAAAATGTATCTTCAGATGACCTTATCTTATGAGAGAAGACTAGGAGAACTTGGTTTGTCAACTCAGCAATTAAATGACTCCTAACTGTATCAGAGGGGTAAATATCATTAGGAATGAAAAAAAAAAAAAATTAAAGGACACCACTGCTGGAAAACAAAATCAGTATATGAATGAGTTGGGATGAAAATCAGAAGATTTCTAAACATCAGAGAACTGATATTCTGGAACAGTTGTCCAAAAGCAGTAAAGCCAGACTTTAAAAACTGAACTTGATCAGTTTATGGAGAGGATTCTGTAAGCTGGTGTTCATGATGAAATTCAAAGTCAGGATGCTATTCTGAGTTTTGCCTTAGGAGCACTGAACACTCTGGATGTAGAATGCTGAGCCTGAGCAACCAAGGATTTTGGATGTATTTGGGGAAAAAGAGTTGGGCAGACTGAGAATTAAATAAGTTCATCAAGTTCTGCATTCACCAAACCTCCCTGGAAGTCCATTACATTCCTCCCTGAGTTGTATTGTGCATCCTAGTATTTCTCAATAAAAAACAGGACAAGAGACTGTATTAAGTTCAGACACACTTGTGGAGATTGTGCCAAAGTTTGGCAGGACATAAAATGTTCAGATAAAAAGGTTTATGGGAAAGGGGGAGAGAAAAATAGAGAGAGTTGGAAGGGTGTTTTTGCTATGCATTAGAGAGGACACAGGCTGCAGTATACAGTACTTTGCCACAGAAGGATTCAGGGTGGATGGTTTGGTAGAAGGTATAATAGATGGGGACTTTTTTTAAAGGGAGAAAGGAAATTTTACTGGGAATGAGTAGAATTAATTATGCACATGGTAGCCCATGGGGGAGAGGGGAGGGAAGTGGGGAAAAATCCCTAGCACATCTAGGCTCTGCGCCATGCATCGTGTTTAAATAGACAGTCTCCAAAGGAAAGGACAGAGGATTTAGCCAAAATGCTCTCAAAGCACCCCTGCTAGTCAATCTAAAGAGTGTTACTGGCACTGTTTCTCTGGGTGAAGACAATAGGCTGCTTTTCTGGCCAGAAATAGTGATGTGTCAGCGTCTGCAAGTGAAGCTGGGGAAGGCAGGGGAAAAAAAAAAAAAGGGCAATAAACTGAAAGCTGAAACCTTCCTCCCGCCGAAGTATCTCTTCTGACAAATACACACAAATGCACACACACTACCAAAACCATGAACTCCATGGAAAGTATAATGCAGGTAGATGCTGATGGCCAAGCACAAGGAAGGCATTTTTTCATGAAGAGCTTTTGCTTCTTCATTCATTTCACTGGATTTGTTTCCATTCCAGGCCCATGCTTTCAGCTGAAATTTCTAGGATCCTGTGGCTGCCTTCCAAGCATGACTCCAGCACATACTGTAGGTGTTCAATGCATGTGTGCAGCAGTGCATGCTAATGGCTCTGGCTGAAGCCCTGACAGAGTAGAAACAGAAAACAAGATGACTAATGAGCTGTTTTCAGTAATTTCCAATTACTAGATTTGTAGTTTACCTTTCTTCTTCTTCTTCTTCTTCCTCTACTTCTTCTTCTTCTTCTTTTTTTTCTTTTCTTGATTTGGAGCCAAAAAGGAGACATCTTGCCCCACATTTCCCATACAGGTTGGTACAGCTCTGAAAATGCTGGTGTTTTCAAAAAGACCTCATTTACATTCCTCCCCAGCCCCAGTTATTTTTATTTTATATTGTTTTCTTATGGTGGACCTTTTATAATCACATCATTTTATGCAAATTCTCCAGACTTGTTTTTCAATTCTGCCTTAGTTGTTACACCAAGAAACTGGGGTTTGGCATCTGGAGTTTGGCATCTGGATTCTCATTAGAATGGGAATAAAGCTAGGCAAATGGCAGATTTTTAGCTCCTTTCCATTTTTATCTTTCCTTTTTATAAATTTGAATTGTATCTTTTTTCTGACCTAGTAGATATCATTAAAGACAAAACACTCTAAACAAAATCTACATTCAGCTGTGTTCATACTTATGCAAAGCAGCTGTTCTGTCAGTTTTTTAAGCAATAGTATTCCTGTCACCAGGCATCTTTAGTCTTCAGAGGCATTTCTTTTTAGATCCAAGTGTTATGAATTGGGCCTATCTCTGTGGTTCTGTACTCTGACGTTATGATTAGCACATGGTTTTGGAATGAGCTGAGAGATATCATGCATGGTAATCTTAGATAAATTATATATCTTGGTTTTGTGTGTTTTAAATAGACTGTGAAGGTCTAATATTTTGCTCAGTTTGAAGTAACACGAAGACATGACTCTAACTGACAGTAATGGGGATCACTTGGCTTCATCTCCATGATAAATATGCACTCCTACAATGCCTACATATTTTTATTCATTGCAAAGACCATTGCAAAATGGCAACCAAATGACCTCTGAAACATAAAAAAAATAGAATGAAGGTCTGTCTGAAATAAATAATCAAGTTTAAACTAAACTTACCTTTCAATCTCTTGTATGACTCCTTTCACAGCAAGCTTGCAAACCATATGACGTTCGTGATGTGATTGAACAGTACTCACAAGGACACCTCAATATGATGGTTCGGATAAAAGAACTTCAAAGAAGGTAGGCCCTGTATACCTCCTGAAATATTTGATTTCTCTGGTGCCAGCTGGCTTTAGGAAAGATGTGTACTTTAATGAACAGTAATTGTCCAAAATTGCAAGCACAACAGGGAGCACAATATCTAGAGGATTAACTTAGAGTCATTTTTAACCCTTTTTATGACTGAGGTTACAATTATCGTTTATCCTCCTCCATTCTTCCTCCAAGTGAAATTAGAAGAAATTAAGGTAGATATTGTGAATTTTATAGTATGCAGTGAGCTCTTCTGCCTTGTTCTTAGAAAAGAAAAACTTTTCAAACAATGATTTTCCTTTCTGTCCCCTCTCTGCGGCTCTGCACAGTTGAGAGAAATCTGTTTTGCTTGTGCTCCCCTCTCTATCGAGTTTTTTCCCTCCCGCATTCTTCCTTGCACATACTTTCTCTGAGTTTGGGGATTGCCACTGAAATATTGTGCCACAAAACTGTACTCCTCTGTTTCAGCACAAAGTGCTTTTCTCTTTACAAATTAACACCGTGGACCAGGACACCAAATTGAACTCCTCTGGCCTGTAAATGAAGGGGGAAAAAAATCCTATTGAATGGAATCTAGTGTGTCAACATTCAGAGATATTAAATCCGCCTGCATGTGATTCAAGGAACAGTTGCAAATGTTATTAAGAAGCCATTCTGCTTGTATAGTCTTGTTATTAGATTACATATCATACAAGACAACTATGTTTTAGTCAAAACATGAAAATCAAAGAAGTAAAATACCAGTACTCATGAAAACAACAGTAATAATATGGTTTGATTCTAGAAAAAAAAAACTGTAAAGGACCAAACTGCTGACTGTATTTATATGCAGTAAATGATGCAAGCCTGAAGTTTTTACCTGCTTTAATTGGGGTTTAAAGCTACTGTAAATTCTCATGTAAATTATGCTTCAGTACTCTTTGCAGCAACCGACTCTATGTTGTTTGGTAATTTCACTGCTCCTAATTCTCCATTTGCTTTTCAGATTGGACCATTCCTTGGGAAAGCCAGGCCTTTTCCTCCCAGATATAGTGACTATATTTTATATAAAATGATTAGTTTCACAACTTGGTGAAAATACCTGCTGCTACAGTAAAATAGATTTATAATACAGCCAATTACCAATGAATATGTAATTCTGTTAATAGGTCCGGGAACAGCTGTGGAAAGATAAATACCTTGCATTCAGGTGGTAGTGAGGTAAACAGAAATTGAGAATAACTGTTAAAAATGTGAGTCAGCACATGATGACCTGGAAACAGCTTTTGATCAACCTACAAATTTAAGTTCTGAAAAGCCCAAGGGAAGATCAAGGGTATCATTCAGGAAGAAACTGAATGACCTTGAAAGCTAGAGTGATAGAAGTGGTATGAAATTCAGTCATAAAAAAATGCAAGGTCATGTGCAGGGAAACTAATAAAAAAACCTCCTACATGCTAGTGAGATCAACAGTCCAGCCTGAAAGGCTTCGTATGCTAATTAATTGTGAACAAATGCTAATTGAATGTAAGCAGTTGCTGTGGTGTATCCCTGAAAAAATTAGTCTGATCCTTGGATCAGGAGAGAGATTTTCAAGACATACAGGAAACTGTACATGTCATTGCACAAGACTCAGGTAAGACCTTATGTGGAGTATTGTGCAAAATTCTGATTATATGTATTTATGAAAGACTAACTGGAACAGAAATAGGGAAATGTTCTATGAGTGAGATACAAAAGTTTGCCTCTTTTAACCTAGCAAAACAAAGGGCTGGAAAGGATCATTGTCTGTTAATTCTGCAAGGGGAGTAATTGCGTGTGAGGGAAAAGAAATACACAAGAGAAAGGAAAGTCAGGCAGAAGAACAAATGGCTGTGAGCTGGTCATAAATACATTTAGGCTAAAGACTGGAGGAAAATTCCTGCAGTTCAGAGCAGTGAGATTCTGGGGGAATCATGGAAGTCAGAAACCTGAGTGCTTCTCTGGGGGGAGGGGGGGGCATTGAAAGGAGCCATCATTTGTTATAGCGAGAGATTGACCTGAAGTTTCCAAAGGCCCCATCTTGGTCTGTGTCCCTAAAAGCTCAAAAATTACTTAGGAACTGAAGTCCTGTATCCCCAAGCAACTTTAAACACTTATGGGCATAGGTGTAACTGAGAGTCAAGGGGTGCCAAAGTCATTTCAAAACCTTTAAAAATGTCTCCACACTACCAGTGGTTAAAATGGTTTATGCCATGAGAACAAGGGATGTGTCTCAAGACAGAGTGAATTTTTAACATCTTATTGCTGCAGAAAAGACTAAATAGTACAATCCACTTCCCAGTAGCTGAGCTGGTTTGGGACCACAGGAAAATAACCAGTCAGCTTGAGTACATCTTCTGTAAGTACTTATGCTTGCGAATTCATTCCACAATGTGACCTGCACAAGCTACATTTATGGGACAGTTTTGCTGTACCTTTAAGCATATATTGTTTTATTTTGAATTTAACATTACTAAATTAGAACTGCAATTTGTGCTCAAAAACACTGGTGTTTGAGGCATTTTTAATAAAACAGCTTCTTGTTTCAGAAGTGGGGCATAGTTTGACTGCAAAGAAGCTAACTGGAAAGTAATGTTCCTAGCAGTTTGGGGGAGCTGAATGTTCTCCATGTCTAACTCAGTGTCAGATTGTGCCAAAGATATTCAGGAGGTTTAGTCGCCAAATCTTAGGTCAAAAAGGATTGGAAGGATCTTAGATAGGTCTGTGGACTTGCACGTGTTCAAAGTGTTCACATGTTGAACAGAGCTGCTAGTGACTGAGGCAGGGCCCTGTGTCTGTGGGCTGTGATAGATTCAGCCCAGGGCAACCCATGTACAAAGCCCATGTTAGAAGACCAAAGAATAGAAGCAATGTGAAGGAACTGCCTGTAGGCCTGAGGTTACACAGCAGAACTCTCTGCACCAGCTAGGCCCTAGAGAGACAGCCTACAAATATAGCCCCAGGTGATAAAAATAAAACTTCAAGTCAAAGTCTGCCGCAGGCTTTTTAGCATTTTTTTTTTCTTTGACTTTATATTTGGAAAAAAAACCACTGGCTTCCACATGTAAGTTGGGGTAGGCTCATCTTCAGAATTCTTTATGATGCAAAATTTTATTGGGGAGAGCAACTAAGGGCTTTGGAGATCTCTAGAAAAACAATATGATGTGCTCTGGAGAAGAATATGGCATCACTACCACACAACTAGCTTTCTCTGTTAGTCTTCTTGCAACAGCATTACTGATGAATAGCTGCTTTGAGATGGCTCTGTCAGATGTAAAAACAAGATGACGCTGCTGGGAGTGATGTCTGCCTCCACAGCATGTCAATTCTACAAAGCTATACCTCTTGCAAAGTCATATGTCTCTGCCCTCAAATGGACAGAATAAATACTGTCTGGGACAGGTAAAATGGCTGTTAGGGCTGCAAAACCTGGTAAGCTCTGTTCTGGGTTTGCAAGACCAAAATCAGAAGTAATTTGATCTAGCAATTACTTTATCTAAACCCTCCACAAATCCAAGAGTAAGATAAGTGGTTCCAGATAAATGGCTTGCAGAACTAAAACTAGGGTTATTTCATAATTATTCCTGGTATTAACCAACCCACCAATAATCAATGGTTATCGCATCGGTCTCTTTTGGGTGGTAACAGACTGTTGCACTGTCCTCCTTCCTGAGTTTTTCTCAGAATGGATAGCCAATTCTACATCAAAAATGTATTTTCAATATGATGTGTTTTTCCAGTTCAAAGACATTGTTGAAAACCTCACTTATAAGCAGTATGGGTGTTTCCTCCAGACTGTGTTATTTTTGTATTGATGGCAAGCAAAAGAGAAATGACAATGCAAAGAAAATCAAACCACCAAAGAGAAAAATGAGAAGAATTTTCCTTTCCAACTCCTTTTTTTCTGCTTTATTATACTCTAGTCAAAGAATCTTAAGGTCTTATTCCAAGCCTGTTGAAATGAATGGGAATCTTTCCAGTGACCTCAATGGGTTTTGGATCAGTCTGTTACTGAAACCCTGTTGTCAACTTTGATAATATTATATGAAGTAATTACAGTGTGTCTGTAGTATTATTGCCTTTCAAAAGTAAATGATGTCATAAACGATCCAGAATCTGAATTCACTGGAAGAGATTAGTATTTTTTTTAAGTCAGCTTCTCAAAGATAAAAAGCACTAAAAGCAGTATTAATACAAGATTAAGTTTCAAGGACATAGGAGCAGCCAGGCTGGTCAGAGCAGTCCTGCCTCTGGTGGAACCAAAAGCAAGGTGCTTTGGGAAACGTAGAAGAAAAGGGCATGCAAAAGTGTCTAACCTTCCTGTTAGCTTCCAATTATTTGCAAATCAGAGACTTCCTGACATGATTTCTGTGAATTTAGTAGCCGTTGCTAGTTTGTCCTCAACAAGCTTGCCTGTTTTCCTCTGAATCACATGTAGACTTTTAACATCCGTAGTTATCCTGGGACAAGAGGATTCGTGATTTAACTTGCACATACACATTTTATGAAGAATCAACCCTTTTTGCTTTCTTTGGTCCTGGCTCCAAGTAGCTTCATTTGAAACTTTTCATACCTGAAACGTATTTTAAAAAGTTTAAAAGATAATAAATAAATTTTCTAAGAGTTAAATCCCTTTTTATGAGTGATTTATACACTCTGTGGCTTAGTTTCATTGAAAGTTTGTGTCAGTGCTCCATATAATACAAACAAGTCTGTAAAATGAAACAAAGATTTCCCTAATAGTAAACAAACCCCATAATAATTGAAACTATTGGCACAGAGGCAAAGTATGTGTTAATAAAATGCTAGAATTAACAAGGCAAACACTTATGTAAAGATACAAATAAGAGTGTCATACTTGACCTTCACTACACCTGTTGGAGTTAATTGCTTTTGAATGCATTTTTTGAGACTTGCTATAGCTTTTCAGGGTCAGAGGTGAAGAATAATGCCAAGATAAAACAAAAGATCCAGTGTCTGGGTTCAGAAAAATATTCAAAGATCTGATGTTTATCAGCATTTCCTCTGAACCTCCTGGGTCTACAGAACACAGGTGGGAATCTCTGGAGAAAAAGGCCGTCTTGTAAAATTTTTGGCAGTTCCGTTGTTTGCTTTATTTCTGTTAAATGCCACCTAAGCTTTTTGATGCTCTTGCCTTCCCAGCCAGTAAGGAAAAACTGCGCCATAATATCTTTTAATGCATAATAAATATACTTTGTTTAATTTTATTTTTAAAGGCAGATTAATATTTCAAATGAGAGATATCCACATTTCTGCAGGAACTGGTTTATTCCATTCTTTCTGGAGACAATATCAAAGGGAACTCGGTCAAAAATAAAAAGTCTTAGGAACAAGCACATTTTCTGTAGCTTTCAGCTGTTCACAGTCTTGTCTCTGAAAGTTGTGTTTGTTTCTGGGGATAGTCCACCTCAATGCAAAGAGCCAGCAGGAATATCACATCTATTCCAGTTTGAGGGCCTACAACCTACTAAAAGCTAATTTACTGCTTATCTGGGTCTTCCTCACAGCGGTGAATTTCATTCTTGATAAAAAGCTACTAAATTCCAATCTGATAGCCTTCTGTGCTGGAATGACTGGCTGGGTAGATGAGGGGAGAGCAGTGGATGTTGTCTACCTAGACTTCAGCAAGGCTTTTGACACTATCTCCCATAGCATCCTCATAGACAAGCTCAGGAAGTGTGGGTTAGATGAGTGGACAGTGAGGTGGATTGAGAACTGGCTGAATGGCAGAGCTCAGAGTGTTGTGATCAGCGGTGCAGAGTCTAGTTGGAGGCTTGTAGCTAGCGGTGTCCCCCAGGGGTCAGTCCTGGGTCCAGCCTTGTTCAACTTCTTCATCAATGACCTGGGTGAAGGGACAGAGTGCACCCTCAGCAAGTTTGCTGACGATACAAAACTGGGAGGAGTGGCCGATACGCCAGAGGGCTGTGCTGCCATTCAGAGGGACCTGGACAGGCTGGAGAGGTGGGCGGAGAGGAACCTCCTGAAGTTCAACAAAGGCAAGTGCAGGGTCCTGCACCTGGGGAGGAATAACCCCATGCACCAGTACAGGTTGGGGGTTGACCTGCTGGAAAGCAGCTCTGCGGAGAAGGAGCTGGGAGTGCTGGTGGACACCAAGTTAAGCATGAGGCAGCAATGTGCCCTTGTGGCCAAGAAGGCCAATGGTATCCTGGGGGAGGTGGGGGAGGGGGGTGCATCAGAAAGAGTGTTGTCAGCAGGTCGAGGGAGGTGATCCTCCCCCTCTACTCAGCCCTGCTGAGGCCACATCTGGAGTAGTGTGTCCAGTTCTGGGCTCCCCAGTACAAGAGGGATGTGGCACTACTGGAACAAGTCCAGCGAAGGGCTACAGAGATGATGAGGGGACTGGAGCATCTCTCTTATGAGGAAAGACTGACAGAGCTGGGCCTGTTTAGCCTGGAGAAGAGAAGACTGAGAGGGGATCTTATCAATGTATACAAATATCTAAAGGGAGGGTGTCGATAGGACGGGGCCAGACTCTTTTCAGTGGTGCCCAGTGACAGGACACAAGGCAACGGGCACAAACTGAAACACAGGCAGTTCCATCTGAATATGAGGAAACACTTCTTGACTGTGAGGGTGACAGAGCACTGGAACAGGTTGCCCAGAGAGGTGGTGGAGTCTCCTTCTCTGGAGATATTCAAAACTCGCCTGGACACAATCCTCTGCAATGTGCTCTAGGTGACCCTGCTTGAGCAGGGGGGTTGGACTAGATGATCTCCAGAGGTCCCTTCCAACCTCAGTGATTCTGTGATTCTGTGATTCTGTGAAATAAACTTATATTTTATATTGCATTTGCTGTATTAGTTGTTTTATAACTACTATCCTCATTGTGTGACTAAATGCTGCCATCAGCACCTTCTGAGAAAAGTGTAGAAATGTGATGTAGTTCATAGTGGATTCAGTGTTTACAGCTTCTCTTTAGCAAATTGATTATATTATTCCTCATGTACCGCTTGAGCAAACCGTGTCATCTCAAAGGCTGGGTAAATGAAACAGATAGGCAGAGTGATCTCCTGTTTAGGGTTGTTTTGTTTATTGAAAGATGGTTGTGCCTCTTTAACTTGGCAAGTTAATTGCTGTGATGACAGCTCGTATTTTGCAACTTGAAAAAACTAGAAATTCATACTTTCACTGTATACTGTAGAAGCTTCATCAAGGAAAAGTTAAGTTTATCACACAGTTTTCTATATTACAGTATAGCCTTCTAACCTAAAAATATTTTAGGTGGTTTAATGCAAAGAAAAATCAAAAAAGCTTGACGTAGGATTTAAGTATTCCACCTTTTTAATCCCTTCTGCCTATCAGTTGTAAAGAGCTCTGGCTGCCAAGAAAAGAGACTTAATCAAAAGTCATGATACCTAAGGCAACTTTATTATTTGCTATTTTATGGGCTCTAGGTTTAAAAAGACAATCCTGACATGTTTGGAGAAGAACACCCACTTTATAAACACAGAAACCTAGATTTTGTCATAAGCTCATCACAGTTTTGCCTACACAGAGTTTTTACAGAATCAGAACAAATACAGATCCAGGAGGTTTCAGTTGCATCAAGTTAGACACAGGAAGGTAGTGGTATTCTTACACCATCCCACTTCCTGTAGTCCCAATCCTGTACTTGACATAATTTCCTGAGGTTTTGAGATGTCTTTAGCAGTCTGGAGTATCCTAGGGTCACAAAGCTCAAATTCTTCATTTTCTGTTTAAAATAATAATAATAATAATAATAATGACTTTCAAATAGATTTTAAAACATTTTGAGTATTTCTAGCTGTATACATCATAAAATTAAAAATCAAGGAAGGTCTTTTGTTCTGTTAAGGTAGAGCAGATTATTTCCAGCTTTTATCAGTTTCAGACCATCTGGCAGCAATTCATTTGCTGTCTTAATGTTGCCCATAAGTATTTTTTTCTAACCAAAGAAAATCTCTGTTTTCTTAAAAGTTTGTTATATTCTGATGAGATGGAACACAGTATTTGAGTAAAAAAATTAAGATTATGGTGCTCTCCCTCATTTGATTTTCTTTTTTCCTCGAACTCATTTCAAATTACAATTGCTACTCTTTAGTAAAAGAAAACAAAACAGAATAACCACTAATATGTCTTTTATTTCATGTGCTTCCATTTGGGGAAACAGTTTGGGGTGACCTTTCTTGTTTTGTCAACTAATGTGGGGATTATTTAGTTTTAAAATTTTAGACAAGAGGCATCTCATGATGATCACTAGAAAAGGAGATGCCTCACCTTTGTGAAAATATTGGGAAATAAATACAGGATCATGTCGTTTTGAAAGTAGTATAGTATGTATATGCAGGAAGGCGTAGGCCTTCAGGGAAAAAATTTATATATTAGCCAAGACAAGTGGACTAGATGACTCAAGAACTATTCAGTCTCCTTAAGTATAATACCTATTTTTTATATACTAGTGTTTTACCTGGTTCAAATCTAAATATACAAAATGAAGGTTTTATATCATACCAACCATGTGATACATGCTGGTTTCAGGATTTTCAGCTCTTTTTTCTGCTGAGCTAAAATTTGTCCATATTTTTCTTCATCCTGTTATATCTAAGTGTAGTTTCTTTTACGATGATCATGAATGCTTCCTTTGTGTTTGTACACTGTTATCAGATTGCTTAGCCAGTCTATCTGTTTTATTGCAGACCAACACAAAGAACAAACAAAAATCAGCACCAAAAAAAGTTATTTTGGCAAAGCAAAGAATCTAAAAATTAAGACATTTCAGATTTATAGTTAGCCATTCAATCTTTTCAACTATCTAAAAACAAATAAGCCAATGTAGGAAGTCTAAAATCCTGTATCTTGGAAAGACTTAAATAAGAAGGCGTAAACACAAGATAGAAATCAAATGTATTAGAGCAATGTTATCTGAACTTCTGCCCACCCTCCTTACCACAACACTCGGCACATCGAATATAAAGTCTGTTTAATAAAGACATTCTTTATTAGAGGAAAATGCTTGTAAATTGGAGCTGAATGCTGATTTAAATGGAGGCTAATAAGTGGGAAAGAGTACAGCCTTTTGTGACTTATACAGCATGCTTGCCAGTAAAGGGGTGGACATAGCACAGCTACATGCATGTACATCACGCGTTTCATGTCCTCCGGTAGGGGTGCCACATGCCACAAAATAGCTTCTTACTGCTTGTCTGCTTCTTGTTTTCTGCTCCATGTCTCATTCTAGAATAGCTAAAGTAAAAAGTATTATTAGTTTGGTTTGGTTGTTTTTAGATCTCTTGGTGAATATGTGAAGGATGTCTTTAGAGCTGATGAGAAACATATTCTTTAAAAAAAAAAGTGGTTAGCAGGTTTGGGTTCTGTTTTTTTTGCAGGAGAGTACTCTGCCCTAAGCAGAAACACTGCCTCCCCACTTCTCTGCAAATCACTTCCCAGTTTAGAAAGCATTACACACAAAAATATGCATAGTTGTTCTTACATACACTTTGAAAGATGAAGTTTCTGCAGATTTACGAACTACAGAGCAGGTTGCAGAGTCAATTATTTCATTTTAGGCAGAGACAAATACAAAGATAAACTCGAGTCGCAGCTGCTCATATTTTAAGAGGTTTCTGTGTTTGTGAACTAATGAATGATGAGCAGCATACATGCATGAGCCAAGCTGTGTCATTTATTTTCTGTCCCCACATGGTGTCCTTGAAAAATCTTTGAATTGTCTCTCTTTATGGAATTTACTCCTCCAGATGTTTTGATAAAATATTTCTGCTTTCTAGAAAGGAGCTGTCAAGGGACCAGGACCGTTTTAGCTTTCTGGATGGTCTGTAGAGGAGGGGGAAAGCAAGAAGGGTGCTCTGCCAGCATTGCTTCTCGCTAGGGTCTTCCTCTAAATCAGGTGCATATAGTCTGAGTTACCTCCATGAACATTGGTGCAAATGTGTCACTAAACATACCACATTAGTAAAAGTATACACTGCTTTTGTGTTGTGTAGTATATCCTCCTTATTGTAAAACAAGTAACATCCACAGAGTAATGCAAGAATGCGAGTACACTGTGAATGAGCACACATACAGGCAGTTGCTGCAGAGGCTGATGCACTGTAAATTCACACCTCAGCCTGCCTTCCCATAAGCCCTTCTTCATGCTGTCCTCATGCCCTAAGCAAAGTGGACTGAAATAGCTTTAAAAAAAGCTCAGCTGCTCAAAAACCTGGAATAATTTATGGGAAAAACAAGAAGCAATTAATCCATCCTGCAATTGGAAAAATAAATAGTTTAGTAGTTAGAAGTGTATCCAAGTACCATTGACACAGGCTTCTAAGTCACTTAAGTTTTTTTTTTTCTTCTCATGAACATTTTCTCCCATCTCAGAATACATGTATTACTGTGCCTCATTTCCTGCAAAAGAACATCCCCAAAGTACAGCATTCATTTGCAATTGGCCAAGTAAATACAAAGAACAAACCCAACTTTGCCCAGCTTTCAGTTCTGGGTCCCAATCCCACAATTCGCAGAGGGTGAGTAAAACAAATTGCATAATTGGGCTTAAATGAGCAGGTGTCACAAAAGCTGGGAGGGGAGATGAGGATTGAGAAGCAAGGGCTGTTCCCAGTGCGACTCATTTGCAGAGCCATCACGAGAGGATAGATATTTTATATATATGCGTTATATCCTTATGGATAGATAGTGTGCATTGCATGTGTCATGTAAGTGATATCCAAAAAAGGGGTTTATGCCCAGAGAGCATGTCTGTTACACTTAACAATGTGCAGCTAATTGAGATAATTAAACAAGGAATAAAGTCGCCTCAGACACTCTAGTCATTCATGTGCACAGACTGCCTCCACCTAAATCCAAGTTGCCCTTTAGGCTCTTAGCATAAGCATGTCAGTTAGACAAATTAAATCCCTTCTCGCCCACTACTCTCTTTCACTTCTGTGTACGATGAAGAATTTTTCTCTTCTCATGTTGATGTTATATATACTGCCCTAACATTTTACCAACTTCTCTTTTAAATAGTGTTAGATATAATTCTTAGTTTGAGTTTCTTCTCCATCTCATGAATGTCCCATTTTTATTCTTTCTTTATTTAGAAAAAGGGGTAGACAAAGGATACTATACTGTAGGAGCCAGACTGATCCGGCTAGAGGATAAGGTAAGTGCATGAAAGCTTTTTTTTTTTTTCTCTGGGTAATGATGTCTGATCTACAGACCTGCAAGATAGTATCTTGGCATGATTTACTTTAGAATTACAGGGCACCATAATAAAGAATAATATCCTAATTTTTGTAAGGGAGTTGATGAAGTATCATGTAAATGTTGTTCAGCATTAACCATTTACCTGCCGTACAGTTTTGGTTCTCAATTTAAAAAAGAATGACCTTCATGTTAAGGCCAAGTCATGCATGTCTTGTAGATAAATGCCATGAACTGACAAGGTGTTTGTTGTACCAGGATCAGAGAATTAAACACAAAGGCCATTATCAAGAGTCTTTGTAAACTGCAACAGCTGATATCGCAGTTAATAATCTTGAGGTTCCCTAGTCTTTACTGCATATTTTTCCCCTGAGCAGTTCTCTCTGCATCAGTTCTGGCCTTCCCCCCACCCCCACTTTCTTCTCCAAGAATTTTCTCCAAGAATTTTCTTCTTCCAAGAATTTGTTCATCTTTGTTTTTAATTAGAGTTGCATAAATGTATAGCGAAAGGCCAAAGCCCAGGGAGGCCCTATTGTTTCAGGCGTATTACAAACATCCTCAAGAGCTTTTCCCACTCAAGTGATAACAAAAGTTTGCTTTAAAGAAGGAGTCTGTTCCTCTAACGGTTTTTTTGCTCAGCTCTCTTGAAGGCATACCTATTCCTAGAAAAGTGGCACCCTACTCAGATTTATCATGCAAGTTTTCTTTTCCCTATTTTCTGGGGAAGGGAGGAGGGAAAGAAGCCTTTCATTATTCTTAGGAAGAATTTTGCATCTTGCAAAAAGCAGAAATAGAAATTAAACAAATAGAATTCCTTTCTCCCTCCTGTAGTATCTACTGATCTTTGTTGTGACAACATTGGAAATATTCAAGGCTGTGATTTCAAGGAACAGATTTGCTTTACTTTTAACTTTCTTGGACAGTGTCAAGGAACCAGCTTCACAGATAAATGCAATTAATCTGAGTTAACTCTTAAAGCTCATTGGTCCCTTGTGTGGGTGCTCTCATTTGAAGTGAAAGTGGCTTAATTCACTTCAAAAGGGACATTGCTCTCTAACCTCTGTATGTTTTCTAAATTCACGCCACTGGTTCGCTCAGATATCTTTAATATATCTATATAGAGAAACCCACAATACAGGTTTGAAAGTCTGGCAATAAAATTATCCATGATAATATTTTGATTACTTTGTGTGGGAAATATTACCAGCATTGTAAATACTTATTGTCTACCTGAAGCAGTTGTTCCTGGTCTCCTGACTGCTCCATATTTATGAAGACAAGAGGTCAGAAAGTTATTATGTGTCTGGCACTGGTCCAGCTTTAGGGCCATATGGTGTTTCTTTGATAACTTTTAATTTCAAACCCTTAACTTGAGCACTGCAGAAGTATTTTGGTGTAAGAGGAAAAATGGTACAGGAGGTGCCTGTGTATTTGGTAAATGATGCAGTGAATGACTGCAATTGCAGATATCTGCTCTGCATTTACAACTCAAACCTGTTTGTTAGAAAACCAAACTTTAGCTGATTCCAAAAAGCTATTATTTTCATCAATACTGCCTCAACATAAATGCTTAGAGATGATGAAGTAACAAGGTTTATCTTTATCATATTAAATGTCTATTGGAAGCATGTGGTAACCAGTCTCTAGCATGGATTTCCAACAATGATCTTGGAACAACTATCATGCAAGTTAAAAAAAACAATGGTATAGCCATCTTAATGTCCTTTAAGCATAATCTAAATATAGTTGTTGCAAGCTCAGTTTCAACCATCAGTGTGGGCAAGGCTTAGCCGCTATTCTGTTTGAAGAATTAAACTGTAGTGCTTTAACTGGCCACATATTATATGGGAACTGGTGATTTCTATCGCTCCACTCATTGTTCTGGAGAAAACAAATAGAAAGGAATAAAAATACATCAAGATATTTTCATAAGATGACATTATGAAAGACGTTCAATCACTGCAGCTTCCTTGTTGTTCTCCAATTAAACTACAAATATAAAATAAAACACTAGAGTCCAACTCGCATGGAACCCACGGCATTTGTTCTTTCAGAACAAATTAACCTTCTTTTAGGTGCACAGGACTTCATTCTGTCAAGAAAGCAGACACTGTACTGCAAGGGCAAACATTTGCTGTGTGCGGGGTTTGCATGTGTGTGTGTGCATGTATTTGCATTTTTTTGGCACATAAGGCTAAAATATACATGTTTACATGGTGAAAACAAAGTTAAGCTTCCCAGATATTCCTATTTTAATAAGACAATAGAAATGACCGCATCCTCCTGTCAAACTGCTTCCCCTAAACCATTTTCCCATGTCACACAGGCTCTCCTGCTTTAACAGTTCACTGTGTAGTAGCTGCTATGTGCCCAAATGTGAAACAATATTGGAGTCAAGAAGGACAAGCTGGGTTTCAACCTCTGAGCAGAATAAATGAAGCAGGGGCATGTCTGACATCAGGCTCCAGCTGGTGGTGAAAAATGATCTCCCTCTTGGAACTAGGAAACCTTTGGGATCAGCTTCATCCCCCTGGAGAAATTATTTCAACATTCAGTCACCCAGTACAGTCATGGCAGCCTCCCAACCAAGTGACACATCTGATAAAATGACACATTTTTGGACAAAGGCCAGTTGGTGCAGACTGCTAAAAATGCAGCACAGATTCAAATGTTTCAACTGCTTAAAAATGTGTATCAATAAGCAGTTAGTACAATTCTAATCCAGGCTGATCTTTCCCACCAGCATTTTCTAGTTTTTAGCTGTTTTTTAAAAAAGGGAATCAGAACATAATTCACCCATTGAGAACTGTGCATTGTTCTACCTACAGCCATACTAACTCTTTTTATATTTTTTCTGAGACAGAGAGAGAGAGAGAACTGTGTATTTCTGATGGTTAAGAGGAACTTCCTTCCCTTGAAATGTCTCCTACCATTTGGTTTAAAATGTGGGGTTTGCCATGAAGAAGGCATAGATGCAGATCTCTGAAGTGGTTGCTTAGTGATAGATAAAAGCTTTGAGGCAAAAATGTTTCAGAGAGTCAAAGACAGCAACCTCCTATTCATTTGGCATGAGCAGTACTGTCTGCAGCCTCTCTTTTGTGGCTCTCAGGGCTTTGTATGCAAGTTTAAGGTAGCAATGAAGAGGTAAGAAGAAGCCTGTGTACGACGAAGCAACGTGCAAGTCCAGCGTAAAGGAGAGCTAACATACACTTGTATCATTTTGCATTTAATCATTCCCAAGCTGATTGGAAAGGGATGAAACGTATGGTGGCAATTTCCAGACAATATGTAAAACGCTTTTTGGCAACATCAGCACTGCATAAGGCTTTACTCCTTTCATTAACATGGCACGTTGCGTAGTGCAAGTTTACCCATAGCACTTTTCAACCTGTTTTTCTCTAAGCAGGGTATAAAAAAATTATTTTGTTGTGGGTAGCATAATAGCCTCTTGTGGTTCTTTTCATAAAAACACTGGGACATTTAGAACAAGAATGGGGCTTCTTTCCCAACATGTGACGTGTGCCATTTGGCCGACCCTTTCTTTAGTTCGATGTCAGGGTTTAATTTTAAATTGCGGTATGTAGCCATTGACAGATTCTTTTGAAATGTATTAAGAGGGAGATTGGTTCCAAGATGAAGTTCTAGAGCTGGCGTTAGTTTCTTTTTAAAATTGTAAACTAATGCTTCTTTATGATGAAATGAGTATTCTTTTTTTTTCTTTTCTTTTCAAAATTAGAAACAAAAATTGTGGTGTGCTATGTCAAACTGCATGGCAACCTATAAATAAAAACAGGAGAGAAAAGAATCTACAAATGAAAGGTTAGAAGGGACAGCTGTGTTGTCTTTGAAAAATAAATCTATTAGGTATTTTTATAATTATATGGCAGTCTTCTTTATGTGGTATTTACAGTTATGATTTACGTTCATATTACCATAACTATTTCCATACTTAGAGACAACATGTGATAACGCTGGGAGCCAAAAGCAACCATTTGGTAGCATTTTAAAAATGCAGAAACACTAAGAGAAAAGAGGGCAGTAAAGCAGAACCCTTCTGAGCTTTATCCATCTGAGTAATGCAAGCCATAACAAAAGTATCATCCAAAATAAACAAATGTAGAGGTTGGATTGTGGTGGTAAACTCTCTCTTTACCAATTTAAACACTCATTTTAAAGTTGGGAGCTAAAAAGATGGACTCAGAGAAGAGTGTTTTTCCCTATCATCTTCTTCCTCCTGAATAACAATAGGGAGATTGATGTTAGCGAATATGACTCCAGTTGTGATTACATCAGGAGTCATTAAATAGTAAATTATTTATCGTGATGGTTTCTGCAAGCACCGCTATAGCGAAGGCTCTGTCAGAATTTCCATAATAAACCCTTAATTTGTGGGTGGGGTGAAGGGCATAACTGAACTGTATTAAAAAAAAACAAGGGAAAAGTTTGAAAATTGGTGCACAATGAGTCAGTTGCAAAATGAGTGTGCTGCATTTTTGAGGTTTCAAGAATATGTCAGAAATAAACCCAACAAATGCATTTGCTAACAAAAACATATTTTGGCACTAAGGTGTTTGTGGGTTTTTTGCCCCCAGTTGCTTAAAGATTGAGTCATGCCTTATTATAAAGCTTTTCAGAGGGCTTTTTGCAAATGGGAGTTATGTGAGTTCTGTTAGCTACTAAACCAGGCTGATAATGTTTAAAAGTAGCTATTGGAGATGCACCGCCATTCGTTCTTGTAAATAAATTTTATTATGCATTTCATCCTGGCCCTCTACGCTTTACTAATATGCATGAACACTGTTGATTTTTGAAGCTTATCTTCTCAACACAAATCTGCATGTGTTGATAATTAACTTAGCTAAACCGACTGACAGTTCCTGGTAGATGTCTTGTGAAGAAAGGGTTTCGCATGCTGTATGTTTTCTTGGAGTGTATTCAGTCCAAAGAGATGAACAGGAGGTTCACAGCAAGGGATGCTGTGAATGTGTATTTGAAATAGGGTGCCACTAGCCAGATCAAAGCCTTATCTCATTTACTATGTAGCAGTCCAGCACCCTGACCATGAAGTCATTAGAATTTTTATTTTTAAACTATTTTCTGGTTAAAAGAAATAAAAACAAGCTTGCTGCAGCTGACACTTCAAGCCAAATTGTCAGTCTCTTGTTACTTAAGCCATTTATGCCAGTGGAGTTACTCTGGGTTTATGCAGGTGTAAATTACAGCAAACTTCTTACATGACTTTAAACCATATTCCAGCTCATGTCCTCGCATTCTGCTCAAGAGCACTGAATCAACAGGGATGAGGTGAAAGCAGAATTGGGACCCCAAAAATTCGGCATTAGCCTGAGTGAAATTATGTTTTTCATCTTTTATGCCTTAGTGTTTTGAGGATCCTTGCAGTATTCTGGCAATTTAAGGTACAGTAGACCTGAAACTGTGTATATTTTCATGTACTGAAACATCCAGACAGACGTTTTAACTGAGCACCAAGTAATGCTGATTTAACAGCTTAGATTTCAGCAACATTTAAGCACACAGCTTTTCTACTTTCTCAAAGCAGAGAGGAACTACAGCAGCCTGGACTTCTTTTGATCACTTCACATGGTTTTATACTTCTCAGGTAAACCTTTCTTAATAAAGTTTAGGGGGAAAGACCAGTTTTGAGCTGCCAAGTTGTAACGTTAGTGTCTGAAGGATCAAACAAAAATAAGACCTAACTTTGATATGCCTTTCAAGCAAAAGGAAGAAATGTGGGAAGATAGTATTTTCTGAAGTATATGTGAAAGAATTGTAGCCTGAATTCTTCCCTTATGGTTCCTGTTATGGAACCTTATCATATGTGGTATGCGGTAGTACCCTCCTATTATTAAGGTTGTACACTACTTTCCATTGTAAAATTCTATTTTCAGTTGTGTACATCTTTGCCTAATGTTAGCCATCTGCTCTGAAATTTTCCAGGGCAGATGTCTGTTTCAGGCTGAATTTTTCAGGAAATGTGTATATCAGTGTGGGTCATCTTTTTTGTATCTCAGTAACTTGAAGATTCTCCCTGTGAAGATTCTCCCAAAAGTTAACATAAAAAATGTTGATGGAAGACACTTGATCTTCTTCTAAATTTGAGCAAGAAAACTGGACAGAAATGGAACATTCTCTGCCAGTCTTGAGACCCAGAGGTCTGATCCAAAACACGGTGAACTCAGCAGGAGGCTTTCACATGGATCAGGCCCTGATTTTTAATGGGCGAGGGAGCAAAGAGTTTCGCAGAGCGAACATTTGCCAGGACGCAATTCACCACCATAAATCAAATGTTAAATAATTCCAAAGCCCAATAAACGAGTGTGCAGATGGCAGTGTCTGCTCCCCAGTGATTGCACCGACTGCTGATTAGGATCCAGCTCTAATAGCTTGGTCTCTTTTAGAGCAGTCTCAAGGACTTCTGTGATTAGGCAATTGCTACAATCAAGTTGCTTTTCTGCTATCTTGACTGAGGCTGTTCTGGTGGAACCAAAGCTACCCAATAAACAATTTCTCTTGCTTGTGGCATCTTGGAGCGTGCTGGGCAGGGGGAGGCCAGGGCTCACAACCATATGGTGTGGAGCAGCCTGCAGTCAGTTTGCAGCTACCTTTCATTTAATAAGAATCAAGGAGAGTTGCTTGCAGAAGATATACTCTTTACTAACGTTCCTTGACAAGAGCACACAAATTAACTGTAAATACCATAGAAGATAGAAATAATAAAGTGATTTAAAGCTGCTGGTAAATAATGGAGCCTTTGGGAAATGCGATCTTTCATGGACTATTATGACATTGGAAATCTAATCCATATTGATATGCTTGAGCTGTTTAACCTGAGGGAAATCTTACTCCCAGTGCTGCTTGTTGCCATTTCTGCTAGTCCAATCCAGGACTCCTCCTGTAGGAGTTATTTGTTATGCGGAGTAAGTTCAACAGTCCACCCATATGCAGCCCAGCCTTTTCTTAGCTGACATAAAATTATTAATTAAGCTTGATTTGACAGTTCAGAAGAAAAGGTTTTCATACTTATCGGTTGCAGTTATTAATAGCAGATGATGGAACTGTCAGTTACTAAAAGCGGGCTGTGGCTAGCCCTCACATAGCCCATAGAGCAAAGGGAAGCAAAGAGTTGACACTCTCTGTTCAAATGAAACGCTCTGAGGAGAAGCCTGATCCATCACTCTCTGCTGACTTGTCACTCAAAGGAGCTGGCTGCACTGCTTGCAGTTGGAGCAAACCATTCCCCCTCGGCTTGACTGGGGAGCAATACGAAATGCAACAGCTCTTTGATAAAGTGCATTCACCGGGAAAGGGCAGCTCCACTGCTGCTCCTACTGTCACTTGCCCAAGGTCCTGGAGACAAGGCGTTGGTGACCACACAAGCTGTTGGTGAGGGAGTCTGTCCACCTCTTTCTGGTCTCCACTAGTAACTTCTGAGACTGGTGGTCAGTTTGAACCAAAACTGACAAGGCATTGTGATCTTGGTGATGTTGGTTCCCTCTACATTTTGAGAAAATCGGTGCCTGAGTAGAGGGCAGATGCTCTGTTAATCCCTCTGTTCCCAGAAGAAGAGATAGATAGTGTGAGCTTGGCTCTGCTCAGGTGCCAGAGACTTCAGTGATGAATGCATAGGAATCAAAGCCCCATCAGTTCTGTCGCTCATGAAACAATTTACTTACTATTGCTGAGTGGGAAAGTATATTTTTACCTACCTTATTTTTGAGGCCTTGATGACTTTTTGGACAAAAAGTCAAATTCCCCATGTACTTTGTATTGATCCTCCAACAAATGAGAGAAATCAGGGCAGTAATAATTTATTATAATTATTATTATTATTTCTACCTTTTATATTTTTAATGGATTCTCCTAAATTAAATTTCTAAATGAAAAGTTATCCTAGCCCCCAAAATGAAATGTTTTCTTTTTGAAATGTGAAAATGAAGTATTTCAGCAATTATTCTAACCTGTTCAAATAAAAAGAAAAGGAGACATTCATTAAAACCAGTCTCTTCTTATGAATAGCTTTTTAATTTTTTTAATTTTCTGATGGAAAAATGTTTTATTGAAACATTTTTGACCAGCTCCAAATGTTACCAATCTTAAACAATTTAATATAGAAAGCTATTTCCAAAAATAGACCTTGTAGCTTTTCTTAATTGCTTATGGCTGTATGCTGCAAGTGCTGCACTACATACAAGTTGAGAATTTTCCTTTGGAATATTTCTCTATCAGAAAATGACATTTTGTTCATAATGGAACCTTTTGTGAAAAGATGTCACCTTCTGTGGAATTGTGTTTTAAATCATATATTGAAAACAAATATTTCTAATCTTCCACTTCAAAGTGACTTTTTGAAAGTCTGAATTGGGTAAGATCTTTTGATTTCTCTGAAGTGAGCATTTCACCTGAACTGAATTTTTATAATTCAGTTGTTTAAAATTGATATTATTTCATTCTGCTTCAGAATGAAAGACATTCCAGCATCACGAAGAATTAACAGAAAGCAAATGATAATTTTCCTATAGGAAAAATAGTAATCTTCCTATAGTCCTCCTCACTTCAGAATTACTGTGGCTATTCCACCTACCACATTTTTCAGATCAGTATTTTAAAAGGCAATTTTTAATATTATTTCAGTGCTATATAAAATATAGGACCCAAATTCCTCTTAATCAAGGAAAGTACTCTGGAAAAAAAGCAGATTTATATTATTCAAATGGTTACTGGACTTGCAGTTGGGTTCATCTTTCATGCCGGAACTGCAATGCTGAGTCAGAGCAAACGTCTGTTTAGCCCTGGGGCTATGCTTCTGCTGTTGATGACCTGTATCAGATGCTAAGGGACAGACAAGAAGAGTAGTCTGAGTCTAAATTGTTAGAACTAGTCTGTGGGTCTTTGCAATGGATTATATTTAATAAACAGTACAAAGAATACCACCGTAAAAGGCATGTTGCAGGATGACACAGCTCTGTAAAAAAATATATATATATATACATATATATACAGAAGTTCTCTGGTGATCTGCCCTGACAGACTGTATCTAAGGAGGGACATGGTCACCCTTTTTAACAGTAACTTCCTGGTCTTCACATAATGGCATATGAGATGAGGGAGGCAGAGAGGTAAAGTGCTGAGAAACCTAGAAACTCTTGTCCCCTATATTCACTACCAAACTGTTATTTGCAACATGTAGCTTTATATTTTTTATAGGAGCAAAATAGTGAACAAATCACCATTTTATACTCTCTTCTGTAATGTAATAATTTCTCCTACTAACAAATAATGTTAATGAATGGTATTCATATTTTTCCTGTTTAGAAGTTTGGTTTTGATTTCAGCCCTGTGCTCTGGGATGTTTCAGTAAAACACGTGTTAGTCAATGCATCTGCTACATATTCAGTCCTTTGAGAGCAGGAGAGGGGGACTGAGGTCTGCGTCTGAGGAGGTAAGATGGTGCAGATTACCTCAAAGACCTTTTTGATCATGTAGGTACAGTGCTTAGTTTATTTAGTTTGATCCTGGGGTGTAATTCTATGCAATGCCAGAATGCAACTAAATAATAATAAATCCATAAGTGATTTATCTAGGGAGGTATTCAAGCTCTTGAAGAATCATGCTTTTCTGATTATCAGTATTTCTGCAGGTTAATATGGCTTTGTGTGGAATTATGATGATTGTAATAGACTGGGAAAAAAAAGGAAGCATGGTCTCGTGGCATGCATACCGAGCTCAGGCTCCAGAAACCTGGGATGCTCTGCTGGAGACCCTCATTCCTAAATGTAAACAAGACATAGACTTCTCCTTTGTGAAATAATACTTTGATACTTCAGTTGGGTATGGGTTACTCAGATACTACGGGAGAGGGAGTTGCATAAATACCTCACAGAGAAGGATTTCACTCAGCCTCTAGAGGTATTCCTCAACAAAATAATGCTTTCTTAGGAGTCTGATGCTCTTCTATGGGCTGTCAGCTCCAGAAGATCTTTCCTTCAGTCGTTGAACTTCAAATGCCTCTCTCTTCATGGAGTTGTTTGAAGAATCCAACAAGTAAATTGTCTGCTGTTGCATCTGAAATTGCCAGGGTTCTCAGGATCGTAGGATAATTCAGTTTGGAAGGGACCTTGGGTGGTCATCTAGTCATTGCAGCACCCTGCCATTTCTACTGTGTGTCTAGCACTATCATGTAGCAGGTAGATGAAGAAATAATGTCTAAAAAATGTGCTTACAGGTTTTGCTCATGTTGAAGGTACATCTTGAAGTACTGAATTGGCAGTTCTGTATTTGTTCAGGAGATCTGCAGCCTGCTGCTGAAATGCACGTGTGGAACATGACAGTGAGCCTTGATATTTTCAAAATTTGGCAACTGTAAGTCCTGCAAGCCCTGTGATATTTTCTCTTCTGAAAAATGGTAACAAAAATAGGAGACTGTAACTGATGTTAAAATGCACTATTTTTTCAGCAGGTGAAGCATGCGGCAATGGAGTGTAAAGTAAATTTAACAGGTGCAGAAAACAGCCAAAACACTGTCATTTAACATCTGGGCTAGTACAGGGCCAGGCTCTCTGCTACCAAGTCATGCTAAAAGTCTGATCAGATCTCCATCTGGATTTAGGATCTGGTTAATATGGCATCCCTGTCTCTGCAGGAGTAGAAAGTGCAGTCTATCAGCTCTGAGATATTATCACAAGTGTCCTACAATTCTACATGTTTTTTAAAGGCTTCTGTACCTGGAGACATGTAATTATGTGAGAATTTTTAAAATTCCTAGTTTCTAGCCCTCTCTGTGGATAAACATATGAAAAGCAGGAACCCTGAAGCCTCAAAAATCCAAAGAGAATTAGGATAAATATCAAATATAGTGGGTTTATTTTAAAACAACAGGTTTCTCAAGACAATCTAGTTGCAGTGATTGTAACCAGCTCTATCAGTCACTGATAGATATCACTGTACACTGCCCAAGGGAGGCAGAAAAGCCATCTGAGAGGCCAAGTATTCACTCAAAACTAGAGCATCCTCAACTCTGCCACCACAAGTGCATTGCCAGCTTCAGTGCAGTCAGTGCATTTAAGGTTAGTTCAGGTATCTCACAAGTAGCAGGCACTGCCATGAGGACGTACCCTAGGAGGCAGCAGAAGCCCATGTTCTCTCAGCAATTTTTTTAAAATTCCTACACTGCCTTCCCATGAGCTGCACATTAACATTATTTTTATTACTGACTTTCAAAGTGTTTAGTGGCTGCAGCCTTTATACGCTTTGCAGAGCTTGTTGTCACCACATGTATCTGGACAGCTTCTAAAGCCACAATCATCAAGTCATCTCCTCTGTGACAGACCTCTAATCTGTGAAGAGAAAGGCTTACAGGACTGAGTGGGTGCCATGCAAAGAGTGTTAGCATCTTTGTGCAGTGCTTGGTGTGCCTCGGTATTTGTAATCAGAGAGGAAACACCTATTTTCTCTGTCATTGTGTCTAAAATCTGTAATCCCATGGCAGGAGGATGTGCCCTGGTGAGTGCCCAGGAGCTGGGGCAAAGAGGGGTTCTCGTTCTGTTGCCAGCACTGCCATGCTTGTCCAAAATTAGTCCAAGCAAGTCGTTGAGAAACTATTTTCAAAGAGCAGAAGGACTGTATCCACAGAGTATGCTCACCTTGCAGTTTATATGTATTAGAACCTTAGAAATTGGATATCCTTCTTTGAAAATGTGTGGCTAGGTAGCAAAGACCAGACTAGCTTCCTGAGCACTTGCATTTCCAGGATTCTGCTAGGGCTGGCCTGTTCATTCACCCTTATCATTAAGCTGTTGTAGTGGACATCTGCCCCATGGTAAAAGCCTGTGTGCAGTGCTGGGGAGACAGCTGTGAGGCTGAGGACCTCTCTGGAAGATGAGGTCTGTGCAGGAACATGAGGCTGGGGAGATGGTAGTTTGGCAGAGGAGGAGTGTGGAGGTGAAAAGGAAGTCACTCTTGCTGGATGTGTAAAATACAAACAAATCTGATTTTCTTAAAGGATTTTGGAGCCTGACCTCCACATCTTGCTTCAGGCCATATTTCATTTAAGCCTGGTTCTGTAAGCAGTCTTGCATGCTTATTAAACATATTTCGGTGTAGTCATTATACATGTTAACTGGGTATGCAGTTGTATGTACACCTCAATAGGTATATATATATGTTTTTATATATTTATAAAAATATATATCCTTTGCATTTTTTTACATCTACATCTTTTTACTGGTTATCTTTTGCATTTAATGCCTTTCAGCCTCTGTTTTTTAGAGTCTTTAAAGCTCTGTGAAGACTGAACATTGTTATTATTTATACCTGGAGTTTTTGCTAGGTACTCATAGCTCCTGTTCTTTACCACATTCTTTAGCACAGCTTAATATCCATAGAAAAATATCACTGTTTAAGATGTTGAGAACAGTATTTATTTCAGGCCCCAGCTACAGAGTAACTACTACTTCAGGGATCACTGAAAGTGGGTCAGATTCTAGAGTCCCAATGAAATTTTGCCCTGAGTTGGGATTGTAAAAATAGACCTTTGTTCCTGTGGTAAAACCCATCTGCTTGGAGGTAAGATACTGAATGGTGACAGGAACTACTATAAAGCCAACACAACCTTAATATATAGGGAATAGAGTACTCCATATGCTGCTATGTGATTTCCTTCTTTGGCTTGGAAGGCAAAAATAAACTTCTTGTATTTGGAAGGTAATTTTCAATCCTAAAAATGTCTTTTCTGCATTTACTTAATTTCACGAGATGGTTGGGCAGGCTGACCATAGCTCAGACTGACTGAAGTAATGGTTATGTCATTCAGCAAGGAAACTCCCTTGTGTGGAAAGTGTTTTGTTTTATTTTATTTCATTTTTTCTCCTCTCTCCTCCTCCTCCAAGGCTATACATACAGTTGAATGTCATAAAACAGAAGTAAGCTGCAGCCAGAAAAGTTCAGATTTTGCGATAGAAGAAACTGTGTATATACTTATTAGAATTTCTTGTTAATGAGGTCATTTGTGTCAGAGCAGGAAATGTACAGAATAACACAGGATAGAAAAATCTAGACATTGTAAAACACACCAACAAATTTGGTGCATGCATTATTCCCTTAATATGCCCCCAATGTAATCTATAGATCCCACAAATGACCACATTCTGTTTATGTATGAAAAAAACCTCCTATATATGTAACAGTCAGAAGAGTAGCAATTTTACTAGTAGGAAAAGATTATTGTGGTCTTTTTATATAGCGTATAGGTTTGCTTAGAATGAGTCCTCGTAGAAGATAGCAGAACCATGAAATACTTTTAAAATATCATGATTATTTTAATTTCATGTTAAAAGAAATACTTCACTTTAAGTTATAGCTCCAAAATTACACTGCTCATTCATGATTTTTTTTTTATGTATAATTGGCTGCCTCCAAAAATGTCACAGTAGGAGGAAAAAAAAGTTCATTTTCCTTGGCGTGTGTACTGTTGCTATTCCTGTGTTCGTTTGGCTTGGGTCGGGTAATGAAATGCTACAGTCTGAAATAACTTTTTGTATGTTGACATGTGCATTTAACTAGAATAAGTGGGTAGAGTGGACCAAGTTGGATTCAGCAGCAAACAAAATATATCTTGTATTGCACCTTTTAATATATCAGCCTACATTTATGATTCTTTTCTTATTTCTTCATTGTGATGGTGTACACGCCCCTCCTAGCTGCACACAGCCCCAGTGCAAAGACTTGGAGAAAGATGCTCAGCAGCATGTTAATTTTAATGGGGGGTAGGAGGGGAGAGGAGGAATGAGAGAAGGAAACTGAGGGACACAATTTTATCTCTGGAAGTTGACAACTATTGCTTCGTTGAAATACATTCACCCAAAAGCCTGTTTCTTTCCAGAGCAAATGTACCTTTGCTCCTTCGCTGATCGTCCTTTGGTCTCCGTGCATGGAGAGACCTCTCATGTCTTGTGCTTCCTTGCCTCATGTCCCCCCACCCTGGCCTGAATCTTTGTCATTTATGGCCCTGGGCTAAGGTTACGCCAGACCTCTATGTGCCAGATTTGTCGGTCTGATACATAAATCACTAACTGCCAGCTTCTGTGCTCGATGTCACTCAGCAGGAGAAAGGCTGTAGTCCTGTACTGCAGACGAGGGTGTGCTGCTTAACGGGGCCCTATTGGGCAGCATGTTCCCATGTCACATCCACTGCCTTCCTCCCCATCGCTTGGCATGCAGGTCTCGCCCACCAGGAGTCACCTGCAGCCAAAGCCCCAAAATATGAAAGATGCTGGCATTCATTCATTGCATGTCTCCCCCTGCTTGGGGGCTTTCCTCCAAGCCCAGCTCAGAGTTGTACCATAGTTTGGCAACTGCTACATTAATTTGTGGTTGTGTGGAAGCTTCTGGGCCTTATCCAGGGAAAATCTTCAGTGCTCGCAGAGGTGTAGCACAACAGCTTAAAAGCAAGGAGTCGTATCAAAAGATTCCCAATGAATTTTTTTAAGGCAATCCCATGATTTCGAATGTCCGTTTTGCTGCCTTAGCCACAGTGATGTCATACTTTGTTCTACAGGAGTAGAAGTGTCTGCATTTAAAACTGACCGCTATTTCTGAGGTGGAAAGATCCTTCTGTTTCCACCTCCTTAACACACACATGGGCCTGACAAATACTCATGGGAGAGCAGAGAGCTGGGCAGTGTGAGAGCTGGGTCTGAGAAATGCATGTTAAAGCTCAGCAGTGGTATAGTTGTGTATTTGTTTTGCAAACTAGGCAAAAGACACCTTATTTGGTTATAAACAGGAACCTTGGGCCAAGTTTGTAGAGGTTCATCCCCAGGGCCACACCCTGGAAGAGCTAAGGCCTGGTGCATTTGTGGAGATGGAAATCATGACACACCCTGGGATTTGTACATTGTTAGGACCTGCACCTAACCACATCTCAGCAGGGTTTTGTAGCTTTTGAATGTTAAAATTTTATGCACAAAGATGTAGGGGTCAATTTAAAAACAGCAACAACAAAAAAAAATCCAGGTCAAAAACAGCACTTAAAGAAACTGCAAAAATATGTTGTTTAAAGTACACTGCATTCCAGTATAACGTCCTGTGGTATAAGTCCTGCAGGGGCTGGAGTTGCACTTTTTTGTATCACTATATCAGTCTTATGCCTCTGTAACCACATCACGATGGAGTCAAAATAAAGCAGACGTGACAGAAGAGGGAAAGAATAGATTTCAGTGTCAATTTTTGAGATGCTTTCTTTTTCATCAAACTTTCTTTAAATATAATCCAGTAGGTATAATGCATTGAGGACTATACACATACCAAATTTCTTATTTTAAAAAGAAAGCTTTTACAATTCATTCAAATGCCATTAAAATTATTTTCTTTTGGCTTTTTTTTTCTTCTTATTCACCCATCTGGTTCTCATAAAGGATACTAAATAGAACTTTATCAAATGTGTCTTTAAAAATTGCTGTTGATCTGAAAACTAAGAATCTCAGCCTGCATAGCTTAAGTGCACAGGATACCTGCAGTGACACTTAGAATGAACACATAAATATTCACCATAATTATTGGGCTAGTATTGTGATATAACCTTTATACAAAGTAATGGAGATTTTTTGGGGAGATGTTATAATGCAGACTAGTGCAATATAGGAAGTGAATTACTGAATTATATATCAATCAAATTTAGCATAAACTGAGTAACCCTATAAATATCTTTGTAGTTTCAGTAATGTGATGTTCAGAAATATATTTTCTACACAAAATCTGTCAATCTTACAAGTGGTGACTCCTGTGTTTAAAAAGGTATCTGTGTTTGCACCACAGAGTTTCTTCATTTAACTTTTTCCTAAGTGAAAATGGAGATGTAAGCTGTTTTTAATTGTCTCCATATTCTGCTGATGTGTCTCTGCGTGACAGCTGCTCTTTTGACAAGAACTGATCTGTTGTTGTGCATATGCTGATACATTTATATATTTAAAAAAAAAAATCAAGTAAGACTTTAACTGAAAATGCTCCAAGAACCTTATTCTGTACTCCTGTATTCTTATTTCCCCCCATGCTTGAAATTCCTATCAGGACTTGGGGATGTGACATCCAATTTTAGAATGAATCAACTTTTTTTTCTCACTTTTTTTGCTAATCTGGCTGGGATGGAGGACAAATATCACCTCGGCGACACATGACATCTTTTAAGACAGATTTAAAGGTTACAGCAAAATAGATTTTGCCTTCTGTGTCATTTGGGAGAAGTGTTTAGGTGTAGCAAATGCCTTATTAGCATTTAAATGATCTGAGTTTTATGTGTTTGTGTGCACAGATGCATTTCACTTCTTAAAAAAAAAAGAAAAAAAGAAAACCCAAAGCCATTAATGAAGTTTCTTGTTCTTAAAATAGCAGTTCTGTTTGGAATACCTAATTGCTGGGTTTCTGTTGTTGTTACTGCCTTGGTACACTGGTCAAAAAACAGAAGCGTAAAGAGCAGCCCAAGTCTCCCTATGTTCTATAGGTACCTGTGTTTTGCCAGTGGTAGCCTTGCAGTGTTCCTGGTCCTGTGGCTAAGGAGCTCCAGTCCCTGCTTCAGCCACGCTGCCTTTAAACTTCTCAATTACAAGCAGCAGAGACTCGATTGATGGGAACCATAAAATGGCTGCATTTCTTTTTGAGCTGAGTGATTTATTTATTTATTTATTCTATATTTATTTATTGCCAGGTCAAATAAAAGACTGTACTTGTGGCCTTTTCATCTTTTCCTAAGTGTTGCCTGCACTTTTAGCTGACCCTGCACAAAAATATTGCCTCCACTGAGCGCACTTGCTGATTGGAACAAAATCCTTAAAGGCAAACTGCAGTGCTACCATGTCATAATATTTCATAGATCATTTAGTAATATTATTGCCAGGGTAAATAAATTTATCCTGAATACTTAGTGTACCTCTAATAAATAGTTTATTTAAGTTTGCAAGAATGGTGACATTTCACTTTGAATACCTTTGGCCTCTTAAAAAACTGTTAGTGCACAGGGCAAAAGGGAAAAATAAACTGGAAAAATTATGCAGCAGATCTTTTGATTTTTTTTTCTAGATTTTAGTTGCTTAAATGGGCCTTCTTGTAAGAGTTCATGTGCCTATGTAAAGTTGGTTACAGTGTTTGTTTAATGTGTATTTAACATCTCATTTAGCACCCTCTGTCTCTCTTTTTTCTCTTTTATAGCTGCTTACAGACAAAACAGTGTTTGAGCAGGTTGCCTCTAATATCAGAAGAGATAATTATGTCCCTTTTGCGACTTTTAACTTTTTCGGTAAGAACTCTGGCTGCAGTAATGGTTTTTGTTTGTTTGTGCATTTTTTGATGTATTGGGGTGGTTTTAGATTTACAATTATTATCTTTATTTCTGGTTAAAAAGGTTGGGGTTTGTTTGGATTTTTAGATAGTAATGTGGAGAGAAAGACCAAAAGGGGGAAAGGATTTTTTAGCATCCTTGTTAAACTTTTGAGACAAATTCTAAAGAAAAGGGGCAATATACAACTCTTTTCAGAAAAATGCAACCCACCCATAGTGACTACAGGGGGGCATGTGTCTGCAAGTACTGCATTTTGGACAAAAGACAATGGTTTCTTGTTTTGTTTTGTGCCTTGACAGCTCAGCAAAGGTGTTAACTGTCAGATCTTTTCATACAGCATTTGAATTCACGTCAAGAATAAATGCCAAAATATTATCTTTCATGAATTTGTCATAAGAAGTGGCATTTTGTGAAAGCTTGGGGAAAGGAGTAAAGCAGAAGACTTAATTTAAGCATGTGTGGGAAGGTTATATTTCTGTTGCAATAATCCAGCATGAAAATATAGGTTCTAGACAAAATCTCCAGTGATTTTGGAAAACAATGAATAATCCCTTTCAAAAATGACAGTCTCTGCAACTCTAAGAATGGTCCACACCTCTTTTGGCAAACCACTCCATACCAGTCTCTGCCACATGACAGGGCATGACCAGGCACTCTCCAGATATTCTGGGGATGGGCAGGGAGAAAACCTCAGCAAACTACAAATAGATACAGGAGGGGAAGCATTTTAAAGGAAGGGAGGCAGCTGGAGCTTGATCAAAGATTTCTGGTATAAAGAGCCTGGAAAATTTTGTACATACCTCAACCAAATCCCACATAAGACTAGAGGGAAAGGAAACAACCCTCCTATGTGCTTTTTAGATGACAAATGACAGGGTTTCCAAAAGCAAAGCAGGAAATTCTCCGCACTTACTTACAAGTTTATGACAACACAGGTGTGTTCTCCTGTAGAATTTGACTTGCACATGATTTTGTCATTGAAAGCGATGGGGAGGAGTGGATAGCTCCTCTGACTTCAGTTTCTTTGGTTATTAGGCCTGTGCTAATAGAAGGACTTCCCTTCTATTTCTGGTTGTTACCTCAGAATAGCCTGAACTTGTCTTTTTAGTTTCCTGTGCGTGAGACCTACTTTTCTCTGTCTCTTGGAAAATATCAATTGATTCTTTGAGCTGTGATTTGATTCATTTCCTTCCCGGAGGCATTTGTTCTGAAGTTCCTGGTGGGTTTAGGCTGTGGTGCCTGCCCATTGCCCCTCTAGAACATTAATCTTGGTTCCTAACAAGCAACGAAGATGACATCAAAGGGCAAAAAAGGAAGTTTCGATGGTCTGTTTGAGTAAATGCCTGAATTAAAAGACAATAAAAGAAGGGAACTAAATTAGTTTTCAACCAGACTTGTACAGATAGCTTGGGGAAAAAAATGGTCTTCATGTGTCTGTAAGGCTGTGGCAATGTAATCAGCCTGAAGTGAAATACCTTGGGAGAACACGCGGTCACAGTGGCTCCAAACTTACGGGATGGATAATTATGCCTAATAATCTTCCACCTCTGGAAAAGTTTATATGCAAGGGGAAAAGGTCTCCAAAGCATCAGTATTTTGTAGCAGCTTCAACGGTGAATCTTCAGGGCGGTTTAGCTGTGCAAAGATGTGGGCTGGTCCAGGCCCCAAGGCTTGAGGGGCAGATATCTGAGAAATTGTTCAACCTGAGAACCCCTCGTGCTAGTTTCCGGCCACCCCAGGGCCGCTTTTCTCTGAAAATTTGTATCTTTTTTCCTCACTGTTAAATAATCCCACAGCTTCTGGTGGTACCACAGTTGAGCCAGCATCCCTGCTGCAACTGTATTCCTCCTCAGTCTCCAAGGAGCGGGGCGACAGAAAGCATTTAGGATTACTGTAAAGAGCAGAATTATCTTCCAGCGATATCTTCCATGTGGTCTAGGGATTTTATTAAAAAAACACTTTAGTCCCTTTCCTACCCACACTTATGTAGCATGGAGAGACTAGCAGGAAGGAAGGAATGCCTTGCAGCTGTTGTTTTCTGCCTACCCTACATTTTCCAGGGCATGCAGTAAGCAGCAGAAGGCTTTACTTTTGTTTAAAAGCAATGGAGTATTTTCATTTGGACTCTTTTATTTATGGACTGCATAAAGACACTTCTTGTGAGATTCTAATTTCACTCATAAATCTCCTTGCTAGCCACAAGCTACACTCTGCTTAGTAAAGCTGTCAAAATTGTCAATTTTACCTTTGATCATAGTAACAAATCTGTTTGACCCCAGGTTTTCAGGAAAAATTGTTGCCCTTTCCAAAGGCAGGCTCTAAAGCTTGAGGGAAATTATGCTGTTGCATGTGAATGTTTTGACTATTACTGACCTTTGCCCAAAAAAGTAGCTTGAAGTTTCGCTGATTGGTCAACATGACCACCCCTGGAAAATAATTTCGGTATTTGCAGAGGATTTGAGGAAATCATATCCATTTGCAAAATTACTTTTTTAATACATGAAGATAACTCTCTTTATTACAGTGCTGTAACTAAAACATGTTACATTTCAGGATATATAGATGTTATATCTATCTAGTGTGCATGATGTTTTCAGTCTGATACATTGCAGGCTTTCAAACAGCTGAATACAACTCCCAGGTATTTAAATGTATATCAGCGAAACAATGAGTGTAGAACAGTTTGCATTCATGTGGACCCAAAAGGGGGAATGGAGCCTGGGTTTCACCTGGCTCCGGTGAGGACAAGTCCTGAGAAAAATACAGCTACATGTTTGCACCCCCATGCAAGTCTGGTAGTGCAAAAAGTGCTAGGTGCTCTATAACACAGCTCTTCACCTCCTTAGATTTCAGATTGCCTTACTGTTGCAGCCAGTGGAGCTGTACAAATGCTGAAAAGTATTAGGAGTTTTTTTCTTACTGAGGAAAAGAAATCAGACTGAAGCAGCTGGGTCATGTGCAGAAACTGAAAAGAGAATACACTCATCTCTACTTAAAAGTATGCAGGAAAAAAACAAAAATGACATATTGAGCTTTAATGAGAACTGGGTGTAGGTAAAGTTCCCTTCTTCTGCTTTGCTAATTGTTGATATCTGTGGCTGTTATAAGGTGAAAAATACTCTGGTTCACCCAGAGAAGAGTAACATTTTTCGTGATAGTAAGCCAACGCTCTATAAATATCTATAATTCCAGGATTCAACCTCAGGGACAGCATGGCAAAAGCAGTTTAGAAATCCTATGCTCTGTACTTCATCAGAACAGTGCTTTCTTTCTCTCTCTCTGAGTTTTTAATAGTCATCTCAACTTGAGATGACTGTCAGCACTTTCTTCACCTAAGACACAATTTTGCTAAATATATATTCTACGTGTGTAGATATAAATATACACAGACACAGAGCATATACTTTCTGTAGTAAGTCAAGTTCCATTTCTGGTTCATTTTCTGATTTATTCAGTGCTATATATTGCTGTAAATATTGCTTTATTTTTACTTGAATTTGACCAGTTGCAAGAAAAATTGTGACATGATTTTACACAAGAATACTATTTCAGTCCCAATGCCTCTATAGCTGAACTGTTCATTTCTTTATTTGGATCTCTAGCTTGTTATAGTTTTTGGATTAGGGCACAGCAGAAAGACTGAATTTTGTGTTTTTGATAAATTATATATATATGTCATGACTAAATTTTTTTTTAAGTTAGAGACAAGGCTGTAAAAGACAAGGTACCTGGATTTTTCACTGTGTAACTGAGCAGTCTCTGAACAATAGAACAATGCATGTAAAAGCATGAGGAGGGATAAAGGATCTCCAGCTGAGCTAGACTGTGACTTGACAACTAAAGTAACTTGGTAAAGTAGAACGAGACCAACATAATCAAAACAGCCCTTTGCATATTTCATAATCCAGGAGACTGCCTTAAATAAAAATGAATCTCTTTTGAAAATATTTCTGGCTTGGACTTTTTGTATTAGAGGAGAAATGTCCTAATCAAAAAGATGATTCTCTTTAAGCCTTTTCAACAAAATCATTAAACAGTTTGCAGGTTGTGTTTAAACAAAGTTTTTTCATGCTTCTGTAAAGAAAAAGATGAAATACTCATGTGTGGCTTATGGGGATCTGGGGGATATAATATCTGTAAATAGCCTGTTCAGAAGATATGCAGCTATCCTGACTTCATGGTGGATATCTAAGATTTTTTTATGTATAAGCCTGAGGTCCAAATAATCAGTGCTCAAATGGAGCAATAGACAGAAGGTCCCCTCTGCACTCAGATTTCTCCTCCTCCAGAAAGAGAAATGGAAGGATGGATGGATGGGCACACACAAACCTGTAGCCGTACTAACTTACCTTGAACACTTCTGTATATTATTTCTATCACACAATCCAATCTTTATTATTCTGCGGAGTGCTGCAGCCAGAGAGAGTTTCCCTTAGAAATCCATCGTTTCCCCTCTGCAGGTTCTCTCTGACACACACACTAGCACAGTTAAAGAAAATCCCATATAAGTTAATTCAATGACAAAAAAATCTTTGTTAATACAGAGTTAAAATTGCCTAGTGGTTTCTCATGCCTTTCCAAAATGCTTTGCTCAGCAAAACTTAAACCTCTGGAAAAAACAAACAAACAAACAAAAAAAAACAAAAAAAACAAACAAAAAAAAACAGAAAATTAGGATTCCTGCCATATGCCACCGGAACCTTAACTGTGACCCCCTGGAAATCACCATCCCTGGAAATTGCTGGGGTGCTCTCCAGGTGAGTTGATTGCAGTAGGTTTCACTGAGTCTGATGCTCCAGGACTGGATGGGCTATCAGCAGGCAAGTTTAAATCTGCATTCATTTTTGTTTTGCTTTGGGTTTTTGTCAGTAAATTTCCTGTGTTTTAAACAGGGTCAGAGCAGTATTTTTACAGAATTTAGAAAAAGATGCCTTAGCCATCTCTTCCTTTTCATTGCAGTCAGCTCTCTGCCTCATGCAGGAGCAGTGCATGTCTTGTCTTAGCATTCCTCAGAGTTTGGACAATTTTCTGTTTCCCTGTCATCTCTCTTAGATATTAGCATGCATCTAAGGGCAGAACATGCCATTGGCAGGCTCCTTGCACTTGCTGCTTTTGCCATCCACTCCATTTTCTTCCTTCTCCTTCCTTCCTTCTTCACCCACCATCTCTTATTGCACTCCTCCTTTCCAGTCCCAACAATCCCTCTCCAGAGAGGGACTCCACTGGATTTTTACACCCCTTCATGTCTCCCCCACACCCTCTCTCTTCCCCCCCACTCCAACAGTTTTCCAGTGAGAATTCACATATGTAATTTATTTTCCTCTTGCAAATATGTTACATCTCCCCAGCAAAACCACCAGCTTCCTGAGCAGGAGTTGGCTGTACCAACATGCCTGAGGCTCTTTGCCTACGTCCTTTTCTGAAATTTCTGGGTCTGGCTACAGTTCACCTTCCAAGGCCATGGTATCTCATCTTGAACCATGCAGGCTCTGTTGAGAAAGGCTAGCTGGGAAACCTCACTCCAGTGTTGTGTTTTTAAACATTCCAATGTGTTTTAGTCTGTGAGTCTTCACACGCTAAATGCCTCCCATAATAAAAGCTTTAACATTACTTTTCCAAAAGCTGGAATGAATGAAGTCAGGTGAGAGACAGTCAGAGTCATGATTTGAACCCAAAGAACATGCAGAACAACCCCAGTCAAACCTACATATTTGAAGATATGCCCAGAGGGTTGTTGATTTGGAGCACAACTGGATTTCTCAAACACCCTTCTTGGATTATTCCAATCTTGCCTATGGTGCCAGCAAATTGCAAGGTAAGCTAAGTAAGTCTGGAGATTTTTTAAAGACTTTTAAAAATCAGCCCAAATTTCAGGGGTTTTCAGCTTTAATTATAGCAAAACTGGTACTTTGTTAGTATTAACATTTTTCCTGCAGGCTCCCCATGTTAAAACATGGAGCAAGAAAGCAATACTCTTATTGTTATCTCTGCTTCAAAATATTCAGTTGTGCATAAGATAGGATGAAAAGGGACTTTAAAATAACCTTACTAGACACCTCAGTGGGAACAGAGATGCAAAATACTCTGCAAAATCAGGCCTTGAGTTTGAGAGCAGTTAGATCTTAATTTCCAATGAGCACAAAACAGTTTCATGGACAAAAAAAGTAGAAAGCTTTAAGAAAACTCTATTTCATCTCAAATTTTTATATATGGAGTTATACAAGGGGCAGTATTTTCAGGCATAGTTGTCATGTTTCTTAAATTAAGTGTACAGTATCAGCTCTTTAGTTCCAAGATGGAGCATTGCCAGATCCTTTAGTTTTAATGCTGATGTTGGTAAATAATGTACAGTTTTTGGCTAACCATGCAAGTACAAACTTGTGGGTTAGACCAAAAAAGCAAGCACAGCACACTGACAGAAACTGATTCAAAGGTAGATTCTGCAATAGCTGTGCCCTTGTTCCAGGCTTTCAATCACATAAAAATGAAATGTCAGTGCCCTTTTGGTTCGAAGCAGAGATTTATGGTTAATTATAGCATTTCCCATGATTACATGTTTGTGCTTCAGTAACTGCTAGATGAGGAGGAAATTTGAAACAACTTGAGGGCTAGTACCTTGCTCTACCAAAGATGTACATTCAGATACCTCAGCATGGGCCCTTCCTTATTTACTGGTAAGGTAATAAAGAAGGTTGACCTGACAAAGGTTACACATCACTAGTGCTACAGAAAGGTGGCAGCTGGAGATGGTGACTTCCTCCATGGCTTCTATCCTTCACCCTTTCCTCTGTGGGCAAATCATTCAACACTCCCATTTGCAAAATGAAGATAATGAGCTGAGCTTAACAGTGAGTTCAGCTTATTCAAACCATGAGTTCTGCTCAATGGTAGGCAAAATATTTTTACCCTCCCATCAAGAGCACCTAGGTTTGATTATGAGTATGTACATAGATGCTTGAATTTCTGCCAGTTTACATGGTCGGCAGCAGTGCTGTCTTGCCTGGGCTGAACATCTAGGCATCTACGAAGTGCCTGAAACCATCTGCGATTCCCAGAGGAGGCCCCCTCTCCTAGCTGAGATGCTGTGACAAGGTTCAGGAGGAAGGGCTCGAAGGAGAGGCAGAGCAAGTAGCACTGACTCCTGAGCTCAGTGACTGTGACACTCAGATGGGACATCTGAGCTACAAGCCCTGCTGTCTGCATCATCTCATCTTTTTAAGCTGATGAAAGTCCATAAACGAGTATATTTCTGACAGACACATTATGAGATTTGGTTAATTAATAATGTGCTAATTAGTAAAATACTGGCAAGCCCCCAGCAGAGAATATCTAGTAGTCATTCTTCGTTTTTCTTTCAGAAAGCTAAAATCCATTGCAATTTTTTCATGTTTTATTCCTTTTCAGATTCTTATCTTTCCATGCTATGTTTAGTATTTTGGGTAACATGTTACCCAAAATACTAAGTCTGTGTCTGTACGTATAAAATGTCTGTGTCTGTAAGTATAAAATGTAAATGAAATCTGAATGAAGTTCAGGCAGGCAAATATGTCTTCTAGAAGTGAGCGTTCTTATCTAAGATATTTCCCAGTATTGACTTAAAAGGGGAACTGTTTGTTTCTAGATGTACGGCTTCAGAGTTTCTGTTTTGGGGTGAATGTTCATACAAAATCACTACTTCAGGTTTTGTATTTTGCAGCCACAGCATGCAGTAGCTGAAAACAGTGTTATTTCCAAAGCATTTTCAGCATTCAGGGAAACTCTGAGTGACAGACCATGACACCAGGCAACCCATAAAGGCATTGATCTTGGCTTTTACGGTAATTTTGCTGTTTATTCAAAATGTATGATTGCACATTGCGCAGTAAGTATAATGTTAGTGTGTTCCCATCCTTGTTTCATAATCTGCATTATAATTGCCTGAGGAGCTATATTTAAAAGAACCTTTTTTTACTTTCTTAGCTGAAGGCTCCTATAAATAGTATGTTTTTCTTTTAAATTCACACACAAAGAGAATATTAAAAAACAAACTACTGTGCCAAATGTTCAAAGTTTTTTTGTCCCTGCAGCTACTACTTTTGTGACCATGGAAACATTTCTTTTGTTTCAGTAGAAAAGCTGAAATGAACCTTAATGAACTGAAAACTCAAGAATACATCAGATTTAAGATAAAGAGTAACTAAGTATAGCTGGAGCACTGGAGATACAGCAATGAAATACAAGTATACCTTACAGATACACAGTAACTAAATTAGAAGATTAGGCTCCCAGAATCCCTTGTTGTGGTGGAATGCCTGTTAAGTCAAAATGAAAAGGAAACTTGTCAAAATTACAGAATTAAAAAAAAAAAGAAAAAAAAACAACTTCAAAGTGAAAGGAAAATGAGACGAATTTATGTCAAACCTTTGAAACATATAAGATGTTTTATTAAATGTACTTACTAATATATGTTCCAAAGTAGCAAGATTTTTTAAAAGTATATATTAACCTGCACTTAGACCTTAATTCTCCTAGTCTCAAAGATGGTTGGTGATGTCTGGTTTGGTGAGAAAATAAAAAGTCCATTCCCTCCTCTAAGAGATTACCATTTGGGATTGAAAGGAGAGGGTAGTAGGCTGCAGAGCTTCAACACTTGAAAGAGCACACAAGTAAGGTTCATTTACGCCACTGACACTAAAAGGAGATGTAGAAACTGTGTCTCTCCAACCCAAGTTCTCTGTTAAACCTGAATTCTTGTTTTCCATCTCAAAAGCTAGATTTTGTGGGTTATTGAGAGCATTTGATCAGTTGCCTCAGGGCAGGAACAGAGTTTTCCCCTCAACATCAGACTTGAAGGAGTGAGGCGTGGTGTGTTGCAGGTCTGCATCCAGTGAAACCAGTCCATGGACTGAGCTGTACTCCCACAATTTAATACATGACAGGTGGTGATGTCATAAATGCCCTGAGCACCTAGTAAATCCAGGTTAAAGTGACTTTGCAGAAGACATTCCCTGTTAGAGCAAGGGATGGAATTAGTCCTTCTAGGATGAAGTTTATCCCACCTAAATTTACATCTGAGCTTTATTTTCAGTGGAGAAAAATATACATTTCTAGAGTGTAATGCATGCTAAAACAAGTGTCTAACACAGGCCAGAGGAGTCTTACTTTGGAAATACTTGTTTCTCTACATTGACTGCAAAGGGAGTCTAGATGTCTAGCTCAAGTGTGAAGGAGATGAGATTAGTCCCATTCCTCATGTCTGGTACAGAAGGAGATGCACTTTATCTCTCTTATTAGTAGAGGATGATGGCTTCCCAGTGATAGCTGAGACTTGGTGGGGAGGGGTGCCTGGGGGATGGCAGTCTTTAACCAGATGGAAATGATTCAGAAGAGAGTCATGACCTGTCCTGGACAAGTTACTGCTGAGATTAATTAAAGAAAGTTGCCGTCTAATTAATCCATATCCTTTCTGTCTTGTCCCACTGCTTATTCAGGATAATAAGGTTAGTATTTTTCTGTTCCCAGATGCATTTTGTGCATCAAAATATCACCATTATTTGTACATTCCTCACAGGCTGGAGTTTTGCCCTTGAGATATGATCCTCACACCTATGTTCTTCTCTATTTGCATGAGGCTCCAAATAGACTGTGAAATAAGACCCTCATCATTTTTATTGCTGGTAAAAGACAGCTGGGCATCTTAATGTGAAGCTGCAAAACAGGATGCAAACAGCAAAGGGAATTATTTTAAGCTGAGTTTAAAAAGAACCAAGTCCTATTTTTAGTGTGTTTACTACTTGTCAAAGGGATTTTCTGTTGTCTGAAACCCAGACCACTGAGGTTTACCACTGCTTGTATAACATTTTTTTCAATAACATTGTTTCTTTTTAAATAATTGGTATCACTTCATACAGCTTTAGCCTTCCTCCTCTATCTGTGCAGTTCAGAGGAGAGGCTCTGCCCCATATCGGAGGTGAGAGAGGGAGCAGTTTCTGGTGCAGCTCTGTGCTCAGCGTGATGGGTGGAGTCCTGTTGGCTTCATCCATCTCACTGGTGACAGAAGCAGGCCCAGGACTGTTTTGTTTTCACTGCAACCCAGTTAGTTTCCTGGTAAGGATACATTTCTAAATATAGCTCCTTACATTTGATGCAGGAATGTTTACCCATGCAAAGTCAGGCAAGGTAAACACTTTTTTTTTTCTTTTTCTTCTTTTTTTTATTAGAAATGAGTCTCGAAGTATATTTGGCATCACCTTGGCATGCTGAAGCTAAATACAGGGACTGTCTTCCTTTTTTGGTATCATTTATTCCTCATTTTATTTTCACTTGGAAAGGGGTGATTTAGTGCTGCGTGGTTTTAGATGTGTCAGAGCAGACGCTGCAAGCTCTTTGCATTTTGCATTCACCTTCTAAATAACACAGCTCTGAATGAATTTGTTGACAGAAGCTGAGCAATTTAAAAATACATTTGAAAGTATGCAATGGGATTATGACAGAAGGCTGTGCCAGAAAAAATACAAGCTCTTACTATGCTGTTACGGTTGCTTAAGCACACATTAAATGCATAATTTACACTCTTGCTCTCTCTCTGTCTTTCAAAGAAAAATGTATTGTGGAGCACATTTATTTAGGACTGTGCCATCTTGTTAATTCAGTTTTGACTCTTCTGGTGGATTTTTTTTTTTTTTTTAATTCCTCTGATTATTTGTGATGAGCTTTGGCTTCAGATTTGACAAAAGCTTGCAATTTTGTTGACATAAATAAGGTTTAAAAGCTATTTATAAGAGTGCTTTGCTTTCATTCTTTAAACAAGAGGATAAATTTCTGACCAGAATGATATTTTCTGGTAGTTGACAGTCATCTTATCAGCCAATATCACTGTACCTTTAAAGAGTGGTAAAAGACACTCTTTGCCAGTCATATTGTACAGGTTGTTTTGCCCCTGAAAACAGATCCCTGTTTTGTTCGTTATTAAGCAGCAAGGTTCTGCCTGAAATATTCTCATAGAGTTAGGTGGTATTTCCTACTTACTTTTATTTAGGGAGACAACTATTTTCAGTACAAAGATGGATGAAAAAACAAACCCTTAAAATAAATTGTTGCCTTTTTAAAAATCAGTGTCCGTTCAGCAGGGTTTCTACATGGGACACACTAGCAAAAAGAGTACATGTGAAAAAGAAGGGGAATATTTTGTGAATAATTTGCTATATTCCCATTAACAGCATTGAATGTATTTGGGTCTCAAGAGAAGCCAGGTACAAGATGTGTTCCAGTATTTACTGTTGTGTATAGTTTGTCTACCACCATATTCATGAGGATTTAGACCAAGTCAGACAGCAGGATCCATGGGAGATGACTGGCATTACTGAAAGGGCTATCAGGTAGCAAGTCAAAAGGCCACAAGGATATAAGTGCAGATGTACTTGTTTACCTAGGACTTGTTTCTGCTAGGGATCCCAAAGGGAGAACACAACCAGTGTGGGGACACCGTGCCTCACTTGCATCTATCTGTGCTGAGACATGGGTTTCAGCTGAGTCCCATTGCCAGTGGGAAAGGAAGGAACCAAACACCACTCACCAAAGCAACACATTGTGCTCGGCAAAGAGCAAGGTAAAAACACAGCAGCAAACATGGAGCCCAGTGTCAAAGGCCACCAGCCGTGAGAGATCTTAGAGGTTCCTGTCAAGTTTCTTGGAGCATAAGTTGCTTAAAGACATGCAACCTACAGGTCAGAAGCTGGATCTCTTAACTTGTCATTGACACCCTCTAGGCGCATTTATCCCTGTTACCCCAGAGCACATTGTGGGGGCTCTTACACATGATGGAGAGCAGGAAGGGCCTCTCTGCCATGGTGGCCAAGCTGCCGCTGGGGCTTCCCTGGCGAGGCCGCAAGCAGGGTGAGCAGCAAGGCAGCAGCTACTGGTGCCTCCAACAGAGAACAAAGGCATCTCCCCGCCTGCAGCTGCCTAAAAACAGTTTGACTGTTCCTCCCCAGCAGGAAACACACAGGCCTGAGCTTCCTCTCGGGGTCTCACCTACCAGGTGTCCTGCCCCGCCACAAGGAGCCTCAGACCCTGGAACGGGTGTGCCAGGAAACACTCAGAGAGTGCCAGGGCTGTGGTCTGAGCACCTTCGTGCACCCTTTCTTTTAGCTGTAAGCACCCTCATAGCACACAGTAAGGGACAGGGTTACTACTATCCCCATTTTCTAGAGGTGCTATGTGGCTGGCCCAGTCAAACAGAAGGTCAGCAGTGGAGCAAGGATTAAATCTGTGCTCTGGTAATCCTTGACCTGAGTGCCCTGAACCACACCTCATCCTGTCACCTTCTGCTGGCTCATTTTTATTCCTTTGAATAGTGAATAATAATTCCTTTGAATTATCATGTGCCATAAGAGGAAATGAACATCTTTTGGTAAAAGCAGTGGATTATGACTAGAGAAAGATCTAGAAAGAGAGAAGGATACTGTGAACAAGTCTGTGAATGTCTCCATGCTTCAGTTTTTCATCTATAAGGAGAGAGTAACTTAATTCCTTTAACTGACTTGGGCATGATACAAGTGAAATTCTCAGTGCTTGTGAAACACGTGTGTCTTACAGTGATGGTGACCCTATACAGGGATGGTGGATATAATACAAATTCCATGTAATTTGGAGGGATAGTTGCCTTTGCTCTTTGTTTGGTTTTGTCCTTTTCATAATAAATGTTCCCATCCCTAATTGGTTTTCAGTTGCTACAGCAGTGAATGTTGTTGGTCTTCAGCTCCTGAGAAACCAAATGGAGATGTAATGAAGGAAGAAAAAAATCAGTTAGGATACTATTTTGTGGCTTGAGCTTTCCGAACAGAGTAAAAGATGAAAAACTCTTATATGTCAGATCAGGGTAAATCCCTGGCTGCTAATGTATAGCTCCATCTGAGTTAAATGGAAGCAGTGTGCTCCTTGTGGAGCAGACTCCAGCCTTAAAGAATACAGTAGTGTCAGTGGTGTGACACCGTATATGACAGTTGACTGTTGTACCAAGTTTTGATCTGCTTCTTCTGTTGTCTGTGATGCCAACATCTCCATTATACAGAGGTCAGAAACAACTTAAAACTTAATATTTACTCTAATGTATTGGTTTATTGTGCAATATACCTCATGCATAGTAGGTCATGAGGCTGGAAAGTCACAGTGAGATGAACCTTGCAGTACATGGGTAGAGTCCAGGAAGCTCTGGTTGAGCTGGGCTTACTGAAATGCAGACCAAGCAATACATGTGCAGAAGACTTGATGCATCCTGCTTCCATAAGGCACAAACTGTCTTGGGGTCGTTTGCCTGAGATCCCGTATGGTCAGCTGCACAGACATTACCCCAGCTTGATAGGCATCTGATGTCCCAAATAAATGCGTTACACCAGGGGTCCTAATGGTGAGAAGGGAGAGGGCTGACACTGTTTGAACTTATGCAACCTCCTCTACTTTCCTGTTAATCCTTTCTCGAAGGATTCAGCAAGAGTTGGTGGTGATATGCACAGCATCATCCTACAATCGCTCTGGAAGGAACTGTAATATTGGGAATAAAAATAGAACAATTGATTTGTGAGTTGAGCTCTCCATTGACACAAAAAAGGGTCAGTGGACAGGCTTTGTAAAAAGTAAAGGAGGATATTTGAGAAAGTGCTCGTTGCAGAAATCATAAACAATGGGGTTTTCTTACCATAAAATACTTAAGTGAGCTTCTTGAATCACACATAGTGCTGTGACAATGCATGTCATCTATTGATATACAAAGAAAAATTGAAAAGTGTTCAGACTGGAGCTATTTTAAGCTATTTATTAAAAGTCCTCTGCTTGGCTCAGGCTATGTGCTTGAATTGCTGTAGCCTGCCTTCTTCCCCAGTTAAGTAGCTGTGGGTTTGGCAATGACCTCCCTCCCACGGGGAGATAAGGCAGTTTGTACCATGTCAATGACCAGAAGCAGCCACAAAACATTAGGCAGGCTCCTGACTGTCGAGAAGTTGAATCTGCTTGAAAACAACAGGGTCAGTCTGCTCTCAAACACACTGATATTATCTCATTAGTGGTGGCATTTGCTGCACTGCAAAAGGAGCAGAAAGGGGAGCTGCTAAAAAAAAAAAAAGGCAAACAAATAATTGCAGTATATGGAATTGCTAGGCAGGGGGAATGTTGTTTACATGCGGACTTTTTCTTTGTTAAAGAAAGTAGTCGTTCCATGCATCCTATACAAGCAGCAGATTATCACTCCTTATCTTATATTCTTCTTCTAGCTGCTAGGGAAGGAAGGCATTTTGCCTGAAGCTCAGTCCTGGTTTTTAAAATTTCATCTTTTTTATTATTATTATTTTTGCCAAGCCAAGAAACATGGTGTTGTTTATTAGGACTGGGTTTGTGAGTGAAAGGTAAGCCCTGCTGTAGAGCTCCTCCCCCGCTCTCCATATTCACCTCTGCTTACTCCTGCTTTACGATTTTGCTGTCTGCTCCTCTACAGTCAATTGTAACGTCATAAATTTAGCTTTGACTTTCCTGCAGCATCGCAGTATACTGATTCAAGAGGAGACTGGCCAGGAGGATAAAAATACTAGAAGATAAACTTTTGAGATTAGAAATAGCCTTCTGAGTCTTTATCTGTACAGCACCTAGCCTAGTGGCTGCACAATCAGGGCACCCCCAGCCACGACAACAGCAAATTAATAACAGCCAAGCAATGCCCAGGAGTGAGCAGGAGTGATGAGAGAAGTGAGAATTGTGCAGGAAGTCATTTTGTACAGAGATATGTCCTGCAGATATATTTCCACCCACCTGTAAATGCAGCCACAAACACATGAATGTCTGAGACGTTTTAACAACAGTACCCCTAAATAAAGCTGCTTGACACCATCTCTGTTAAGTACTTCAGGATGGGCACTGTCGGGCAGTGACACCAACACAGCAGGCGGCCACACACAGGCCCCCTCCTGCACTCTGCTCACATGTGTGGGTCTCACAGACTTGCGGGGACACTTGGCACAGGACAGCTTTGCAGGGGCAGAATTTTTCGTTCCTACTGAAAGTATGTATTAGGATAACTTCCTCAGAAATAAATTCCTTTTTTAGTCATTAGTAAGTGCTCAGTGCTGTCACAGTACTGTAACTTGTGATAGGTGAACCAATAGGTCACACAAAAAAGTCCCTGAAAAATCAGGGGCAGAAGCAGAGGAGTTTTCAAGAGAGAAGAGAGCAGCTTGTCGGAAATCGGACACTGGGAAGGTAAAACTGCAGAGGAAGCTGGGGAGGGGGCAGTAGGCTTCCTCTTGCATACCCACACTGCTGCTGAATCATGGAGAATTTTCTTTTAACAAATAAGCAATACACATGAAGACATGGTCCTTAAAAAACAGAAGCAAGTCCTCAGATTTCCAGAACACGGAATAGTTCTTAATTTATGGTTTCCTAAGATCTATTTGTTATTTGGCAAATAATTTAAAATCTGTGCATTCACTCTGAAGAATTCCCCATGAGAGTTTTCTGTATGAGCTGCACTAGTGAACTGTACTTTCTCAGGCAGACTAAATTATATTTTTTCTTGCTTGCATACATGTGTGCTTCTGGCTCATGTAATTGCATACAGGCAAGTGTTAAAATGACAGTTTCCAAAAAACATGAGGGAAAAAAACCTGCTTTGAAATTCTTGGCTGTTTCCTGAAGTTGTCTTTTCAGAAAGCAAATCCAGAGAGAAGTATGTATAGAACCAAGAAGAAAGTACTGAAAATGCAAATGCATACAGATACAAATATATTGTCGCACTTGCTCAGCCTGGGAATCTACAAAAAAGATACTGAGTTAATGTGTTTGCACCTGTCAGAGAGGTATCTGATGCAACTAAATTTTCCAGATAACAGTTTTTTTCCTAAATTTTGAATTGCACATGTTTTTTGGATGGACTTTTCATAAAACACCTAACCATGATTCTGGGCTGCATTTGACTCTGTGATCTACCGAGGGTTGTTATGTTAAAATAATTTTTAGCAAATACTGGGACCACTAGTGTATTTGTTGTCATGTCCAGGCACACTGCTTTATAGCACTAGAAGAATTAATTTTAGAGAAAATAAAAGTATTCCTAGTTTAAAAGAGCCAGTGCAGGCCATGATGCAAGCAAAGAAGTTCATACTGAGAAAAGGACAAGAACTGCACTAAATAACACAGCTGAAATCCAGCACTACCTGAAAAGGCTTTACAGTGTTTTTTGACTAAGGAATGTATTTGGTCATAACCTGGAAGGACAAAAGTCATTCTTCAAATTTTTGTCCTGAAAACAAGGAGTTAGATATATAGTCATTACTGAGAATAAACGATGCAAGTTATAAGCTGTAATTTTTTAAAAAAAAATATTATCCATTTTGTTTCAGAGATGTTATTGGTAAAATATAGTTTATGTTTTACTTCTGTTTCTTAGAATGGACTATATTTGAATGGCTCTATGTAGTATAGTTAAGGTCTTTTTCTTTCAGCTCACACACATAAATGTACAAAAGTTGTGTATGTAACTTACAGGGGAAACAACTTCTTAAATGCTTTCAGAACTGATAGCCTTATAAAAGATATCGCTGTTCTGACCTCTGCACAAATTGATCTTTCTCCCTTTCTCCCTTTCTCCTTCTTTCTTTCTCCTCCTTTCTCTTTCTGTGCCTGGGACATGTTTACACTTGGCAGCTATTCTTGGATCCATAAATGAAGTGATTGCAAAGAGGCTGTTGTTTTTAAACGGCTAGTCAAGAAATTCCCTGGAACATAATCAGCCATATCAGATCTCAAAAATTAGAGACATCTACAGTTAGTTTGCAAGAAGGCTGCACGTTTGTTGTTCTCATATATTCTTAGGCATACCTGGTGATATGCCATCTGCAAAAAGCATTAGGCCTGGGATGTAAAGGCATACACCCAGGTATAAGGAACATTTTTTTTCTTCTATTCTTAAGTAGTTATTTCTTCTTTTTATAGATTAGTTTTATTCATTATCATATACCATATTTAACTCACTGATAAATTCATTTACTCTTACTCAGTTTTCCTTTATGAACTTTTGTGAATGAAAGTGCAATATGACCACAGATCTCAATATGTTTCACTATTTGTGTCTGTGTAGCGAGCTGCCTTGAAATAGATCTGTAAAGATAGTTAAAATATGTTATTTATAGGTGAAACTAGAGTATTTTGATTGATCTGTCTTTACAATACTGCAAAGGGATGCTGAGAGTGATGAAAAATTCTCAGCCCATCTGGCAAATATCCTGCAATTTTAATTGTACTCAGACAGGAAAAAATACAAGGCATTTGCTAGAGCTAAGTGAACAATCCAAAGTGGACAATGTATTTAACACATTAAGGTTTGGAGTCTGGGCTGCATCATGCCTTAAGAGCTCTACTCAGGACAGCTCCAAGAACAGAGACAAAAGTAGTATTAAGCAACCCTCACCAGTCCTTCCCTCACCACTTAAGCAATCTTTGGCACGGCTTTTTTTTTCACATTAAACATTAGCATGTGTGTGTGCTTTTTGCACAGGCAATACTACAGAGGTACAGACTACAGAAAGAGCCTTATTGCAGTCAAGTTACCTGGGAATTCTCTTAAAATCCTCAGGAGACTGAATCTTGCATCCTTTTGTTCCTTTGCAGCATTACAATGAATTTTTCTGATCTTTTCTTACTTTTACAGTATCTCCGAGTAAGCAAAGACTTCCTCATACATATCCACTTTTCTAATTTACCCTACAGAACCTTATGGATTGATCCCAAATAGCTTTTTCCTTTAACTGGCATTTATTAGCTGAATTGTTTGGCACTGTTTCCATTCTTCAGTTGGGTGAGATAAGAAGCACTTGTACAACAAATTCTCAAATGCATTTCAAAGTTGTTTTTCTGTCATTCCTGGTGCTAGTGCAACAATCCCTGGAAATGGAAGCTAAAGAGTACAAGCATTTTTTGTACAAATATTGGTACAGTTATGCTATTTGTCTCTCTGACACACATCTGGCAGTTGAAGAGCTGCTAGGGAAAAGACTAGCTGAAGAAAGAGGCAAGAATCACCCCTTGGGATGAGCAAGGAATAGCTTGTCATTATGCTACTGTAATTTGACTTGCAATGTTACTGATTTACTCAAGAGCATAATTAAAGCCAGAGAAAGGCTACGCTAATGACCAAGATTGTCTCCTTGAAAATGTCAAATGTAGTATTGTTTTTCTTTCCCATTCATGCACACTTTGAGAAGACAGAGGAGATGTGAAGACTGAGATTTTTCAGAAGCAACTATTTCTTTTTTGCTGCTTTTTATTTTGAGACTTCCATGTTGAAACCCCTTGATAGGAAAACATGCTGCAATTCAGGCCTTATGAAAGCATATCAGCAAAAGAGGCACAAAAATTACTGCCTACTTTTGAAACTAAGATTTGGAGCATCTGTGAAAGAGCAGCAAGTTCAGAACCAGTTTAATGTGATATTGAAAAATAAGCTTCATGGTACTGTGTCCCCTGATTTGAAGACTGTTGCAGAGACTCAGTAGTGAAATACTATTGATTAATAAAAAAATGATGCAGTTGGTATGATCACATTTCCTGGAATATTCACAATATCTAGAGTACCTCTTTTCTTGCATGCAGAGGACAGATTTGTTGCTTGAAGTTTATTATCCTATCTTGTTATAAATCACAAGGAATTATGGAAGAGTCTAGTTGTCTAAAATACACATGGATAAATAAGCATTGAAAGGCAAATTAATAGATCATATTGCCATGTATTACAGAGGAGGTGAAAGAATGTAATGCTCCTCTACATCATATATCACTTGAAATTTGTTGATAGGTGTATATACACAGAATATAAATAACACAAAAATCGACTCTGGCATCAGACATAAGCTAGATATAATATAGTATTATAGTATATAGTGTTGCATGCCACTAATATACAGTGTTGCATGCCACTAATAATGCTAATGTTTCAGAGACAGAAAAGATGCAACACAGAAAGGCTGAAAAGGACTGTGACGGGGAGATGGGAAATGAATTATCAAGAAAGATTAGCCAGAATTAGGCAGCACTGCTAATAGGAGACTCCCCAGAGATATGCTGAAGACAATCCTGAAATGAAAGAAACAAAGGGAGTGAATCACGTTAATCTTTTTAAGATAGTCACTAACTTGAAAAGTCTGGGATCTAGGATAGCAAGAGGGTGACTCAGAGCTGATAAGTATTTCCGGCACATTTATTTAGTGTTGTTGAAATATTGAACAAATAGCTGAAGTCAAGAGCAGCAAGTCAGGGATTTAAAAGGAGCTAGTTTGTTTTCTTTTTGTGAAGGATTTTTGAGATTACAACATTAACTACATATTTGAAGTTACAATGATAAGTTCTAGGTTGATTTGTGTTTATTAGGGTTATAAAGGCAGGCCTCAGTGGACCATATGGTATTTTTACAGGGCTGTTTCCATAACAAAAATGGCACAGAACTGTATTAACTTTTCACAGATTGACAGAGAAACAAACTGTCTAAATAGACGTGTTTGTTTACAGAAGGGTGAAAAAGGACTTGAGGTGGGAGAAATCTGTGCATGTTTTTCAAATGTGTATCTAGAGGTTTGAAGGTTTAACTCATGTTCACATTTCCATTCTCCTAAGAACTGGCTGGGATAAAAGGGGCACTGGGAATAAAAAATACAATTAATAACAAGGAGCAATAAAGAAGAAGAAGGAAAGAGTGTGAAACAACTCAGAGACACTCAGAAAAAAAAGAGAGAAAAAATTCTGATGGCCAGATAATTTGTACAGCTCCAGATGGGAGCAAATTCATGCCTGCCCTCACCCTGATGGACTGGGTCACACCATTAGTTAAAGATTTTTCCTCTCTAGCTGTAGCCCTCTTTCATCTTCCTGGGTACTGTAATTTAATGGAAGTATTTCCAGCTTAATTCTCTGGATTCTCTGGCATAAATATATACATTTTTTTCTACAAATTAAAAAAAAAGATTAAAAAAACAGATAGTATGATAAAATCAGACTGAGTGACTTAATGTAGGCAAACAGCAATTTAATTTTGATTTATTGGAAATATTACATTTCTGTTGTTCCAACACAACATTTTGGGTCTGTAAACCACTGATTACTAGAAGGTGGAAGGGTACAGCAGGGGAAAAGATCAGTTTTATTTTCTTCTACACTTTCCTCTATTAATCATGGTAGCAGACAGGATACTGGGTTGCATGGAGCATTTGTTTGACCCAGAATGGCCAGTTTTATGATGTATGTTTTCATGAAGTGATAGATTCTAGAATGAAAATTCCAGTGTGTTTACTTGCAATAACTGTTTTTTTAAGATTTTTTTTCAAATACTATAATGATTCCAATTTGGAAAACTGAACACATGAAAAAGAGATATGGAGCATGTCAGTTTCGCACAAAAAGGACTAAACCAAATTTTGTACTAAAGGGTAATATTAAGTCCTGTCTATACTACAGAAAAGACTTGCTTAATTTTCATGACCTGCTGTACATTAACTAAATATGAGCTGAATTCGTAATGCAGACAAAGCCAGCTGTGGTTTTTGGTTAGCTCACCAAAATGAACACGGGGGGATGGAGGGGAATTCTTATAATTTGTGTGTATTTTACTGAATTTTTAACACGTCTCTCAATATGTGAATGTTTCCAAGCCAGGGAAGGCATGAAATAATTATTAACACCACACATTGAATATTGACATCATTAAAATCATTAGTCTTAAAAATTCAGAACCTGTATTCCCAGACAAAAGACAAAATAGGAAACAAAAGGAAATTAAAATGTGGTGCAGTGCCTTGAAAATGGTCTTCTAGGTAAAGCCTACACTGTCTCTGGGGGACCAAGAGTGTCCTGGACTGAGCCCTGACCATCACCTGTGGGCTGCCCACGATTTGGTTCCCACTGTGAAAGGACAGCCTGAATTTAAGCTGCCCACAAACCTTGCCTGCCCTTGTGGCATGTCCCAGTAGGACTTCTATGATCACCTTCAATGGGAATAGATTTGTTTTCTGGTCCATCTCTCATGAATGTCATTTAAGAAGGGTGCCTCTACTTTATCCCAAGGGAGTTCAAACTGCTTGAAATGCAACCTCTGTTGTTCCAGCTGTCCTTGGTTGAGCTTGCATTAACCAAGTTGGTTATCCAGAGGTTTTGATCATGATTATGAAAGACAAGGTCATAGCTAAACATTTCTGTAGAGTGACTGTACAGCAGGACACAGGCAGGATAGTAAAGCTTCTGGCAGGATTAGTCACCCAGTGACTAATCCTGCCCCAGAAATATAGTGCTTAGAGGAGAAAAAAGTTCATGTTCTGAGCATCAGTACAGTATTAACTATCACCAATAAAGTGTAAGCTCAGTGGCAGCCAATGAGAGTCTTTTATTGGTGTCTCAGGAGCTGAGGTCATCATAGTCATGACATTGTAATCACTGCCCACCAAAGACTAGCATTGCACAAGGATTACACAAGCTGCTATTTTGCCCAAATTTTGCAAAGCATGTACTTCAATGCGTTTTTGGATCAGGACCTCCAGTCCGGGTTCTCGGAGGGGTTTTTTGGCACCTACTTTCCATTGAAACAAACAAGTTTCCATCGACATTTCTAACTAGGCAAGCAAAACATGTCCCCATCTTGTAAACCTTCTAAAATGTTTTAAAATGCCTGTGAAAACCTGACAGCTGAAAGACAGAGCAAACTCTGGGGGAGCAGGTAATTTATTGAAGATCGGCTTTGTGCTTTAGATGTTTGTATTTGGAAAAATGCTTGAGCACTTGTCTTCACTAGCCCAGGCTGTAGTCTTTACCTTCAGATCACTCTGACCAGATGCACAGTAGTTTCCAAAGGGCCTAAGCACCTAAACAGCCTTGAGAATCTCAGCCTAAATTTGTGTAAGCCTGCAAGAAAATTGCATTGCTTTGAAAAAAAAAAACAGTCTTCTAGTTAAGGTGCTGAACTGGTACTGAGTAGAATTGAATTCAGTTTCTAGATGAAACAGATTTTTGGTCCACCTCTAATAAGCTGCTTATTCTCTCTGCACATCATATTCTAATGACTAATTTGGGAATGAAACATCCTTACTTCCATTCACAGTCTCTGATTTTTATATTGACTGCAAGATCTTTGGGTTGGGATATAGGTCTTGTTAGATGTGTTCATGTAACACACTAAGATTGAGCAGAATTTTTAGGCACTAGAAATTGGTCTGAAATCTCTTTGTAGATAAAGGAGGAAGCTGAACTTTGCCATAGACAGAGCGAATTAGAGAGTGAGCCCAGGTAAACAGAGTGGCATTAACCCACTCACCATCCCTACGCAGGTAGGAAAGCAATTTTTAAAATCCATCATGCTCAGTAGTTGTCCCGCTTTACATGGAGAAAGGTTTGAACTCTCCCTGTAGGCCAAGTCCTCCTCATTTGGGGATCTCCACCATGCTCGTGGAAGGGAGCCAGGGGTGCTGCTGGTATGGAGCAGTTGGGTTTTGGATCTGGGCCATGTGTTTCAAGAGGACAACTCCCCAGACATGCCTTTTTTAACACACGGCACTTCGCTGACATGACAAGCAGGTGGCTGTTTCTTCCTGCGGGCATCTGACTGAAAGCAGGCTCGGGCACCACAAGGCAGAGAAAATTCCTTCACCCAAGAATAACCCGAAGGCAAACTGGGGAGGAGGCAGGGGTGGCTGAGCAAAGGCCAGCTTTTCTGGGCAACAGCAACTGGTCCAAAATCCCTTCATAAATGTAAAAGAAGCAGCCCTGCCCCCACTCTACCTCTTCATAATTCAATGTCTGTGTTTGTTGGCAGCTAGGGTTTTTTTTTTTTGTTTTGTTAACTTTGCAAGAAAAAGAAGGTAGGATTTTAGCAGAATCCTACTGCAAAGCGTGTATTTCTTCTTTCTCTTTCTTTCTTTCTTTCTTTCTTTCTTTCTTTCTTTCTTTCTTTCTTTCTTTCCCTCTCCCCTCCCTCCCCCTGAGTAAATCCCCAAGGTCAACATTGTAATAAACAGCAGGAAAGGCCCAATTTTCTGCACCTGTGGCCTTGTTTGTCTATATATTTCTATAGGTGAATGGGCACTGGGGACACAGAAAGGAAGTGAATTCAATGGATTGGTTTAAAAAACTCAGCATGCTAATCAGCAGGCAGTCAGGTGAAATAGCTTTAAAACCCTGTTAAAATAGACCCAGAGTGAAGCAGGGTGTGCGCTACAGTGTATGCAGCTTGGGATTTTTTGAATATAAGAAGGTGGCATTGTTAAAAATCAGCTTCTAGTCAAGTAGCTTGTTATTTGTGATACAAACCCCTGCACCTGAAATCTCTTAAACAGAACAGAAGAACGATTTGGGTTTTAATCTCTTTTTTTTTTCATCCCATGAAAGTTTAGCGCTGACAAAAGGTACTGGACTAGCAGCCACAGAAAGTGAGTCTTTCTTTTTTCAGAAATAGGACTGGCTCAGGAAGTGGCCCAGTGAGCTTCCCCACCCAGTCTCCCCCCGGGAAGGCAGAGTGGGGACAGTTTCCAGCACCCAGCCTTGGTGCTGAGACAGGCAGCAAGGGCACCAGGTTAGTACCTGTGGTGACACTGGTACCCACCTGGTGGCAATCATCTGAACCCCTGAGATCTAAGAGGCAGCATGACCCCCTGCTCTCCTGAGATGCAGGAAACCCATCTTCTGCTCCTGGCTGGCCACCGAGGTGGGGCAAATCACTTCATCTTTCTGCTCCTCTGCTTGCTTTCCCATTTAAAGTATTTCTTTAGTTAAATTGCAAAGCCTACAGCAGGCCCATTCGCTCACAGTGAGTCTCTGGTAAGCCTAGCACAACTGGCTGTGAGCACAGTCAAGATGAGCACACTCCAAACACGTAATAAGCAGCAGGATGTGGGTTTTGACGCTAACTCCAGAGTGACCCTAATCAAACTGGGAGAAACATCAAAAGGTTTCCAAGTAGGCCACCTAAAAATTTACCAGAAGGAAGTAAATGCTGCTTGCTGATGACTTGCATTGGATCCCAAGTGGTGTCAGGAGAATCCAAAGGAGGCGCAGGCACAGATGTCTGCACAGGGTATTTATGCATGGCCTGCCAGGGAATGGGCTGCTCATGTGAGCAGAGGGCAGGTGGGCATTTCCCCTTCACATGTGGCCACCTTTGCCACAGAGTTATTCCGGGCTTGGGAACCTGGATTAGCCTAGCAGAACATCTGCCCTGCTAAACCCCACTCAACCAGAATCATCTATCTCTCTGAGGCCAGATGTAAAGAAATAAAAACATCTTCTAGCACAACATTGCTCAACATTCCCTAAATGTGTAATACACTTTTTTTTTTCCAAACAACATCCTGCTTTATGTGTAAAATCTTCGTATGCCAAGAGGTGCACAAATTCTCTCACATTTGGACAGATTTCTTTTCATAGTCTTTTTTAAATGTCTAAGGGGAGTGATTTGTAAAGCCCAAATACTGCCAGAACTGATCTTCTTCTAGTATTTCAGTTCCTGCATGGTGGATGCACTGTGAAAAGACCAGATCTCAGGTTGTTATGGCTCCCTGAAGGATTTGCAAAAGCCAGTTAAAGGAGGTAAACACAAATGCAAAAGCCAAACTGTTTGCCTTTATTTGGGTTTACCACTGGGTTATTTCTGGCTCTGTTGTTTATTCAAGTCCCTACTGAAAAGTTGTAGTATCTGCCCATCTGAAAACACACTCACTCCCCCACTGCTGCAGAGGAGTAAATTCAGCCCCTGAAGTACTTGTGGTGCTAATTTATTTGCAGTATGGAAAATTAAGCCTGAAATAGAAAGGGGCCTCACTGAATTTATTCCTGATGCTCCTCTCCCGAGATCAAAAGGAGCTACAGCAAGGATGTGTGTGTGGTGTATTTCCTTGCTTTACTTGTGGTGTGTGTATGGGAGGAGGCAATCTTTGTCATCAAACTGCTTTCAAAAGACACCAAGGCTTTAGACAAGATATCAACAGCAAGAGGGAAAGAGTTTAAAGTACAGAAACCAACAGTAATTCATTAAAAATGACTGGACCAAAGCTAAGTATAAATTACTGACAAGAGTCCCAATTAAGTATTTAGTTTAGATTCAAAGAGACACAGACAAGTATGAGTTAGCTGCATGAGCAATTTGTTTGCTTTTAACCAAATTGTTGTTTAATACACACAATCTGGTGTCTCTTTAAAATTAGCCTGAATAGTTTGGCTGAACACATGCATTCACAGTCATATATGTGTACTTAATCTCAAATACAAATACTCAACTATGGATGTTTGTTCAACCCTTTGTTGACTCTGGTGATCAATTTTGAAGCCTAAATACTGGTTAGCAGCACTGTAAATAACTCAAAGGCAGTTGTTTATTTACTCGTGATATTTGTCAAGTATTTTTATAGAAACAGAGGCATAGGATTAGCTTTCAATTGCTTCCTTGATATCAGAAAGAGATATCCCTCACCTGAGTTTGTGTGTAGTATGAGCCATCCTGTCTGCTCTGACTGGTTATTCAAACAAACTTCTAAGACTGAGGAACACCCATAGGCTGACTAAGGCTCTTTCCCAGGCTGATTGCATAGCCTTGGACAAATTGCTTCATCTCTAGATGAATGGTCAGTTGGTCAACACCTCCGTTTGCCCATCTGAAGACTGAGGATAACTCATAGTTACCAGCCTGATACAGATGCTAGCTTTAAATTTACAAAACACATGACTGTGCACATACTGATAGTTTTGACGCATGTGACCATGCTGAATAGGTTGGAATTATTCAACTGATCAGCAAAGTAAGACAAAAATCAGCCAGACAGCTAGCAAAGATCCCTATTTAGAGATCACACTATCCTTTAGCCAGGAGGAGTCTGGTAAAGTAGTCCTCTGTTAACTCTAAGGACAGAAAGAAGCCTGTTTGGTATTTTTCTCCTTACCAGCTGATTGTTTGCTGTTGCTCCCCAAATCAGACATATCCTCAACCCATGCTTAGAACAGATTTTTCTTTAGCACAGTCAGCTCTAACAGCCCAGAACACCTGTATTATCTCCAGTGCTTAAGCAACAGCCAACAATAACAGCAAGCAAGCAGCTGGATGTCAGAAAACCCAAATCTATCATGGTATGACACACAGCATTGCCTCTGCAGCAATAAAATTACTGATGGGTCAGCAGAAACTGTATCCAGAGGTGGTTAGATCTTCTGTGGAAGACAGCTGAGATGACTTTAGAATTATAACATTTCATTGTTGTTATTTATGACTTTGGTTGTTAATTAATAATACTACCGGTAAATTTGGTATACAACACATGACTCAGCTGTTATGTCAGTGTGTTCCTGTAGCATTCCTAACAACCTTCTCAAAGCACTTTGCAGGCATTAACTATTTAAATCTATGCAGTGGCTAAGGGAAACTTTAGGGACCACTTCACTCATTGCTGATAAGTAGCTGCATCTGAAGTGAATCTACATAGCTGTTTGGCAGTGCATAGTGATCCTAATCGATACCTGAAGACAGGGCATCAGTGTATTTTTCACCTGTTGAAAAGGGAAAGTGCTATTCTTTAGCCTGGAAACATTAGACATATTCACTGGTAGGAGGGTGGGGGGATCTTTTTGTCTTCATGCTTTTAGAAAAAGCTTTGTTTATCCTACAAAAAAAAAAAAAAAGGTTAAAATTTAACCTCACGTTTTGAAGTTAGGGTTTTTAAAGCCATCTCTAGTCCATTTATCAAATACTTTTAAATTTGTATTTCAAGGCTAGTGGTCCAACACTAAATATGCTTGAAATAAAAACATAGGGGAATGAACTTGCTACTGAAATTATTTTGTACTTCTTTGCTGTAAGCAGAATCAGAGCCAATTCAAATTTCTGGTCTAGCTGCAAAGTCTGCCAAGGCTTCCCTACGCCACAGTTTCATATCTAGAATTGGTAACGTTCATTTGATGGCAATCCTTCGTTTTCTTTAATTTTTTGCAATGATCTTTTCAGGTCCCAAAGAAATTAGGGAGGAACAGGAGGTATTTAATGCCATGAACGCCCTATTGGTGCTGCAGTATCATTAGACCTCAGCCGAAAAAAAGGTTAGGTCAAGAAACTGAAGTGCTAAAAATACTTGCTTCAGTAGGTGGCACTATTTCCTCTATGTCACTACTAAGTCAGTAGCCTTACATGGGGCTCCGGGCTAATGAGATGTAAAGCAAAGAGCCTTGTCGGTTGCGATTACTAAAGATCACATTTCACCTCCCAGCAGCAATAGACTCTGGGTTTCATATTCTGGTCACAAGGCAAAAATTCAGCCCACCTCCATCCTCTTGAATTGGCTGAGATGGTTTTGTTTGGTTAGTTGGTTTTGCCTGGGGTGAGGTTCTAACATGCTGCCTTCGAAGCATCACATATTTATGCAGTGCTGTTGTAATAGCTTCTCTGCTCTTGCTGAGCAAGACTGCAAAATGATAAGTCAAGTATCTCTGTCATGTGTAGACTGGGCAATTCTTCATCTCTAGCTTGGAGAAAGCATTGTTTAACTCAGTACAGTGGTAATTACAATGATTTAAAAGCAAGTTCAGAACAGGTTGACTCTTCCTGTGAAACAAGTAATATTCTTATAGAAATATACAGCACAGTAGTCACAAAGCTCTGCAACAAAAATACCTGGCATCCGTTACTAAAATGCATTCATATGCAATTGGAGTTTCATCACTTCTCATAGCTGTTAAGCAATATAAATTAATACATGGTTGCACTATTTAGTTAATGTGGCTTTGCTTTACATTTTAATGTAACATTAGATTAATTTTTTAGGATCCCTGTAGAAGTCTTTTTCTTTTTCTTTCTTTCTTTTTTTTTTTTTTTACTTAATAATGTATTTACTTTGGTTGGTTAAGCTTTCCTCTTGCTTCAGTGATAACAAGCAAACACAACTGTAGGGCAAGATTTTTTTACAGAATTCCCGTGGTCACTGAGCATATGTAAAAGGAGGATCCTTGAAGTGAGGCATCTATATAACATGGCTGCAATTTTAAAGCAACTTTGTGGCATCCAGTGGTAATTGTGCCAGCCACAAGTAGTATTTGGACCAGGTATGTTGTGTTTGCTATAAAGCAGATTATAGAGGAAGGATATTGTTTAGGAAGTGGCTAGAGATTTTTTTCACAGTAAGGGAATTCCCAGCTAAAGAGATCCAGCCTGGTTTTTAACCTAGCCAGGTCATGGATGTTAATCTATTTCCATAGGCTTTAACTCAGATCCCTTTTGATTTTGATTCTCTGTTATTCATTGGAAATGCAAGTTTAATGCTAATTTTGTACTGCATCAGAAGGCAGCAGTTAGGAGTCAACAGTATCAAAGCAAATTTTCCATAAATCCCATCTCCCTTTGCCAAGTACTGTTAGGGCCATCTTCTGTCCTTAATATTCTGCCCATGAACATTCCTGGGTATTCACCACATAAGGCTAAGAATAGTTCAACCATTTAAGGGCCTAAGCTTACACGCAGAGTCTGCATGAGTAAAGGATTGCTGAGCTGGATCACTGTTAAAACATTCTGGAAGTCTATGTTTATCAATAATAAGGTAACAAAATGGCATTATCTGATTTCCACTTTCTTACCTTTAATAATATATTAGTTCTCAGTCAAACTGAGGCTCAGTTCCTGGGCACAAGCAAAGAGAGGTTTTTGTAATTACTAGTTCTCTGTTAGCTTTGGTAGTGATATAAACCATAAGACAAATATTTGTCTATGTTATTAATCTAGTTTATCCATGTGGTACAAAATGGTATAACCAAAGAATGCAATAAAATAAGAAATAAATTCATTAAAAAAGCCCAAATCTGTAAATGGAGTTGAGCAATCCATTTGTAAATCCATGCCCCCTCTGACATACTCATGTATCCTTTAAGATACTAAATCAATCATCTGCACTGTTTTTCTGCCAGATATGTCTGGATTCAGGTCAGAAAGCACATGAAGAATTGATGTCTGCTTGCATTATCACCAGGACTGTGTATTTTCATTTGTCACCATGTAGCTTCAGTCTTGTTTTCCAGTATATGACAGATCAGTTGCAATATCCTGATGGTGACACTGAAACTGTTTTCTCTTTTCTTCTTTGCTGCCCCGGTATTGCAAAGTCTAACTCATACCAAAAGTGTGAGACTTAAAAATGAATACAGTGAGAGAAGGCTGGATGGGGGCATTATTCTGCTTTCTACAAAGTCTTCTGGTGTAGAAGTATGCAGAGTACATGTTGGAAACTTTTCTCAGCACTCATAAGGGCTTTCTCTTATGGTTATTTTAAAGAAAACTGAGATTCCCGTACTGGCATCATGGTTCAGGGGCAGTGATTTTAAAAAAAATCACAAGTATTTGTAACATTACAGCCTGGTTATCTATGTATTCATGGATAAGTACCATATTCATACCTAAGTATTAACACAAGTGTGTAAGTACCACAGAATAGTGTTTTTCAGCTTGTGATCTGTGGCTCCGTAGATGACTTCTAGGATGGCCACAGAAGTTAGCAATGAATAGTAAATATGTAGTCATGAAGTTAAATTCTTAATGCAGAAGTTCACACCTAGGTCAAAAAAAAAAAAAAAAAGTAGTGGTCCATAAATTGAAAATGTTTGAAAACCCTTGTCCAGAGGAAGATGTGGAAGTGGAGAGAGTAGAGGTACATCCAAGCAATTCCAAGTGGCAAAGAGAGCACGGGTTTGTCTCTTGGCACACTGACATGCAATGCAAGTGGCTTTAAATAAGCTAGCCCAAATATTTGGTGCTTTCTAAGGAACCACCACATGGAGCTCTGAGTGGGCCTGTTGGGGCTGCCAACAGGGCTGCAGCATCGGACAGAGTCCTGCTGCGGTGAAACCACTTTGGGTGCTAATTGTTAATTCAGGTAGGGCTTGCAGTGTAGACTGCCCTCCAAGGGGAGGGAGGGATGGGCAGCTGTAATAGACTGCTAATCCTTAGTGACCAGACAAGGCAGAAAAAAGGAAAGGAAGGACACACAAAGGTGAAAGAACATTTCAAGAGTTCCAGCACAGGTAAGCATCATGGTGGGAAACAGAGAGCTAACTACATAGCAAAATAAAATCATGCGTTGACAGGTACCAGTAGGCATTGTCAGACCCATTTCTCCCACCCTAAAGTTATGCTTTGACCTAAGTCTCAAGCCTATTCATTATAACAAATAGGTCAAGAAAAGGAGACAAGGGGCTTCTGTCAGCATTAAGCAGTAAAACTTACTTCGGAAACAAAGCCTTAAAATAAACTTGTTGAACTATTTTTATGACATGCTATTGGTTCATTATTCCTACTATGTCATGAAAAGATTTAAAAAAAGAAACAAGAAAAATCAAAACCCAGCTAGTAAAAAATTACCTTCTGAAATGAAAGAGCAACATAATAAAAAACACATTATCTTAATATTTCTTTTGAACTCAGTACATTTTTTTAAGCTTCTGTTTTGGTGAGAAGAGCATTTTTTGTAAGAAAAGTACTCTGGCTAAGTTTTCCCGGCAGACTGTATTGCTTTTGCACAGTACTTGCACAGTGAAAAAGCTGCCAGTTGCTTTCCCAGTAGGTAGAGGAAATCAAGCACTGTGTACGTATTACTCACAAAAATAAAACCAGGTTAGTGAAGGACACCTGTAGGGGGCAGTTCAGGCTGTACATGATATGAGTCGTTCTGGAGATGCCTGCCTTCTCTTCTCATGGAAAACGAAGGCAAACTAGGCACCTAAATTAAGTACCTTAAATTACCTAGGATTAATCAGGGTCGGGATGAGCTCATAGCTGTTAAACTAACTCCCTCCCAACACATGCACGTGTGACAGGAAATAATTCTGCAATACTCCTTGGAGCCGTGCTCAGTCCAGTAAAGCAGCATTTAAGGCTGCCGACCACCTTGTTCACACTCGCAGGTCCATCCTGCAAAGCACGGTTTGGCCTGAGAGAAACGAAGATGAGATTGCCAGAGTCCAAGAAGATTTTGTCTGGTCTGACGAAAGTCAGATGCAGCTCTGTAAATTATAGCAAATGAGACTGCCCCTCACAGGGACTGCAGTTCATGGAGATGTTGCACCAGCAGGATGGGGTTCCGCAGCAGGGACCTGTCAGGGTAGAGGCAATCCCTCTGTGCTGGCCAGCCTGGAGGCTGCTCTGAAAGGAGGGAGTGCAAAAGATCTTAAAGGGCTCCCTTGACTCCTTACCCTGAGGGCAGCCATATCAGAAATACGCAGAGATCAAACGCAAGGAGTCACTGGTCTGCCCCCTCTCCATGCCCCTCTGCACATCAAAGCTGCCAATTTCCCCAAAGCTGAGTGGATGAGTGCAGCAGGACTGAGGGATTTCAGAGGAAGTTATGTGCTGTTAGTCATCCTGCCCGGTGGGTGGGTGTGTGGATAAAAAAAGAAGAAAAAAAAAAAAGAAGTCTGAGATCAGCTCTCAGGAGCATTGCTCTCCAACATTGTTTTTCCTGGGAAGGGGCTGTTGTATCAGACCTTCTTTACAGGCCAAAGGCAGCTTGTTCCACCCATCTTGCAGAGAACTTGTTTCATTGCTGGTCAACGCTGCACAGTAGGTGACTTAACTGGGGGCTGTTTACAACGCGATACCTCAGCAGCTGCTTCGGTCACTGCCCTGAGCTGTCAGGGCTCATGGTTTTACGGCACTTTCGTCACCATCTGTCACTCCTTTCATGGGCATGGTGTGCATGACTTGCCACCTTCTCCCCCCTCCCGCCACACACACACACAGTCTCTTTAAGGCAGTGCAGCCATATGGTGGCAAATAAACAGTGCTGCCCGTCTTCATCTTCTGGGCCCGTTTTGAGGGATTACTGGGGACAGCAGCTAGATAGGATGGACCAGGTAGCCCAGAATTAGGGCTTAAGAGTAGAAAATGTAGTGTTATTATACTACCATAGGAATGGTAGTCTGTCTTCAGTGCCATCTTTAGGCATGTAACTGTCACCCCAATGTAGCTTGTCAGGCAGTTATGGATGTTTGGCCTGGTCTTCTGAAAACCAAAGTAAACTAAAGGTTACTCTTTGTTATTGCTTTATGTTCAAATGATAAAGAATAAAACACACACATACACATTTTTAAATAAAAGTATTTGTTTATGTATACACAGACACACCCCAAGGCTTAATATCACACGCTTGCCAAGAAAGATACGTTATTTCAGCTTGACACATTTGAATTGCAAAATCCAGGATGTTCCTTTCGTTTCTTCAAAACAAGAGAAAATTCCGAGTGTACCGTGGCAATCTTAAGCCCCACAGCTCCCTTCCACCACTAATCTGTGTCTGTACCATGAGCACACGTGGTAAGAAATCAAAGCCTCAGAGCAGCACCCCCCAAAAGTAAAGAGATCTGCTTTTCCAGGCCTTAACTTTCAAGTCAGGGAGTTCTTAATGCCTGTAAGCTTAATACTGTGCATTATACTGTTATCTGTATTACCTGGGGGGTTTTGAGGCAGAGTTTGTGGCTGAAAGTAAACTTCACTGTAGCAATTTTTTTTCCCTCTTATGTGTTCTTCTGATTGGTCATTTGATTATAGTGAATCCCCAAAGGCTCATGGATTAAAAACAAAGACTGGTTTGTAAGTGAACTTGCTGTTGATGGATTAGGGCAGTGTGCCGGCTGTAACCAGATCCACAATACAAGTTCATTCATTTGGAGTGCAGCTCTCAACTCGCATTACACTCTCCCTGACTCGGCTCTTTACCATCCAGCCAGTGAAACTTTACACCTCCACGATTTTATCACAGCCTCAGTTCACCAACAATGTGTGTCATGCTGTGAAAAATATAACTATAAATCAAAGTCCTGCATATGGTATAGTTGTAACCTTTCCAAAGACCCCTGTTTTGGAGGCTGGGGCTAAACAGATTTGTTTGTGCATGTGTGTGTGTGTGCGTGATGCGTATACACATATAACAATCAAAGGCCACCACAACAGAGCACTCTTATTTTCTAAGTTGTCATTCCATGGTATGAGCCAAAAACGTTCACTTCGCAGTATAGTACGTTAGATTTGTGATATTAATAGCAATAGATGCCTTTTAGATTTTCACTTTAAAAACAAATACATTCCAAGAAGATATGTTTTTATATTATTAGGTGGAAGGCTCTAACAAAGCATGTCCACATTTCTGCAATATGCAGAAGGGAACTTTCACCCTTTTCTTTTTTTTTTTTTTTTAATCTCCCTAACGCTCTTCGGCTCACGTGCCGCTCTGAGCATTCCCAATCCTTGGAAAGTGCGATCTTTAAGAGCTGTCATTACACTTCTCAAGTTTGACAGAAGATAAGAAAGGGAGCAACTGGTTTTAATCACAGAAGAGTCCAAGTCCTAGAAATCTTTCCAGAAGTTACTCTGGAGAACTGACATTTGCTGAAGCCCCTTCTCCTTTCAGCGCATGTGTGCATATGCGCACAATCCAGAGGTACTCACCTCCAGATCTTTTTTCTTGCCAAATACTGTCCGTAGTAGAGGGGAAGACTAAACCGTGATGTACTTTTGCTAATTATGCATGATAACTATTTCTATTATGGAAGAAGGCCAGAACTAGGAATGCAAAAGCCCAGAAAGTAAAGCCCCAAACAAAAGTAGTCAAGCCAAGACTGCAATGTGCAAATGGCAACTCTGTGTGAAGAAGAAAACCCCCTCTAAAGCGTCTAGTCATTGCTCTCTTAATTATTTATATGAGCCTCATATGCTTCTCTTGCTGAGAATTAAGTCATGTCACAAATCTTACAGATATGCTTTTTCTTGGTGTTACCTCTAGGAGATAAAGCTACCCTTTGCATTTTTCAAAGGGAAAACCAAGGTACAGAAAGATTAGGTGACTTACAAAACCAGAAATCTGAGGCAAAACGAGCTGTGAATCCAGCTTTGCAAAGACTTGGTTTTGTTCTGCTGCAAGAGCTCAACTCTGCCATGAGGTTAACTGTTCTTCCTCTTAGGAGGTGACTTACACCAGCCATGGGCTTACCCATGCAAGAAAAAAAAAAATAGCAAAATTCAGGGAAACTAACAAGTACTTTACGATTGCTACTTCCAGGTTTTCCCCAGCACTACCCTAGTTTCCTCTTCTGTTATGCTTTGCTTCTACCTCGAACAAACATGACTGACCATGCACATTTACCATCCAGCCTTAGCTGTGACTAAGGCTTCTTTGGTTTAATTCTCTGAAACATTACAGCTCTTTCTTCCTCAATTCTTGTTAAGCTTCTAACAGAGGCTGAAACAAGCCGCAAACAAGAGGAGTGCAATAGCTTTTGAAATATCTTTAATGAACAACAAGCTCCTCTGTATTTTATTTCATGCTTTTTACAAAAACAGATACTTTTGTATTAACTGTTGCTAACATGTCAAAGTTCTGTGGAAAACCCTTTTTCTGGTTTGTCATTCAGAAGTTTGCATTTGGGAGGTTGATTGTTGGAAAATAGGTTTGATTTTTAAGTAAAACTGATTTTTTCATTTTGATCATTAGTTTTTCACAGGAAAAAAATAATTACTTTACCTGCTGCAAGCTCCTCTGATAATTTTTTAAACAAATGAACTAAAATTATGCTGAGACAACAGTATGAACCAAAGTTTCCTGTGCTGCCTCATGGATGGATTTAGCTGGTATTAAAGGTTCACCTGTGTTTTACTCCATAAGAGAAAAAAAAAATGCCTATTGGAGTAAAGGCGTAGGGAATGAAATATGTTCCCTTTATGTGTCTCGACAGTACAAAACTGTGGAAGAGTTTTATAGAGGAAAGAGAGGAATCACCCCTCTCCGTGTCTCAAGCTTTGTTTTAGGTTACTCAAATTAAACAACATTTTATTACTTGGCTTAGAATTTTTTGTTAGTAACTTTGAGTATTCACAATGGAGGCAGTTTTCACATTACAGCAATCCGCAATATTTGGGTTTGTCTCAGCTGAGAAATTAACTGTAAACACAGGCCATATAATAAGAAGAAAAACAAGGGGGAAAGAGAAAGCAGTGTGCATGTTTGGACTATTTGAAAATGAATGGACGACCCTTCAAGCATCAATGCCTTCTAATTGTCAGATTAAGCCTGTGAAAAAGCAGTGGTCTAGAGTAGCCTGTCTGAAATGAATTAGGAAGTAGTCACAGCCTCATTCTAGCTCCTGTTGAACCCATGTCTGCAGGACTGGATGAAAATGACCTTCAAATCGGCATCCTTGGTGTCATTCCCAGCAGTAGGGTTTAACAGCTGAGTGACAGCAGACCAAACCAACAGTCATGGAAAAAAAGGGCAGACTTTCCTTGGACTTCGAGCCCTGGACATTGTCATTTCCAGAGATGGTACAGACTGGACTGTGGAAGAATGTTACCTATAGCTCTTCACTATAGCACTTCACTCTTTATGCAAATAAATAAAGGCTAAGTGTCAATCTTACATCTTTCACCAGCGCCACATTCATTGTTGAAACAAAGAGCCGCATTGCTGAAAAGTGCTACCTGAGTTGACTAATGTCTTTTGATGGCTCTGCTAGTATGATTGTGCTAGTATGATTAGGACCAGCACTTGCTGACACTGATCCAAGGCCATAGTTGTGCAGACAAAGAGAATTTGGGGTTTAAAACAGTTGTATTTGCTATAATGCAAATCCTATATGTGAAAAGGCTGAGAGTTGTTGATGGATGTGCTGGTGTGGGTAAGTGCACAGCTGCCAGCTGCTTCAGATAGACCGTTGCATGAAATTGTGCCATTTATATAACTCTTGTTTATGGATTTGGAGCACAAGGATAATCATGTTTCTATATGAAATCATGTAGTCAACATCCTGAACATGCCTATGTTTGTGAGAATTCTGCTGATGTGAAGAAATGGAATGCTTTTAAAACAAATCACCATACCTGGCACCAAGCTTTTTGGAATTAGGTACCAGGAATGTTTATGCAATATATATTTCATATACTTTTCAAAAAAAATTATTGTGATGCCCAAGAAAACTGATTCAGATTTATCACTGTGTTTTCAACTCAGCTTTGGAAATACACCACGGTTTAGCTCCTCATAGTATTTGAAGATGATTTCATTCTGTTTATCTTTCTCTTGTTTGTTAATTTTTGAGCATTAATTAACACCAGACATCATTTTTCTTTTCCTTTCATGAGTTCTATCGCACCTTCGTAACAAAATTTATTGTTATGTATTTATTGTCTAGCTCCAGATAATTACCAATTGAGTCTAACACCCGTTGTGATGTATTTTAAACATGTGGCTTTGGCTATTACAGTTTGAGAGGCCTTTATTCTTTTGCTTGTTTATATTTGTATTAGCTCTGCTCTTTGCAGAAATGAGGCTGGAAGACTTTTCCAACCCTCCCCCCCACAACATTTTCTGTCAAGTGGGATCTTTATTTTTTCCATTTATAGCTACATGGAGTTGGACTTCACAACCTCCCAGAGTTTCAAGACCCTTTCACTATCCAAACTATTTGAGATTACCTTTGAGATCTGCACCTTATACAAATTTTGCCTTGATTTCACTGCAGCCAAGCCTTCATCAGGATCCTGTTTCTTGGCCCAATTCCTGTAAATGTATCAGGTAAATATGGTACGTAGGAAACCACTAGCCCATCTGGAAAACTGACCATTCACCTTTTTTATAACCTGTTTAGACTCCAGCAAAGATAGCTGAGCTGTGCTTTCCTTCCAGACGAAGGAATATAAAGACGTGCCGAGCCCAGATCTCTCTCCAGATATTATTTTGCTTAGAAACCTAAAGAAAAACTGAAGTAAATCCACTCACTAGACCATCTAGAAATCCTGAAATCTTACATATTTTATCAAATTCATGACTCCTTACAACCACGTGTTGTTACCATGTTGTCTATCATGTAGAGTTAAGAGTGATCTTAGAATAGCTTCTTTAAGATTGCTACTTCTAGGTTATGATCTGCACCTCTAGAGCACAGAGTTCTCCTTTTGCTCTGCCCCTAAATATTTGAAGCACAGTGGTGTGCAGCTGAGCAACAATGGAGAATTTGCACAAAGTCACAGACGAGAGAGTGGGTGTGAGCTGAAAGTGTTACTCCTTCAGTCCCTTTGGTCTCTGTGCTTCTGTACTTAACTTTTCACTGTCTTGGCAACATAGGTATAATATTTAACAGAAACGTTGAGCTTGTGCTTAACCATACTGTCTCTTCTAGAAGAGGAGTGCAACTCAGCTGATTCTGCTGAAGAGCTGCCACTTAAATATACATATACATATAAATACATCAAATTATATAGTTATATACATATATATGTGTATGTAACTAGTACCTTCCGTAACAATTAGCTACAACTTAACATTAAGTCTTTTTCAAACCCCTAACCATTGATGTTAGACATTCTAAACAAACTTTCACATTTAAAAAAATCCAGATCTTTGAAAATGAACGGTTAATAGGTCCAGTGAGTTCCTCTCCTGCCAGCGAGCCTTTGTTACTTGCTATCATTTTTATTCCTGCTGCTGCAGAACAATACCCTAGTGTTTATAAATGTACACACACACACAAGTACCTACAATGATGAAATGAAGAGCAATAATATTTGTCATTCTGTTATTAAAAATAAACAAACAAAAAAAACTGTGTATGTGGGATTCAGACGCCACAGAAGTACAGCTTTGTAGGACTGTTTCAGATGCCCTAGGGCACCTCAGCTGACCTCTAGCCTCTAGGGCTCAAGTTTTCAATACAACCTAAGTCATATCTACCACAGTAAGGGAGATACCTTGGGAGGGAGTCTAGAATGGCTGCGGACATTTATGTTTAAGCCCCCTTATCACTATATTTGTCTAGGCAAAGAAAAGTGATTTAGCTTCTAACAGGTGAAAATTTTATGGGTATTTTGAAGTTACTTAATAATTGCCATACACAAAGATACCTTACAAAATTGCCCAGTGGAGTGTAACAGATCTATGAGATCAAGCTTTCATCATCCCATTAGCAGTTTTCTAAGAGCTCTGGAATCAAAATGTTCCCAGTCTCTAACCAGTTCTACCCCACCCCACTCAGCACATGCATAAATATTTTTTTGAGACCTTCAGGCTTCCCAACCTTCCTCTGCAGAAAGAGAGGTGATGATTGTAAACAGATAAGCTTCCCAAACTCAAGGGAGAACACAGTGGACACGTCTGTTTAGATTACAACAGGCTTATTCTTACATACAAAAGTGCTTGCAAGCCTCATTTCATCACTAGCAAATGGCAAGAAGAAAATTATTTAGAAGTTCTTAAAATATTTTTTAAATTTTAAAGTAAATAAGGAAATATAAGAAGTAAGTAGGAAAATATATAGAATGCAACATCAGGAAAATACTGCAAACAGAAAACTATTAACTATTAAATCGTGTAGCCTTTTTATCAAGGAATTGCTAAAGCAATGATGTGAATGCAATAAATGATCTTTTCCCAGCTAACTAATCAGTCTGTAATGGGTGAGGCCAAGTTCTTATCTCCACAAGAAAACAGAATTGTGCCAGCAGCTGGGCTGATGAACCAGCGCCAAATATCAATATCTTTACCTGTAAAATGCAATCAATGCCGGCTCATTCTGGTGCTGGTTAGTCCCTGCTCCAAGGAGTTGTGGTCATGGTTAGCTGATCCCATAGGGATAAGTCTTGCTGCTATTGCAATTTGCTCAGGTTCAGAAATGTTGCCAAAGAGGGTTTGTCTGCTCCCAGACAAGGTCCGTGCTGCACGGCTTGGTCTGGATTACATGCACAAGGATGGCCACACTGGGACTGCTGAGAAACCCCAGGTGGCTTCACTGCTGTAAAACTGCTTTTTCACCATGGCATATTGTCCCATACTGCTTCAGTTCCCATATTTGAATGTATCTCAGGTTAACAAAAGCTATAGTAACCAGCTAACAGGCTGCAGGGGGCCTATGTAAGGAAGACCTTTGATAATTCAGTACCACAGCTACTAGGTAGAGCCATAATGCCCATAATGACACTGTTTTATCAACTGCCGTGCTGCTACTGAGGACAAACAGCCAAAGAATTTGATCCTTATAGTAAAGTGTGGGCAAGATTTTACAGGTATTCCCTTTAGGGATGAAGTCATATTGGCAGGTCACTATCTGTGGCTGTATCTATTATTTGTGTATGATCAAAAAATTCAGTCACCAGATTAATCCCTCTCACACCTGCCATGACCCCAAGGTCTGTTGCAATGCTCCTGTAATTGCACAATTCTAATTACTTAGTTGCTGGTGTTATCCGTATGATTGAAAATGCATTTTTCAGGACACTCTGAGCACAGAATAGTCCTGTGGCTAGGGCAATAGCTTAATTAAGGGATTCAGTTTTGGATTCAGTTTTCAGCTCTACCTCAGAATATTCACATGATGTTGAGCAAATCATTTAACCTGGTTCTTCTCTGTAAAATTTAGATAATAAAAACCTCCTTATTCTACTGGAAGGATAAATGCTTTCACTGTCAAGAACCCTTTCAAGAACTTCTGATGAAAGCCAGGTAGTATTATTAGAATGCTGATGCTGGTGTCTCTTGTATTTGTTTGCTAGTCTCTCTTCTAGGATTACCGAAACCTTTCCAGAATTCTGGCTAGTTTCAAACTAGTGCTTAAAAAAAAAAAAAAAGGAAAAAAAATCAAAAAAACATGCTCAGACAAAGCAGTTCCCCGGCACATGAGTCACAGATCCACTTTATTTTCCTCAAGTGCTGAACTCACAGTTTTTCAAGTCAAGATTTCTGAAACAGCCCTCGGGGATCATCTGTTTGTGTGCTGTTCTACTGCTTCCCTTCCCCCACCAAGCAGGAGAAAAGACAACAGAAATTCTTCAGCTTAAATATTTCTTTATTTTTTTCTAACGCTTCATGACCCTATGTGAACTCTGTCTTGACCCCAGCCCATGTTGGATCACGACCTGCAGTTGGAGAACACTGGCTTAAATCTAAGATGTTAGCTGGGCTGCTTCTCTGAGATGATTTGACAGTTGCCCACTTCTGTGGCTGTGGTGCACTCTTGGAGGGGATGCTCTGAACTGCCAGTCATGAGATGTTATATTTCGTCTACATTGGCGAGTTTGCTCCATACAGTCCAAGGAGGAACAAAGACCAGTGCGTACAATGAGGCTTCTGTTTAAGTTTTTGGGCCTGCTATGATTCCTGGACCCTCAAGCTATTTTCTTCCTTATTTCATTTTTATCCTGACATGGCTCCAATGTTAAGATGAGAGAATTTTCAAATTAATTTTTTTAAATGGAAGTCATTTTTCATTGATTAGACATAACACCCTATGAGAAAGAGAACTAGATGTCAGAAGAAGGCCTGGATAAAAAGAGAGTGTAACATTTAAAAGAGGGTTGCATGTATTCTGCATGCTATCTGCGAATGGGATCTGCAAAGCTGGCAGCTGCAGCAGAGACAGGTTGAGTAGGGAAGAGTAGAGTGCAGCAAAGGCCATCAGCAACCAGGAAACTGAAGAGTGGATGAAGGCAGAGAAGGAAAGGGCTGGCGAGTATGTAGAAGAAGCACTGAATGGAGCAGAAAGCATTGATGAACATATTAGCATTGCCACCCAAGGGGAAAAGAGACACAGGAAGGAAATAATTGGGAACATGCAGCTTGAGGGAGAGGGAGACAGTGGTTTGTTTTTGCTGAAGAACAAGCAAGACAAAGTTGATGCAGGGCTGACCCAGCTTCCTTTTTTGGCCTCTCACCAAACTGGTGGGTCCCAGGCCTGCCTACTCTAACCATGACAAACACGGAAGTGCCAGGTTATATTTTCCTTTCTCAAATTAGAGATTATTGCTGCAGGTAGGAATTCAGTGGGAACTTGGTGGTGTTGTGTCTCAAAAAGACAAAGCTTTGTCAGCACTTATGGAGCCATTCCTTGCCCATGGTAGGCAAGAAATTCTCAGGTCCACTAGCACCAAGATCAAAGGAATGGGAGCAGCTGCTTCTCGCATAGATCTCTCAAGGCATCACAACTCACAGCCTCTAAATTGCCTTGGCTTTGCTGCTTGGGATTCAAAATCCTCTCTCTTTGGTACCAGTGCCATCAGGGACAGACCTCTGCCCTCAGCTCCTGTGACGTACATTAGGTTTTTAGCACTTGCTCTTTCCTTGGCTTTTCAGGCACATTTCCTAGACAGAGTCTCCCCTCTGTCACCATTTCCTGGAAATGCTTGCAGCCTAAGACAGTTTGTCTTAGATTCCCAGACTAATTTGAACCCCAAGTAACCCCAGGAGTTTGAGCATGTCCTCTTCCAGAAGCACAGGTGTATGGCTGCTCTGGCTAATATCCCTCCTCAGTGACTCCTGGCTGACTGTAGCTGACGATGAGCAGATGGACTATGCTTGGGATCTAAATATCATTGTCCTTTCTCAGTGGCATAAAAAAACAGACTGGAGAGGATGCTTCCTTTATTCTCCTCACTGCTCGTCAACATTATTTGGATAAAGATTACCCATTATCTTTACTCGGCAGCGCACTCTTGACTTCTGAACTATAGATATGTTCTGGCTAAGCTTAATCATGGCAGGTGCCTTGCGTAAACCAAGCTGCCCTGCCTTCCTCACAGAAAATCCCTGTGCTTCTTGCCCCCTTTCTTTTCTCCCTCGTAGCTTCCTGCCTGGTTATTCTGCATCTAGGAATTTTCCATTCACCAGACATCTGCCTTCTGAAGAGGTGTTTGGAGCAAGGAGTTATCTTAAGCTTTAGTCAACTTCCTTAGCAAACCAATTACTTAGCTGAAGTACAATTGTTAACTCTAAATGCCTTCCATTGTTTTTGGTGTGGTATGTACACGCTCAAGGGCCCTGTCGCCAGAAATGGAGATAGTTGGATGTGTTCTGTGCTATAGCAATTTTTCATAGCTGACTTTCTCATATTAACCCAAACGTATAAGCTGCCATCCATAGATTTCTGCAAATGACCACTACAATTATTGTGTCTCCTTTTGTTTTATACAAAACCTCATATTTTCTGGGCTATTCAGGGTCCCAGCATCAGACACATGGTGTCTATTCTGAGAGGGGAAACTGTTTTCAGGCACGGTTTATCTTAAAAATTAGTGAGGTGTGATCATTATTGTTTCTTTTGAAAATTAATAGCACTGAAAAAGACCAGGAGCTTGGAGGAAAAGGGGCACATTTTCCTTGTCACACATTCTTCATTCTGATATCACCTGACAGAGAAACTAATATGTAGCTATTTTAATATAATACATACAGAGAGAAAAGAGATGCCTTTGATTAACAAACTTTTTTATGACAAGATAAAGGTCAAGACCTTAACAAAAGCCATGAAGGTTCAAGACAGTGTAAAAACAGTCTCCGCCTGTTCCATAGAATTAAGCATCACTATTTGATCCATTTAATGTCACAGATTGAGTTCCACATCTCCATTGTACATAGCACACCAATCTGAGAGTGGTCCTAACAGATGCATATCCAGTCTGTCTTTAGTTTTGCCTTCAAAGGTATTTGTATTTCTGCAGCATTACTATTCTAGGATTCATGCAGTCTTTACATGGCAGAAGCACTGGAAAAATTTTTTTCTGAAATACCTCTCCATAATTGTCATTCCAAGTTTACCTTTATTGGCATGATGGGGAGCTCGTTTTAGCCATTTCTCCAGGGAACTCTGAGAACCACTAGGATGGTAATAGCTTTGATTTTAAAAATATCTCTTTACAATCCTGGTCTTTTGCCTATTTCCACCATTTTCTTTGAGACAATGTGCTTCATTATGTGCCTGCTCTTGTAAATCCATGCACCAAAACTGTGTAACATAAAGAAAACTGGAAAAAAATTGCAGAAAATATAATTTGAAAGAAAAATAAAGTTCAACCAGCTTCCAGGATTACCAGGATTTGTGTATGCATTAACAAGTTGAAATATTCTATTGTGAAGGAAATGAAAAAATGAAATCCATTTATGTTTGCATATTATGACAGTGTCAAATGGAGGGAATTCAGTAAGAAATCTAATGCCCTTTGTTAGATGTATATATTTGGTAAATCATGTTTTATAGTTGAATGTGGATTAGACAAGCCATAACTAATTTGTCAGATTTTGACTGAATGCCAATATCTTTGTTACATATATGACATTTTAATCAGCTTCAGCTTTGAAACTGAATGTCTATTGGAGAAGGAATTTCCATCTGACCTGTCGCAGTTTTTTAATGGTAGGCAAAAAAGGAAGAATGAAATGATCTAGAAGCAAATTGCTAAGTTAGACAAAATGTGGTGAAACATAATGAGATAATCAAAATGGATGCTGAGAAGGAAATTAAAACATTTCTTACATAACTGATTGGGTTCCTTCTGATATACTGTCTTTCATATACTACGCAGTAAGTAAACTGCTTAATCAAGTTCCCCTTATTGCTGAAAAACACATGATATGAATGGTCTGCTCATGATTCATTAAGTCCTCTGGAAAAGTAAGGATTGATTCAAATGCATTAGCTCTGCCTTGTTAACCTTGTTAGCAATCAGGGAAGAGCAATGAGCTGAGAAAGAGCAAAGCTCATTTTGCAAGCACCCTGATTTACAGATCCCTGATGCAAGGACACTATCTTTAGGACATTTATTACAGATGTCGGAATCATTAGTCTTTAATCACTGTGTTGCTAATTAATACCCTATTTGTTTCAGTCACCGGCTGAATACTGGATGTGCAAAATTCCACATGTGAAAGTACTTAATGTAATCAGGTAATACATTAATAAGGTGCTGCTCAGCTGTTAGTCTGCTGGAATGTCAGGGGATGCCAAGAAAAGCATCAGAAGGACAAAAAAGAGGATGGTGGAGGGAGAAGGGTGAGATGCTGTGCAAGATTTGCTTTGGAGTCAGCCAATAATGGGCTGCCTCTCCAGCTAAAAAACACTCAGGCTCACTCCTTGAAATTGCACTGCCTTCTGCCACTGGTGGGATGTGATTTCACTCTGAAATAATTGGCTGCAGAAGTGTACTGTGTGATGCAGGCTGCACAAAGAGCTTCTACAAAAGAAATGAGAATCAAAACATAAAGCCATCATGTAAGAGAAACATGTTTTAAGAAGGTGACTCGGACTATTTCTGTGCTGAGGAACAGTTGCCAATTTCTGCTGCTGCTGTTATAAACAGAAGTTGATCTTGAAATGTTAAATGCTGGTGTGCAATAATAAAGAAGAGGTTCTGAGTAATTCAGGGGAAAGTATGTTTCCTCTTAAAGTAACAATTTCATGCTCAGAGTTGAGAAGGGACCACTTCCTTCTGGAAAAAGAGGTGATGTGCCAACAGGGAGGGTGCAAGAGTTAGCAATACAGGCTTGTGCCAGAGTCAAAAGAGAGAGAGGGATGCCCCTCCACAGAGTTATTTTGAGCAGGAACCTAAGCTGAGTGCTCCACATCACCCTCTGAAGAAACTTGTTTCTTTCCCTAATCACTATGTGGGGAGAAGCTGGATAGTTAAGGTGAGTGCATGAATTAGTGGGGAGGAGAGGTAGAATGAATGCTGTTTCCTCCCAACAGTAGTTTTCTGGGTTTGATGGTTCTGATTTCTGGATATATTATTTTTAACAAACAAATAATCATGAAATAAGACCATTTGCAATGAAAAGCTAAGATTGTATTGTCATATTCAGATCTCTAGTAACATGATGTCCCCAATTTACCATACTTTTTAAGGACTTTAAGCACAAGTACCATGTTACTGGGTAAAATAGTAACTTCATATGTTAAAACTTATCACAAGTTAAACCCCTTGCTGCTCTTTTTCCTGTGTTTTTGAAAAGTCACACTAGAAATCTTGAAGCTGTGTGTGTGTGTGCGCCTTAGTTTTACTCCCTGCCTTAAGAGCCACTGTTCTGCATCAGTGTCTCATCTGGTTCAAGCTAGCTTAGCCCAGGGCTCTAATAAACACCGTTTGGTACCTGTGCAGTTCCCTCCAAAAGCGTGCAATTTTATTATGTGACTCGTAGCCTGAAGGACAGGCCAGTGCATCTTCTAAAGGTATACAAGAGGGAACTGGCCTGTGCAACAAAGAGTTTCTTACCTCAATTCTGGAACTAGGTAATCACATTATTTCAGTAGCATACTTATCCAAGGTCTGAAAAGCTTAGTTTTACTGGCAAGTAGCTACTACAGAAAGTACCTGAAAAGGAAATTTTCCTCTATGTGTGTCTGAACCTGTGCGTACCTGCACACGTGTCCACAAGTAATTCCATAGTATATAGATAACTATCTTTTTTTTCTGTTTTTCATTATTACTGATCGATTGATAAAAGGACAAAGAAAATCTAAACTGACTTGATAGAAGAATTAACTATTGGGAAAAATATTTAACTGGAATTTCCAAACTCTTAACTGTGATCTTTTCATGGAGGGTAAAAACTGTGTAAGGTAAACTCATATGGGATTTAAACCATTTCTGTGGTGGTCCACCTACTGATACCAAAGCTGGCTTTGACACTATGTTTTTGTTCAGTTTGAGGGCTTAAATTCTGATTTTGTTATTTTCCAAAACTGTAAAGTGATCTCAAAATTAAACATGCTAGCTGTCATGATGTGGTTAGTAATTGTTAGACAGTACAAATGCTGTGCACCTAATATGCTTGTGTAACGTAACACTTGTTTTACATTATACCAATTAGTGGTACTTAAACTCTATCAAACTGCTTCTGACTGCTTTCACCTGAAATTGTTTCATATCTGCAACTCTGTGACATCTATTTCTTTCACGTTATAGTCTATTTTTTTTTAACAACAAAAAAGTAGCAAGGTGTGGTCTAGACATTGATGGGCACAATGCTGTGCAAAGAAATAAGAAAAGGTGGTAAAGAAGGAGAGAGTGAAGAGCCGCCGGCATAAAGAAAGACCGGGTAGGGTGGTATGACAGAAAAAGGGGAATGAACACCTGGAGATCCAAGGAAAAGGAACAAGAAATAAACCAGCTCCCTGTTGGGGGAAGAAGATGGAAGGTTCTGGTAATGGCAGATGGGGGAAATAAAGACTGGATGTCTTCCTTCTGTTTTTGAAGGAGAGCTGGTACAGTAAGGCAGTCAGCCCACCAGCATAGTCAGCAAAGGCAAGGAAAATGAACAGAACAGGTTAGAAGAAAGGGAAGTGAAGGGTTTTTATCTCTGATAGTAAACACTTTCATCCTTCCCTATTGCTTGAATAATGCATCCTAATCTGACGTGACTATACTGGTCACCAGGTTCATGCTAGGGTTATATAATCACAATCTGATCATTTTTTTTAAGGGCTGCTCAACATAGAATCCTTTTATGTGGATAAAGGAAAGCAGCTATTCTTTTCCTTGTGATTTTTGGCCTGGGTTGATAGAAGTGTCAGCCAAGAACAAAAATACCTTTACCCTTTTTCCCTACAACACTTGTGAGTTGTACTATTATTTCTTCATTGTCCTTCTATCAGCTGAAACAGAACTTTGTGTTTATGCCTGTGTTGGTTTAATAGTATATGGCTTCGGTTCAAGTTTATTGAAGCGCTCTCCAGAAAATGTCTTCAAACTGTCTCTGGCCATTCATGAATGACTTTAAGCCTTTTTTATATGACTTCTCTCTTCAGAGAGGCAATAAGTAGGAAATCTCCCCCCATCTCATCTCTCCACCTCCATACCATGTGTCTCCTGTGGTTGACATGGTTTAGATCTTCTGTGAAAAATAAGAATGTCTGTGAATTGTGTGCAAAACGACCTGAACCTCAGTGACAGTTTTTCTGACAAAGTTAGAGAAGCACTGTCTGCCCGTTAACCATCTACTCTTCCTTTTCCACCTTCCAAGTCATCTCTGTGAGAAAGGCAAAAGGCTACATGAGTCCTTGAAGGGTTGGGGGTAGGCATTAAAGGGTTTTATTCCTGTGTAGAGCAATCCTTTCTCAATATTGTAATTAGATCTGTTGTGTTTACATCATGTGGATGCCCCTGTGTCAAGGAAGGACTCAGTTACTCAGAAAGTCCTTGCCAGGCCTCTGTTCCTATGAATTTGAGGCTGTATTATAGAAGGAAGAGGATAACACAGATTGTCACAAATGCAACCATTGTCAGATACCTTTAAATGACTGCATGTAGCAGTGCAGCCACCGTTGTAGGATTGCACCTCAGGATGTAAGTGCTCCTGCCTCTGCATTTGGTGAAAGACTTTAAACATACATGAAGATATTGCACCAAATAGCCTTGATGGTTCTCTCTGTGACCTGCTTCCTCATGAATGGAATTGCAGTAGCAGGAGAGATGTGGACTTCTGGATAGTGAGAAATTTAGGCAATCACTATTCTGCAGTTTGGGGGGGAAAAAAAGCAAACAACAAAGACTCTTCAGAATCATGATTTTGGCCAAATTCTAATTTCACTGACTAGTCAACTTATGCAAACTGCGCTCCATATGGTTTGGCTGGCTGTAGCCTGCACTTCAGCCAAAACAGGTGCTATGAACCATTCCCTGGAAAGTCCCATCCTACCGATCACAGAAGGAATCTGGAAAGATAACTGTTGGTTGTGCTTTGGGCCCTACTCATATGTGCGACTGGACATAGAAAACTTGCTGTTTAGTAGCAAACCTTCTCTCTCTGCCTTTCCTGAAAGCACACCACTTTTCTGCACGTGTCCATACAAAGAGCAGAATAGGTTCATATGAATTTTACACACAGGGTTAGTAGTTCTCTTAAGGAGTTACTGTTATCTGAGTGTCGCTATAGCAAAGAAGTGGGTGTATAGTACTCACAAAGCCATCATGCAGCTTTATTTTGCTTGTGTGTGTTTTCGTTGTTGTTGTTTGGGGTTTTTTTATACTTACGTTGTGTTTAACGCTTGCTGCACAGGCATTTGCTGATGTTCATTGGATGCTTGCTTGGTGGGGGTTTTTTGTATTTTAAATTTTGTAACCAGCAGCAGTGTACTGAATAGATTGTTGTCTTCTGATGACAACATTAATATCTGTACTTCATTTCCTTTCCAGTAAAATAGAGAAAACACGTACACTATGTGGAGAGCCCCTGTGCTTCAGCCTAGAGGTGAATATGTCTGAAAAGTGCTAGTTTATGTCTGTGCATTGGGCAGATGGTTTGCTCACAAACTGCAAATCCAGTGCATGCAGGTTGTACTGGACTTTGTGCAACATGCAGTTTTGTACAACTCAGCTGTACAATGCATGCACAATAAACCCAACACTTCCAGAAAATATTGGCTTTTCTCCATGGATTCAGGGCAGAAAGGATAAGTCCTGGAAAACTGGGACCTATGACGGCACTAATGTCATCTTTCAAGGGTGTTTTTCGAAGATAAATTCAAAAACGTTTATGGAGCAGTCCAACGCTAGGTCAATATGTTATTAAAAAAAATCTCATGAGGAAGTGAATAATTTTTTATTTAGTGCTGGCTTTGGATGATGTGCAGTAAATAAAGACACTGAGTAATTTGTATAATAAGAATTGTAAATAGATTTCCCTGCACTGAGCCCCATTGAACTTTTGCACTGAATGACACAGGGTTCCTGTGGAAAAAAAAGTATGTACGATCAGGTAATTAAAGACTATATCATAATTAAAATCCACAAGGAAGCTGAATTAAGGCTGTGGTCAACATTATTTCTGTCTTTTCCTAACTTTCAGATGTTTGACTTTGTGACCTTAAGCTTTTCAGGATTTGTTTGTTTTTTAGTGTTTAAAACTAAATGTATAAAACTAGTGATCTAGTGATCTTACCCTGTTAGGGTAGAAAAGGTAGTAGGGATTAATGGGCTGTGTAGATTTGAAAACACTTGGGATATTTGGTAATTTCAGGGAGACATACAATGTATTTATAAATGCATGTACTGCAAGATGACCAAAATTTTTTAGCCATTAAGAGTTAAACCTAAAGCCTTAAGTAAAAATTTGGCTAAATCTTCTGGAGTATTTTAGTTCCTGGAGTCTAAAATGTCTGATCTTTTATGATGCCTGTTGTCTTTAACGTGTGGTCTGGGACAAGACTGGAAGAGAAAGTCATGCTGTCTCTGAAGCCGCGAATGGCTACTTAACCTCCAAATATATAATTAGGGAGCTTTTCATGCCTTTTTAATAAGTTGTAGTCATTAATAAATTGCCAGTCTCATACCCCTCAAATGATTCAGAGTCTTTAAACTTGACTGGACTGGCCCAATTCCATCCAGAGCAGATGCTTTTTTGTCTCATTTCATTCTTCCCCTTTTGTCAGGGATTTCAGCTGCAAGGAGAAAAAAAATGCTAGATGCAAATAAAAGGCAGGACACTGAAAACATAGCTCCTCTTCTGTGCCAAAACCAGACATACAGATCTCCCTCCTCTGCCTTTCTCTAACTTGAGAGTAAGTGTTCTGATACTGCATCCCCCACTCCTTTAGGGAAAATCAAGATAAATCATAGATTCTGCATAAATACCTTTAGCGTCATATTTAGAATTTACCTACATGGACCCTGAGGGGAAAAAAAAAAACAAATTAAACTGAATTTCAAAGTGGATTAAAATGTATTAAAACTAAACTGCATTATGATGCCATGTAGATGCTGTTACTTAAAATTAAATTGACTTTAATTTAATCAAAATTAATTGACCTCTCAGGTAAATTGGGGCAAACCAAATGAAAACATGTTGGCTGTGAGTAGGAATGCTTACAAATCAGAAGCTAAATTTTAAATCCATTTATTAATTTTAAAAAAACTAAATACTTGATTAATTGCAGAGTAATTACAAATGAGCTTTTTAATTAGGTTGCCAACATGGCATTAAGCTGGCACTTTAAGTTTTAAACTGGATTGGTTATATGGCATTTGTTGAACCAGAACATCGCCAGGTAGATGCCCACAAACCTCTCAGATTTTGTAACCATACCCAGTATTTTAAAGCCTTCTGGGTGCAGAACTTTTTGAGTCCCTCATATTATTTTGTTTTGTCTCTGACTTTAAATGTACAGTAAGAATAGGGGGCATCAGAGTTTTCTCCCTGTTTATTTCTGGAGCATATATGCGCCAGCAAGTTTTGCAGCTGCCTCTGAGCTTAACAACTACTTTTGGGTGCATTTTTTGCTTCCCGTGGGATTCTGACAAACAAATAAAATGTTGCACTAGCACAAAAGCTTGTGAAGACTTAAGATTACAAGAATTGATTCGTTTATCATCCTATCTTTCTTTTCCCCATTCATATGTATGCTTGCACTGAGAAAGTTAGCAAGGCTTTAAATTAATGGGCCTTCCAAGACCTTTTGTCATCCTCTCAGGATGTTCTAGATGGATGAATGGAAGTAATAAACTTGTATCATTTTTTTAATTTACTTCTGCATATTTCTTCCCTGCCTCATCCCAAAAGCGTAGCTAAGTCAGGGACTATTGTACTTGTGTCATTCCGAGGACAACCGTAAGCTCTGAGTCTTTAAAAATGTATGCTCTGAAACCACAAAAGTCAATGGATTTACATATGCATAATGGAAGGGAAACTTTGCATTTTCACTTCTGATGTTTTCCATATATTCAGATAAATATCTTGAGATGTATATGAAAAAAACAAAGCTATTGTTGAGATTAATGCAGAAAGCAGTGAATGCTGTTGGTGCAGCATCACATGACATGTGCTAGGACCTACAGTGTGGATACTTCAAAGCAGGCACTTAACTCCCGAGAAGCCTGTAAAAGATAGATGCTACCTTATGGACAAGCTTTCACTATGTCTGATAGATCTTATAGAGCTAATTTGATTTTTTTTTTTTTTTTTTTTTCAGGCCTGCATCAAATTCACTTTTCGTTCAGCAGACCACATTGTACATTTCAAGGTCTGAGCTGGGCTATTGCTGCCCATGTTATGTGCCATATCTCTTCAGCTGTAACACCTTTTCAGGGCTTGTTACTTCTACACTGGAAAAGGGCTTGCCCCTCAATATTTGCAGCATGAAAGGAATCTACATAGAGGCAGGAGAGTTAGCAAGCTCTCTAGGATTTGGATGCGCAGGTACCAACTGAAAAGTAAAATCATTTCCAATCCGATGAAGACTAGTCAGATATAACATACACAGTCCAAAGAAATATGCACAAAATTCCCAAGCCACGAACATACAGGTAAATGGAATAATAATTTGGCTCATAGTGCACGTAGACACTTTTTTTTATACATCAAACAGATGAATTACCTCTATATCACTGTTTTATGAGCCTAGCTATCCTATTCAAAGGATGGGTAGGCCCTCGTAGGTTAGCTAGAACTACCAAAGATTTGCTTAACCTGGAGACCGCACCTGTATAATCAAGAAAATATACTTTTTTGATACTTGGAACTTCCGGCAAAAACATGGCTTACCTTTTAGATCTTACAGGATCTTATCTTTTTTTTTCTTGAACAACAGTTTTTCAAGGGAATTAACCTGATAACTCTGGGTTTATTCAAAGAAGCTCCAGAGAATCTGCCTTTTAGAGTGAGGCGCAAATGCTTAAGTGAATATGTATTACAACAGCTCCTTATTCTGTGGCCATTTTACCCAAAACCTGAGAAGGATATCCCAGCACTGCATTTTATTTAGTTGTCTTTCCTGGCTTTTCATGACTCACAAAATACCTGTTCAGCCACTGCAATAATTATTAAAACCTTCTAAGATCCAGTTACACTATGCTCTGTGATAATCCACATATCAAACCTGGGTGGCTATAATGCTGATCTGTTTAGTTTTTTGCATATTTTGAGTTTGCTTGGAACCCCAGTCAACAAGTCCTGCCACCCCGTCTGTGCTGCTGTGGGGAGCCTTCAGTCTACGTGCTTCAAATCAGGCAAAATTTTGCGGTCCTGATGCAGCCCTAGCCCAGACAGCTGACATAAATCCCAACTGTCTAGCACAGACCCAGATGCCTGGTTTCAGCCACAGGCTCTCCCATTCAGGCAGATTAGCTGGCATAGATTACTCATTGTTTTTAATGTTCATCCCTATCTAAACCATTCAGGCATGCAGCTTTCCTGAAGGCGAAAAAAGGAGGAAGAATTAAACATTTCCTTTAAAAAATGGTATTTTTGGAGTCTTAAAATTATACGGTACAACTATTTCTTTCTGTTAAATTTATCAGCAGCCACTTTTCTGTCTTGCTGTTTGCAAGGCGTATGGCATGTCCTAAACTCAGATCTGACCTGTGATAAGGCCCAACCACTTTTCCTTGTTCTGCGTCCTGTCCAATTCCTGTCTTGTTAAATATGGGGAGAGCTCAGTTGGGTCATAACTGTGTCAGATAACACTTCTGAAGATGCTGTCCCCAGTGTGCTGGCACAGTTCCCACTTAGACAGCTGGGTTGTGCTTTTTAGACAAACTCCCCCCCCCCCTTTTTTATCCCTCATAATGTCAACTTTCATTTTTCATTTCAAGTCACCTTAGAAAAAAATACTGGGTTCACCCTCATTCATGTCTAGGTGCTAAGGCAAGCCTCACTAGAGAGAGGTGAGAAGCAGTGGAGGTGAGGTTTGCCTGGAAGGAATTTAGTATGAAGCTATTATCTTCTTCTTGGTTCATTAGCTGTGCGCAGTGGAGGGGGGCAAGGAGGAGGTAGCAGCAGGAGTCCAGGGAACAGCGAGAAGATTGAATCAATGTCTCAGGGTGGTGAGTGATGAGACAGCAGCCTAAGGATGGATGTCAAACGGGAAGGAAAAAGTGAGGTGGGGTGAGCAGTGGCAGCAAGAGTGAGCAGAGCGGGAGTACCAGAATACATCCCAGGCGAAGATCACGGGCAAGGGCCCAAGGTTAAATGCAGCTCCTGGACGAAGGGGCCAGCACTTTCTCTCAATGGGCTGATCCAAGTCCACATGGCTGCATCGTATCACGCCGGTCTTGCACACGAGCAGCCAGACCCCTTGGTGGGGGAGCTCAGGGCCTGAACTCTTGACACCAGAGCAGCAAGGTGAGGGTCCTGCTTGCTAAAATCAGTGTAATGAACTAATACTAATACTGACTTTTTGCTGTGTGTTTCAAAGTTGATAAGGTGGAGTTCAGCCAGCCTCATATTTAGAAAGAAAACAGTCTACACAAATGATATGAAGCCTTTCCTACTGGAGCCAGAGCAAAAAAAATTGAGTGCTTATACATAGGCTCCTTGACTCATTTTTAAGCACAGTTTCAACTTTTGCTAATATCAAGAGACACAACTGCAACTGTTTCTAAGAATGTGTTTTTAATGTCTATTAGACATTAAGATACCACAGCTTTGCTAACAGTCCATTGATCCATACCAGCTGGGTTTTAGTTTCTGTTCCTCAAAAACAGGTAGTGCTAGAAAATACACAAGTAGAATCGTTGTTAAGTTTTACAGGGAAGGCAATCTGTGTAACATCCACAGATGCGCACTCTGCTATCTCTGGAGACAAACCCCTCTGAAGAACAAGATCTTATAATAATTCATTTACTGATGACTCACAAACCTTTTGAAAAAGACTTTGCCGCCACCACCGTAATCTAAGTGGAGATCAGCAGCCTAGACAACCCCATTTTTCAATAACCACTTCCTCCCTGGTCCCAGCGATCACTGATAAATATGAAATGGTGGGTGTAGAGCATCCTGTCCTATCCTGTACTGGAGCTTTTATGGTGACTTTTTATTTTCAGATCCGAGGAAAATGTGGGCACCATATGGCAGAACTACCAGTACAAACATGAGATTGTTGGAGAGCCAACCTAGAAAGCACAGTTCAAGGACTTTACATAAGGCATTAGTCTATAAATCCTGTATCCTTGACTGATCTAGTTGTCTCATTTTGCCAGTACTGTGTTATTATTATATATTTAATGATAGCTTCTTGTAAGTTGCTTATGAATCATATCTACACACACCTGCTTCATTATTCCTGCCAGGTCCCAATACATTATTTACTAAAGTACAATTGATCTTTTCCTGTAGATGCATGTTTTTCTCTTAGCTCTGCACTGCAACAAGGAAAAGGGGCAGAAGCAGTCTCCCATTTAAAGCCAAGTAAAATGAATTAAAGTTGGAAACACAAACTGCTATTTCCTAAAATCCAACAGCTTTCCATCAACACAAAGAGCTTTTTTCTTCAAGCTACTTTTTGTGGGTTTTGTTTTCCTTGTAAAAGGGACAGTTTGGGTATATCTGGAGTTTTACGGGAGAAAGATTTTGAGGTGTTCAGAAACAGACCATGGAATCAGATCACAGCATACTTCTCAGGTTGTATTTACTCATCTCCATCTTCCTCCTGGTTTCCAGTGGGAAATGGTTTAGTTCTTACAGGTCTGTTATTATCATAAAACCAATACATGTGTGCTGGTCATAAAGTTAGTGCAGTGGTGATTCTTGGGTATTGAAAAGGCAAGATAAAATTTAGACATAGGTATTCTGTCTCTTGAGCAGAAGGACTCAGCTTTCTCCTGCAAGGAAGTTAAGGACAAAAGGCTAACAATCACATTTTTTTCAAAAATCAGACATTTCCTTTCATTTCTTAGAAGCTGTGGTGTTGACTTTGTGTTCCTCAGCCTGTTCTTTAGGGGACTTTTCTCCCACAGATTACTGACCAGCAAAATCTTTTGGTGAATTTTGCCTAGGAACCTATACCTCCTTTGAAATGGGAAATGATTAAGATACACAGTTCATCCACAATTTGCAGAATCTTATAACTTGGCCTCTCATACCTTGCATCAGCAAGACTTCTTACCCTCATGGGAGAGCTTGGCCACGCCAAAATCTCAAAGGCTTTCCTTTGGTCTACTCCAAATGTGAACTTGGCACCATCAAAATGAATGATGATGAAGAGGCCCTCAGAGAAATCTGTTTGTGTTTATAACCCACCTAAACCCACACCAGGATCAAGCAAAGTTATTTTCTGACATCTATTTGGCATATATTTGTCTGTCCAATTCATGTCCAGACAGATAAAAATAAAGTTGTTTCCCTGTGTAACAGTTTGTGCAGATCAAAATAGAACATGGTTTTGTTGGCTGCTTCTCCTGAGGTGATTTCAAATACAATGGACTACTGAAGGAAGAAAATCCAGTGATTGCATCCATGGGCTGGATAGCAGAGTTCTGCCACTTTGGAAGTTTACAGTAATTCAGTAGTGTTTACGATGATAAGAAAGCAATTTGGTGAAAGTGAGGTAAAACAGCTAATACAGAGCAAGATAAAACTGCCGTTAATTCCACCATCAGGAAACTGACTACTGAAAAATGGTCCTGATATGTCACTTTGAGCCAGTCCAGGTTGTGATTTTACTCAATCCACTCCTTGTTTAAGTTTCAGTGCTAAAAAGACCATTTGTCAGACTGTCACTCAAACAAACTTTATGCAACAGATACAAAGCAACCATAGTACATTGCTCTGGTGCAGCAAGACACAGGTGCTCTTGCCAGTAAGTTTTTATTATACTGTTTGTATTTCATCAACCTTTCCAAAAGATAAAGATGTGATGTTGGTTGGAAACAAAACCCAGTAGTCCAATGGTGTTTATCAACTGGTTAGAGCCAGAATTGTATGAGAAGTCAAACTGAAAGTAAGTAAAGACAATAAATAGAATGATAGATGTACTGGCACCTATTTGCATGTTATTTCAAGTTGTTGACAGGCTGGGATATAGCCTGGGCATACACAAATGTGCTTTTGCCCTTGCATTTTTGCTAAGCATTCTCTCTGCAAGAAACAGCCTAACTTTGGCACCTACGTTCAACAAAAAGCAGCCCACAAGACTACTATCTACCAGAATCCTGCTTATAAGCCTTATGACTTTGCATAATAAATTGTCCTCAAATAAAGAATATTCATCTAAAAATTTATAATTGATAGAGCCCTCAAATACCTGCTTCCATTTTAGATGAGTAATTGATTAGCAGGACTACAGGAAATGGTCCTTGGGTGCTTAAAAACAACAAAATTTCAAGATTAAGTTGTGACTCTTTTCTAACTTACAAATAGCCACACTAATTTCACTGCAGCTATTATATAAGCATTCAGCACTGTGAATAAGTGTGCCAAAACATGAATACTAGTTCCTCACTAGCATTGAAAAAAGTGATCATTTCTGGAAAGCAAGGCACTATATACAAAAGTTCATAGGCAACAAAAGAGAATCTCCTCTTCTTTACCCACCAGCCAAATACTAGGACTGACAGAAAAATTACCCACAAGGCAAATACTGGGACTGACAGAAAAATAACCCTGTTACTGATTCATGCTTCAGTAATACTTCCTGCAACAGTCCTGCTTCAAGTAGTCATAGCTCCAGATGTAGCTGACAGCAACATAATCAGCAGGCACCAGAGTGATACCACCAAGGCCCCCTTTCCTCACCTTAATGTATTTATTGTAATACCAGTCATAACTGCTCAAATGCTCAGAAAAGGGAGGAAAAAAATGTGCTATGATGTCAGGTAATTTCACAGGTGGAGAGGCGGAGGACAGCTAAAATCTGAGCTGTAAGCCTTTCAAGTTTTTGGAATTTAAGTCAAGTAACTATGGGGCTAATCCAGGTAATATTGATATTAGTGCAAAGGCTACATTTAACTTGAAAGTGCTCTATAGGCAAAGAGCTGAATTATTCCATCACATCATAAGTACACTCAGATCATTGTGTCCCTGCTACCTGGTATACATAGTTGTCCGGTATGACAAGCTGGCTCAGATGATAGAAAAGGAGGTTGTTTTTTCGCACTTTTAAGAGCCTGTTCCTCCTCATACATACTTCTACATAGCTGCTCAACAATGGACTCTCTGCTTAAACTCTCTTTTATTTTCAGATTCTTCTAGTTATGGGTCTGCTGCCTGCACTGAGGTATGTGGGGCCTATTTATTTATTTATTTATTTATTTTTATATTTTTATTTGTTTATTTAAGGGTACAGACTGTAACACAATTAAACAAGCTGTTTCAAAGATCTTGTATCCCATTGTCAAATGCATGCCACTTGAAATATGAAACCAGCCCAAGGAATTCATTCTGTAATCCCAGCTCTGACATCAGCTGGGTGATGGAAGACGATCGTGCTTTACGGTGGGTTTCAATTTGTTTAACTTTTGATGTCTAAAAGCTTCAAGCTAAATTTGGTCTAAATTAGTCACCAGGGCTTCCTCTGTGACATCAAAACACAGGTAATAAGCTAGGCAAAAAGAACCATTCTTTGGAAGCGACTATTTCTCTCCACTGCTATGAGCAAGAAGCCTCGCTGACGTGAGGGAGGTGACTTCAGCATTTACTTCAGGTTAGACACCTAGCTTCATGTGCTGCTTTCAGAGCCAAATCCTGCTCCTTGAGATGTTTAGCATCCATGTTGCTGTTGCAAGTAGTTGCAGGGGAAATGCTGCTCTGGGCTACAGGGAAGGGAAATGATCGTGCCTAGCACTGGGATGGGCCCTCTTTGGAACAGGATTTGATTGGCATCATACCCTCTTGATATAGTCCAGGCTGCAGTCTCTTCTCTGCTCCATGAAATTGCAACCAAGATACAGGTGGGATCCTAAAGTGGATCCTAAATCCGGGCAGAATGCTATAGCTGGCTTACGAGTCACAGAGAGGAGAGGCCATCACCCTGTTTGGCAGACTGATGAGATACATAACAAGAAAGCAGTGCGGGGAGTCATTAAACCGTGGCCATGCCTAGTAGAGGTGTAGCTGCAGAAGCAGTCTTTGGCTCATATTTCCTGACTGGTATAAAAATGTCATCGCCCTCCCTCACACCATCTCTCACAAACACACACACACAAAAAAAAACCATGAAATCATTGCAGCCTACTGCCACGGGTTTTAAATATAGTAGTGAACATGCTAAACCAGCCTACCTTATGTTGACTAGGCCTTATGTTCCTTCTCAATATCTCCATCTCCATGTCCATTTCCATCTGCCTTCTGATAGTACTTTACTTCACAGGGGCACTGCAATGACTAATTTATTATTGTTTATCAAATGTTTTCAAGATTAAACGCACTCTGTAAGAGATACCTATTGTGACCTAGCCCAGAAGTGTGGTTTGGTTACACAAGATGAGCCTATCTGTGGCCTTGTGAAAACTACAAAAACTCTTTGATTTTAGAAATTGCCTGTTATGAAATATGATTTTTTTAAATGAAATAATAGTTCTAGAGTAATGTGGAATGTGTAACCTCTGCAGGTTCTCTGGTTCTTCTTAGTCCTAGCACATCAAAGCAGCAGCCACAGTGAGACATCTGTCACTAGTTAATGTCACGGTTATGGAAGTAGAACCTCCTCTTCTGCTTGGGCCAGTGTGGTCAGCCCTTTGATGGATGTGCTTCATCCAGTTTGATCACCCTGTGCAGCCCCTTGTTCAGATCTGCGTATGAACAAGAATGTCCTGACCTGAGATCCTTTTTAATACAGCGGGGATCCATGATATAAACCATCAAAGGAAACCTTTGATCTTTTGACTATCTCTTAGTCATCTGCAGCACAATGCAAATAATAATGAAAACAAAGCTAAGGAGCAGAGCAACTATATTAAAGAGTCAGGCTTGCAGCTGGCAACAAAGTTAATCACTGAGGTTTTATCCTATCATCAGGCTGAAGAAGGAAAGGGGGGGGAGGGAAGAGAAAAAAGAAGAAAAAAAGCTTTGCTCAGCAGTGAAAATTTTTTACTAAACTGAAATATGCCAGGAACACTAGTTATTTTATGTCAAAGAAATTTAGGAGAGACACAAGCGTGCAACCACTCTCACAGTAGAATTTAACAAGTAATCCATATTCCACTGTATTTACTGTGCCCCTTTTAGAAGTGAAGTATGATGATAGACCTGGAGAACAGTAATATACTATTTCTTTTTTGGTTTACTTTGCAAAGAAATATGTATGAACATCACACCTTGAATATTACTCACTTTCAAATTAATTCAGTACTACCAGAATTATCACTGCCTTTTCTGTGGATTTTTTTTTCCTTTTCTTTTCCATTCTTTTTCCCCCTAATAGGCACTTGGGATGGAACATATGTTGATTCAGGAAGCGAACATAGTAACATTTTAGATATATAGCATCTGAAAAATATGAGTCTCTTCACTGTATTTTCATTTGATTTTGTAGCATTTTCTGAGATCCATATAACCTCAAACAAATGTGTACAACAGTTGGAGCTTGAAGAAGTATGCGCATGCATATGCATGTATGTATATGCATGCGCATGCTTTTGTGTCTGCCTGTGCTTTTGTGAACATACTGAAGGATTAGTTCAAGTCCTGATGTCAAGCATGTCCATTTATATACATTCACCCTTTTACATTCATTTTGCAGGTAATTAATTAGCTTAGGTGAAATTTTGATCTGACAAAAGCCTTGAAGCTTTCCATCTCTTATTTACCCAGAGAACAGAAACAGCCCAGAAATGCCAGTAAGTTCCCCCTTCTGTGTGTGTTATCAACATCTCTGAGCCTTGGTCCAACTATCAACCTACCTCTGAGGTTGAAAATCTTATACAACTTCCACAGCCGGTTCACAGTCTTAGTCATTCTTGATAAGACTGCTCAGTCTTCTAGTTACTACAGGCTGTAACAGCAACTAAGCCACCATGAATTTGTATAATTTTAAATGGCACTGGCCTGAAAGTCATCTGACTTTTCACCATGTTTTCAGTGCCAAAATGGGTCACTGTTCTGCTAAGGAAACCGAGTAACACAGTGGACCAAATAAATAACTTATATCTGTTGGGCTCAATGATCCTCAGCATCTCTGTGTTGGTCCAAGTGAAAGCTTAACTCAGATATATGAATCTGTGTAAAAGAAAGTTTTGATAGGTAAAGAGGCCAAAATAAATCAGATATTGACTTCAGCGGAGATCTATGATAATAGTGTCTTCCATAAAGAACCTGTTCCATAGCAAAATGCGTTACTAGCACTGGTCTAAAGTGATGAATATTGCCTAGTTTCTTTAGAGAAACTCCTATGCTTATACATGTGAAGCTATATATCAACCGATGATTTCAGGGAATTCAACACATTTAGAGCAAAAAGGTCAGACCAGTGTCAATAGGTCGTGTTTTGTTGTTTAAAGGTCTGCAATATTCTTTGTTGTAGCCGTTTGACTTTTGTGGGCTGAAGGTTAAAAAAAAAAAAGAGTCAAATTTTGGCTTAAGGGAGACAAAAATTCCTTCTGGAGCATATAATCAGCTGTGAGAATCCCTGAAACAGGAGACAACAAGCAATTCAAATCTTATTCATTAATTTTTTTAAATGTGAGAGATATTTGGACAGAAATAACTGGTGCTTGGTCCAGGTGTCTCCAGCACTTGGCTTAAGGCCTTATCCTGAGCTTAATAGTCAGCCCATGTAGCTGGAGTTTCACATCAAGCAACAGTGATCCTTCAAACTAACTTTCAAAAAATACTGCTAGACTCTGAGCAAACTTCAGCTTCCTTCAGCCAGAAGGATGGAGGATCCCTGGAGAATGAGAGCTATGGAGAAGAAGGAAGATATAGTCAAAAGAAGTTAAAAATATCTATCTATATCACGCTCAGGAAGCAGTGCATTAGAGAGGAAGGCAAACAGATTTGTTACAAAAAGCAGCTCTAAACTTTTGATTTGTAAGACTTTTCCTGACACTCTGAAGAAGAGAAAAAGTGAGGGACACTAGCTACTATTTTCTGCTCTGTTTTACTGAAGAGAAATTCAGCTCAGCAAAAATAACGGGAGCTGAGTAAGAATTGGTATTTGCTGTAATAAAACTCACGATTGCTTCATATTAACATTGGAACAAACTAGCCCTTTCACCAGCTAATTATTCACAGACAAGCCCAGACTAGCACTGTGTAAGGGTTAGTAACTATTATGAAAAAAAAAAAAAAGGTAGCTGTCATCTCAAGAAAGTATCATCTCTTTTAAATTATTGTTTTCCTTTTTTAGAGACTAAAGGGGAGACTGTTTAATGCACAGACTGAGAATACCTCTGTTAGATTTGTTATATTTGGGCAACAGTGTTAGAAGGGACATGAGTAAGCTCACTTTTACAGTGGGATGGACCAGGGTAAACACTGACAATTCAGCTGCTTTGACTTTTTATGGTGGCCAATCTCATAAAGGCCAGAGCAGTACAGAGGGGCCAACAACACCATCATTTTTCTTAACCATAGATGACTTTGGAGGCCTTCAAAAGATTTAATTTTGTAACACTGTTGAACCCTTAGGTTATATGCAAAGGGCTTTAGATTGGTTTTATTTTCATATATGCTTGCCTTTCTGATTTTGCTTTCCTGCCTTTTTTTAGCACTGCAGTTTTTAAGTAGCTATTGGCAAATGAGTGATAATTTCACTTATATTTGTCATTGGTGGTATTTGAAGGGAAAAAAGAAAGATATTTTAAAAGACCTGTTGGAATAACAGAAGGTTTTTTTCCTTTTTTTCCTTTTTGATTAATATCTATGAGTTTTCTGTTGTCCCTTGTCCCTTTCTTTTTGAGCATATACTAGGAAATGTTGTTGTTGTTGTTAAACTTGCGTTTACTCTTACCAGCTTTTGTGTCACTTTTCTTTACTTTGTCTGTGTATTTTTAGCAAATCACAATATGTGGAAAATCCCATTTTTACAGAGTTTTTTTAATTTATCATCTATCTCAATTGTGTTACAGCATAAAGATATCCCCTGTCATAGGGAACTTCCAGCATGAGACTTAAACAACATACAGCCACTAACTAAACAGACTCTGAATCTTTCACAAAAATAAAACATTGGTTGTCAGAAATAATATATAGGACTCTTTAATATGAAAAACTGCAAATCTTCAACTGACCACATATCCTGCAGGAGTAATTATGTCATTTTAGAAGAAAATAAAACAGCCATGTTTTGTCAAATAGAAGACATTTCACACACTATCAATTTTACAGATATAAATACCTAGGGGCATGCACAAACCCTATGATCACCAATGGCAAATTGCCAAGTGAGGACAGATTCATTTAGCATTAGAAGTATCAGGCACCCACCCAAGCCTATAAATTAAAATTTTAAGCCTTGAATGTTATGCCACTGCATGCAAGTTAAATATGTTTGGAGACATTTTTATGCAGCCTAATAAGAACTGAATGGAGATCTCCATTAATGTGTGATGTAGCTCTTCCTAAGCCTAGTTTCCTTGGCTAAAATCAGTCTTAAATGAGTCATATTCCTTTCTGCAGCTTGTTGCAGCTAAAAGAAGCTGGTGGTAGACAGCTTTAGCTGCAACTGGATGGTTAAAATGATCTCAGTTTGTTTAGGCTACCGGGACTGTTGGTAAACATTTCTAATCTGCAGGCAGAAAGGGTGAGTTCTCAATGAATATTTTCAATAGCAGTGACCAATCTTCTTTGAAACTAGCCGCTGTCACCAGATGAAGTTGTCAGCAGGCTTCTGAAGCTACTGTTTGTGCAGCCAGCGTCTATTTACAGTTTTAAAAAGCTACGTGCATCTCGGCAACATGATACAATTAAAGGTGAGGTTTAAACAGCATGGCAAGATGGACACTCTCAGTCTCATCCTGCACGCTAGGTTACACCAACCCACAGCAGCGACCAGGGAAGATCTTTGTGCACTGGATGCAGCAAAAAGATTAGCTTGAAACACGAGCTGCTTCATTAGCCATCTCAGGAAAGATTGCATAGTTCGGGCTATAATCTTAGTTACATTAGGGAGTTAAAGATGAAAAATAATAATGGGCTCTTACACTCTTGTAGTGGGAGAGATGTTCATTCCCTTTGGCTGAGCTCAGAGATTATCCAGAAGGTACTTGGTATTTCATCCAGCTCCAGATTTCTTACTCATTCTCAGTGACCAGTTTGCTGGGTGTCATTTCATAAGGAGCTTGCAAGGGGTTGCCCTCAGCTGTGGTCTTTTTCTCCTCTTCAGTCAGGGAACTGGCACAGCCAAGAAGGATTTCTTAGTATTGTGTCAAAGGTCTTCTGAGATTTAAAATCACAGAAATATGCACATTTTTCTTTCTGTTGCTTAATAAATTCACATTAAGAGTTAGGTTCTGCTCAAAACATCCTAGTGATCTCAATTTTCAAGCATTCAAAACAAAAACCTATTCTCCATAATTGTTATATACTATAAAGGATATTCTTCACAGTATTCCTTTCTGTGCCACTGTGTTTCTTCGCAATGCAGGCGAAGAGTTGCACAAGACAACCTCTTGTTTATAGGCAACAGGTAACTATACAGCTATGAACACCAAAGCACAGACAGTGGTAGAAATAAAATTAGACCTCACAGACCTGTCATAATGCTACTATGCATAGCAGCTTCTGCACTGTGGACAGCTGTTTCCCCGCTCACCTAAACTGCAGCTTATTCACAAGTAGAAAACAATAGAAAAATCTTTACTGAATGCTGCAAAGATCCTACAGGGAACGCTGATTGTGGGCAATTTTGTGAAGGACTAGATATCAGTGCCTTTCATGGTAAAGTAAGGCTGGGTTACTTGGCATTAGCTCTCAAACAAAAGATAAAGGTCCCTTTAAAAATAACACAAGGAATTTTTTTTCTTTTCATGTTGTGTTTTGTTTTATCAAATTAATAATGCTCATGTACACTCTATTCACCCTGCAGCTATGATTCATGCACGTGTATGTGCATAAATGGGAGATACAGGGTCTCAGAATTGACCACAAAAATTAAAACAGGAAGGCACATGGCAGTCTTTTATTTCATCTGTATTTCACTTAATCACCTACTCTTATCAGAACTGCTGGTTTGGAAATCAGTGGTTCTTATTTGTTCTTTGTAAGCTGGAGACACACAAGCTGCTCTTTTGCGAATGTCCTGCTGTCTGACACATACACAATACCTATCTATATGTAAGAAAAATGAAAGAAAGTGAAATTACCTATAAACATTTGTCACATATTAGCTAGGCTTAACAGAAATACTTTGTTTAAAGACAGGCAAGCTTGGGGCCTTTATTTTGCTCTGTTTGAGTTACTGTAAAGGAAAAAGTCAGAGGAGTCAGCCTTATGCAAGGAGTGAAGAGCCAAATCTCCTTGGCATGAATTAGTGAAGTCGCAAATTAAGTGAACCTGGGGGAGAAGAGAGAGAGAAAGGCACTTATGTGTCCATTCTCTACCAGTTTGGTAGCTCACTATTTTCAAAGAAGAAAAAAGGAAAAAAAAAAGAATAGTTGGCAGGCTGGACAATGTCACAGAGGATTTGTGGAGTTAATTTACCTATTTTGCAGGCATGTATTTTAATAAGATTTAATGAGCTGCTGAAAAGAGGAGTACTGCTTTTTTTTGCCTGATGGCAGCAAGATGAAAACAAGCGGCCTTTTAGAATGACGTTAACTGGCACTTTAAAAGTTAATAGAGCTCTTATGAATCTGTGTTGGCAGCACCTGGAAGAAACAGGTGGGAATTCCACTGCGATAAATGGCAAGCCAAGGGCAGAACAAAATAATAAAGTCTTATTTGCAAGATATAGGATCTGTCCTTCCTCTAGCAAAAATCTTTTATGGAATTGGTAAAAGCCTTGTCTGTATTGAAAGGTAAAAGATGAGCTCTTGAAGAAAATCTGAGACTAGCCAAAGGTTTGTAATATTTCAGATACAGACCGTTCTTTTATAATAGTATTTTTTTTAATTTTGTAACAAAATCTCAAATCTCGAGTGTGATAGCTGAAGAAGTGTGTACTTAACGACTGCCCCCACCAACAGCAGTGGAAAATGGACACCACTGCCCGCCAAGGGCTGAAGTCTGGCCTCTCACTTGCAATCCAAAACCCACATAAAAGTAGAAACTGCTTTGATTTCATATGTTCCTTCTCAGCCTGTTTTTGCTGTGCACTCAAACAAAGGCTCTGCTTTTCTGGCTTGGCTGAGCTACTTAAAGGGCAGTATCCAAAGGGAGTGATAGCAGCAGTAGTGGTTTTCAGTCACCTGCGGTAACTCAGGCCCAATGCCAGCTTCTCCTGGAGAAAAAGTAGCAGATCTCAGTAAGTCTTTTGACACTGTCCCACAGGTTGTTCTCATAATCATGGCAAGGGAAATGTGGCCTGGAGACACCTACTATGGGGTGGCTGGAAATCTAGGTGAAAAACAGGTGTATTTGGTGGGAAATTATCAGATATTCACTTTGAAAATGACAGCTATCTAAAGGGAGCTCCAAAGAGGTCTTGTATTGTGCAAGATCCACATTAATGATCTTGGTGATGGAGGAGAACACACTTCTCAAATTTGCAGATGACTGCAAGTATGTTGAAGGACAGGAGGAGAATTCAAATTGATCTTGACAAGTTAGAGAAATGAGCTGAAAAAATAGGATGCTATTCAACAAGAACAAATGCCAGAAACTACACTTGGACAGCAGTAATTGACTGCAGGCATGAAGAACAGGAACTAATTAGAAAGACAGCAATTCTGCAGAGAAAAACTTGCGAGTCGTATACTGGATCCGGACTGAAAAGAAAGGTAGCAATATTGCGGTGTTCAACAGAGGCAAACTCCAGCCTTGGATGCATAAACATAATTCTTCCCCTCTGAGTCTTCCAGCACTCATAAATCATTAGAACAGGGATCTTGTGTTGTTGTGGGTACTGTAATTTGGGATATTGGAGAAAGCAGAGGAGAGCAGAGGGAATGATCAAAAGTCTTAGAGAAATGGCCTTCAAAAATGGATTGAATCATCTGTGGTTATTTAGTCTGAAAAAGGGAAGATTGAAGGAGGAACGTGATGCCATAAGTACGTAAAAGACAGCTAAAAGGAGGAAGAAGATACTCTGTTCTCCATTTTCATGCTGGAAAAGATAAAACAGGAGCAAGTAATATGCAGATAAAATATCGCTTTCTAGAGATAGAGAAAATGAAGCCTTGGACTAGATCAACTGGGGAGGTTGTAGAGACCTTTAAGGATAAGCTTGATAAATATGTATCAGGAAGGCCATGGGTGCAGCCGATGCTGCCACAGGCATGGCATGAACTGGGTGACTGTCCAGCTCTGCAGCCGTGCTGTGCTATAAGTTGCAGCTCATCACCAACAACCAGAGGGGCTGTTGCAGAGCACAGCACAGCTCCAGCACTCGCCCAGGCCTGGAAGGGCTGATAGGGGCTTTACTTCACAGGGGAAAAGTATGTCCTCAGGCAGACTGTGGCTTCTGGGAGCTGCCGGGAAATGGCCTTTAGTCAACCTAAAATGACAGTAATGTAACAAAAAGCCTGAAAGTAAAAGAATTCAAATGGCAGTGTCTGTATAGTGAGGTGCCAGATCCAGACATTGGGCAGAATTTTGCTCTGTCTCTTTCCTTCTGCCTTATCTTCATCTTCTTTCAGTTTTCTCTCTTTCCCTCTTTCATCCCTTAGGAGAAATTAATCTTGAAAGTTTTTTGTGAACAAATAAAGATCAGTGGTGTGTGGTTTTCATAACATGTCTCTTTATGGTAAGTCTTTGTCTGCACATCACAAATTCCAGTAGATAAGAAAACTGAATAAATATTTCATGTAAAAAAAAGCACCACAGAAAAGAGCTAATTAGCTTGGTTGATATAAATTGTTCTATGACCCATGAAAATATGTTAGTCATAATGCCTTTCTTGACAAACCCCATGCAAACTCATTCAGACATGCTGTCAAACTGTGAAAGGGAAATATGAAAAGGAAGGAGAGGCACTCAAGGTAATGTCAAAAGAAAATTCAGAAGGAAGATTTTGTGTCTTAAAGCTAACCACAACATCTAACTCCATCCTCTGCAAAGCAGATAACAGCATCATAGCAAGAGTGAGTAGACTCCCAGAGTTATGAAACTGGAGTGGTGTGATTTGTCCAGCAGAGGGTGGAGTAAGAATGAGGGCAAGGCTTGAGGTGTGGTTTTCAAATGGTGCACTTAAGGTCACGGACCGACTGGCTCCAGTCAGATTATTGCTCTTATGTCTGCAGACAAGCCTCTTAATAGCATACCCTGCCTTTAGAAACTGCACAGAGGAAACACAGTTCATCTGCAGGCTGATGTATAAGGTTCAGCTACCCCCTTACCACTGCAGAGGAGTCAGCATTTTGGTCTCAGAATATAGTTCTTTATTGAGGTCATAGAAACGAGAACGTTTCCATAATTGAAGGTGAAGAATGGAAATGTGTTTTTAGAAAAAAAAGAAGAGAAATGTATAATGGTTCCATTAAGAGCATCTGTATGAGTGTGTGTGTCTATTTGTACAGCCCTCTTTGTTTAGCAGCCAGCAAAGACAGCCCATGCAGAACATTTCCACACTGGAAATCTCCTTTAAAGCCCAGGCAATTTGCCCTCTAGCACCTGTAGCTCCCTCTTCCTCTTCTTGCTCAGTTGGGCTTCAAGACACAGCAGGGAGCAGCAACAACCTGCACTTCCTTGGAAGTCCTCCAGGGTCAAGGGCAGCTCTTTTGGTGAGTTGCCTTTCTGTGGCATTCCATGATGAGTACAAACCTGCTCATGTCATGAGCTTGCCAGGGTGAACAGAAATGCCTTAAAGAAGCAACTGTGTCCCAAAGTTAAAAGTGAGCAAAATAAGGATCTTCTCAAGCGGAAACTTGTCTTGGCAATGGGATCCCTGTAATGGGAGCCCTATGCTCTACCTGTGCTTGTCTTAGAGGTCTATCTCCAGCTCCCACAGAGCTAGGATCAGTTTCTCCTCTACAGCTTGACAGATCCCATAAGTGCAGTGGGCTGACTGCAGCCACAAGAATCTGTTAACCTTCTGGACTACTGAATGATACACCCCCTCTCCCATCTCATTTTTGTTTTAAAAAAAAAAGGTATTTTACAGTGGATTTTAAAATAATTTGAGTAAGTTGGTAATGTCCTGAGATTGTGATGGATCAGAGTTGCAGAGTTCCTGATTCTGTTGTCAGTGATGGATGGAGTAACATCACATGCCAATAATAAATGCAGTTTCTGGAAATCGTTCCCTTTAAAACATCTGTTTGCACATGCATGTACACAAGCACACACACAAAAATTTCCTTTAAATTTCTGGGCTTGGCCTTCCCCTGTTTATTTCAGTAAAAATGTGACAACTTTCAAGAAAAAGTTTTGAGCACATAGCGAGAGCTGGAACGAAATCTCCAGACTTTTTCCTTGTGACGGCTAATAGCGTTTTGTCTTCTGAAGGGCTAGGATTCTTTCTTACTTTAATGGCCATCTTTACCTACCTCATGGGATCACAGAGCAAGGCAGAGACCCAGATGCTAGCGGTGAGGAGCCGCAGTAGATGGCTTCATCCCCAGCCATGGCCCAGTGCTGTAGTCTTCCTCATCTTCCTCATCTTCTGACTCACCAGAAGGGGCTCACTCATGTGTGGAGCTGGTGTGCTCAGCAACTCTGCATCTGAGCCCCAAGCTGCTCTTCTCTGACATTATCAAAGTAACTTCATATTTGGGATTCAGACTTGCTAGGGACTTAGAGCTGCTGTTTGTAACAAATTCCAGTACTGAGATTTATTAAACACTTGATATGGCAACAGGCAGTGGATCCTGAATGACTTTCAGCAAAGAAACTCCTCAGGCTCCTTGGCACATGCTGACTGCAAAAGCCACTGCAGTAACCTGCAAATGCCTGTAAACCGCATCTTGGCCATGCCACGTGTTTTGTTTCCATTTGAATTTCCTCTATTCCTGTATTCCTCCTCCTATAATTTCATCCTGTCTTTTGAGTATATGCAAATGAAAAAATATGATGCTGCTCCCAAGGAAAGTAGTGATTAGACTGTGACTGATTTGAGGGGAAGTAGAATCCAGAAAGCAGGCTTTTATTTTCAACTTAACTTGATAGTCACATTCAGCAGCACTTGAAGGTTCCCCAAAAAACATACCTTCAGAAGAAACACTAGTCAGCATTTCAGTAACACAGGGAAGAGCTTAGCTTAATGTACATAACAGTTTTCTACTCAGCACTGGTTCTGGATAGCGTAATATTTCAGAAGACACCTCACACCATTTGCTTGTCCTTTAAAGAGTGTTATTCAAATGAAAGGAGAGTCCAAAGAGCACTTAATTAATAACAATAATTGACTAATGAATACAAATGAATAATGAATGATGCAATAAATGGATTTAATTACAGTCACAGTTAAATACAGTGTCAGCACCTTTCTCTGGAATATGACCAACCCACAAAAGTTTTGAAATCACAAACTCCAGGCCAAAATTTTCACAGTGACTGCTTTACTTCAGATGCCTCATTTTGGGGGAGCCAAGTTACAATGAGGTATAGAACCCTGTTTTGCCGAACAAGGGTGCTCTGGGCTTTTTGAAATCCCCTTCCCATCAGATATCCTGAATTTTGCCTTCCAGAATGAAGGGTCACCAACCCACCCTCAGGAATCCCAGATATATGTTGAAGCAGATGCCCAGCCTACTGGGCTGTGAGTGTGGGGTTTTTTTAAACAGACATAGACACGTCCAGAGTCCACTTTATGTTTGTAAGACACATCTATCCCATTTTAAGCAGCTGCAAAGCTACGAAGAATGAATGCCTGTGTTTGGTAGGTTAAAAACACTGCCTGTGGTTAATTCATGCCTCTGAGCTCAAAGCTCTAAAAGTGCTGGGTGGATCATTGTGGTTTTTCAAAATTAAGGTGTTTCTTTCCCCATAGTTTCTCCTTCTTTGTGTGTCATCATTTTCAAAGCATTTATAGCAAGCTTAAATTTAGAGTCCTTGTGGCTTTGTTGGGGCACCACCTTTACCCTGTGTGGTCACAATTTTGGGCTTCCTGTCTTGAAAAGATGGTGCCAAGATGGGTGGGGAGCTTCTTGGTGAGGTAATAAGGGATGGGCAAAATAGCATCATATATCATTTACTTTCCAATTTCAAGGCATGTAGATAAGCAATAAGTATGCTTAGGTAGCTAACTTCATTCATCAGGAATGGACCAGACTTAAGTGAAGACAGATGTATTTCATGGCCCTGGTGCTAATTTCATGGTAGGGGGAGCAGTCAGGGCTGTATGGGTGTGTATGAATAATGAGATAGATAGATAGATGCATGTCTAACATACATATTATTTCCTTGGAACTTTAATTGCGCTGTGTCTGCCGTATGATCACGTTTACAGGCCACTAACATTTTCCAACCCGGGTATCTAAAGTTAGCTTCCTAATTTCATATCAAGGTTGTTAAATGAAGGAGTCCTGAGCTTTTCAAAAGTCAATAGGAGCTGCTGGCTAGTCAGGACTTCAGGGAATCGAGCCATTTCTATAGGCTGATAAATATGAGTGCTTAATTTAGGTGTCCAGATTTTAAAATCTGGGCTTTTTCTGCAGTGAAAAATAATACCTGGCTTGCCTGTAGACAGATGATGTGTGAGTGCACATAGAACAGTTCTATGGTAGTTCTAGCCCTGAAAACATGTTTCCTAGTAAGGGATTAAGGAGAAAGCTGTTCTGTGAAACAGAAAATCTTTTTTTCTAACACAATGATCACATGGGGGGGTGGAGGGAGTTTCATTGTGGAACAATTTTGCAGTTCATCCCCAAAAAAATCTTTTTTAAATGATTGCATGTGCCCTTTAAATGTTGTAGTGCCCAGATTGAAGGTCTGAATGATTCTTTGTTTTTCTTTTGGGTATCATTTCTTTCTTTATCTTGCAACTTTAGAAATGCCAAGGATCCCCAGTATGATCAGTCTGTGTTTACTTTGCAGGCCTGACATGGCCTCTGGAAGACCAAGATGGACACTGTGAAAGCCCTTCTGCAGATGAGATAGAATTTAGAATTCTATGGAGTGTAGATCTCTCCTTAAATATTCATTTAGTTTGGGAGTTTAAAAGCTTTTATATAGAATCACAGAATCACAGAATGGTTGAGGTTGGAAGGGACCTCTGGAGATCATGGAGGCCTACCCCGCCCCTGCTCAAGCAGGGTCACCCAGAGCACATTGCACAGGATTATGTCCAGAGGGCTTTTGAATATATCCAAGGAAGGAAACTGCACAGCCTCTCTGGGCAACCTGTTCCAGTGCTCAGTCACCCTCACAGTAAAGAAGTTTTTCCTCATGTTCAGATGGAACTTCCTGTGTTTCAGTTTATGCCCATTGTCTCTTGTCCTGTCACCAGGCACCACTGAAATGAGTCTGCTCCCATCCTCTTGACGCCCTCCCTTCAGATATTTATGCACATTGATAAGATCCCCTCTAAGTCTTCTCTTTTCCAGGCTGAAGAGTCCCAGCTCTTTCAGCCTTTCCTCATACAAGAGATGCTCTAGTCCTTTAAGAGGACTAAGAGCATCCTTAAGAGATGCTCTTAGTAGCCCTCCGCTGTACTCCCTCCAGTAGTTCCAGGTCTCTCTTATACTGGGGAGCCCAGAACTAGACACACTACTCCAGATGTGGCCTCACCAGGGCTGAGTAGAGGGGGGGGGGATTGCCTCCCTCCACCTGCTGGCAGTGCTCTTCCTAATGGACCCCAGGAGACCATTGGCCTTCTTGGCCACAAGGGCACATTGCTGCCTCATGGTCAATTTGGTGTCCACCAGCACTCCCAGGGCCTTCTCTGCAGGGCTGCTTTCCAGCAGGTCAACCCCCAACCTGTACTGGTGCATGGGGTTATTCCTCCCTAAGTGCAGGACCCTGCACTTGCCTTTGTTGAACTTCAGGAGGTTCCTCTCTGCCCACCTCTCCAGCCTGTCCAGGTCTCTCTGAATGGCAGCACAGCCTTCTGGGGTATCTGCCACTCCTCCCAGTTTTGTCTCATCAGCAAACTTGCTGAGGGTGCACTCTGTCCCTTCATCCAGGTCATTGATGAAGAAGTTGAACAAGACTGGACCCAGTACTGACCCGCTGGGGACACTGCTAGCCACAGGCCTCCACCTAGACTCTGTGCCACTGATCACAACCCTCTGAGCTCTGCCATTCAGCCAGTTCTCAATCCACCTCACTGTCCACTCATCTAGCCCACACTTCCTGAGCTTGTCTATGAGAATGTTATAGGAGACAATGTCAAAAGCCTTGCTGAAGTTAAGGCAGACAATATCCACTGCTCTCCCCTCATCTATCCATCCAGGCATTCCATTTTTAAAATGAAGAGAGAAAAACTGTGCGATTAAAAATGCTCTGTGGTCTAAATTTTTCCCTTATGACATCTTAAGTCCACTGGTTTTCTGCTTGTCATGCAGGACAGAAGAGTCACACTTACATTGCAGAGCAGCACACGTGAGATTTTTTGTTGAGCACTCTTGAGGGTTGAAAGCATGAAAAGTGATTTGTATTATCACTGCCTTTGTAGGGCAAAGCTCTGCCTGCATTAGTCATGCAAAACTAAGGAGGGAGGGTTGGGGGGGGGGGGAATTGCATGTAAGATTCTGTCCACAGTTCAAATTAATTAAATGAAAAACAGAAAGAAGATACACTGTATTGTCTTTCCAGATACAATCACCTTGTTGATTTGAATTCAGTTCAGTAAAGTACATTATTAATAAAAATCTACCCAGAACACGAAGTAGATGTCCTAATCTGATACAACTGTAACCTGGAAAGAGAGGTTTCACGGAAGTGATTCAGTGGTAAATGAGGTAAGAGGTAGAATAAAATATATAATAGATAAGAGGCTAACTCAGTGGCTCAGCTTTTGAGATCTAAGCTAATACCCAAATGGAAAATCCGAGGTCCATGGGTGATCAGATCATACTGTTCTCCTCCTTGGATATCTCCATTGGCTTGGTCTTGCATTTTGTATCAAGTCCCTTTCTAATAGACTCTTTGGCCCAAAATTTAGTGTTCATCTTGCTGTACTCAGGCTCTCCTACAAACTCAGAGAAGTTTAAACCCTTTTAACATTGACTTTTGGGTTGAGAAGGAGCTAATAAAAAATGCTTCTGAATAAAATTTATTTCTTCTGAAAACTTGACAGACATCTTCCCATATTTAATAAAGTATTATGAACATCTATTATTGAAATATCAAATGAAGCTAAAGGAATGCACAAACAAATAAAAATTTCCAATATCAAGCTTTTAAAAGTAATCAAATACTTGGAGTGCATTTGTTTTTAGTGGTCTTTCTCAAGACTTATATGCACCTCATTTTCAACACCTGCCGATCACAATCCCCTGAAAATGATTAAACAAAATACATATTTTTTTTAAACAAATGCTCAGAAGTCTAAGTTATTTTGAGCATTGTGGCCCTAATTTCCAGCACCTTCTGGGTCACAGTGTTTCTGTGTCTGCTTTTTGCCTGCCTACTTAGGCTGCAAGTCCTTGAAGAAAATAACATGTTTTCCTTTGTGCTTTATACAATACCTTGCACAACGTTAGCTAATAAACAAGCATTCAAACAAAAGAATAAGTCCCATTAAAAAAAAAGCAGAATATTTGAAGCTCTAAATATCCTTTTAATGGGGCAGTGGTTATAGAAGAGTCTGTTTTATGATACATGTGGGTCAGCTGCAAAATAAGAAAACAAAGGCCGTATTTGGATTCATTTTGTGGCTCCAATCCATGCTTCTTTCATTAAAGCTTCTTCCCTCCTCAGCCATCTCTTGCATGAGAAAGAGACAGGGCAACCCTGGAGGATTATAGAATAACAAAATCTGAAGGGGAGGGAGATGGTGGAAAGGATAAACAGACTCAAATGTCAGGTTCTGCCAAGAAAGCACCTGGAACAAATGTATTTTTCTATTATTGTATGTTAAGTGGGCTCGCCTGAAGAATTGCGCGGAATTTAATAGTGGCATTTCCTGACGAACAGGTTTGAAATGAGTTTAATCACAACCAAGTGATACTCTGCTAATTTTAAAAAGACAGACAATTATTGGACATTTCCATGGGCATTTGAAGGGGTGCAGTTTTGGTGTGGGGGGGGTTCTTTTCTTTTCTTTTTCTTTTTGAGTTTAGATAAGAAAGAGCAAAATCTAGTGAACCAGATGTTTCTTCTCAGATTACAGCAGCCTGCTTGGTCTACACATACAAAATGGGAATAGGCCTGTTACAGTACCAGGTGTTATATCTGACATATAGCATTACCATTACTATTGTTTATACAGTAGTCCTCTAACTCAGTCTCGGGCATGCAGCAGGCTTACACTACCACGCTTAATATCTCCAGGAGTGACTATTAGAGGGCTCTAAGACAAAGTCCTCTCTGTGTTAGAGAAAACTCTGCTTTAAGCTACACCAGTGAGGAGACACTTAGGCTATGGTACCACAATAAAGTCTGGTACCTGAAACTTTTGCCAACTTGGATTGCAGTTGATGTGTAAAAGTCCATACTGATTATTACAATAAATGACTTCACGTAAAGAAATTGCATAGGTCAGTGAATATACGGAAAATTTGTTGTGATTAAACATATATGCTTCAGAGCTGTCTAATATTAAAAAGCTAGAGTCTGAAAGTAGAAAAAATACAAACAAGAGAGGGGAAAAAATTCTTACAGAGCATCTGCAGGCAATCCAAACTGTTTTTGTTTATTCTGTATGTCACCATCACCACCTTCTCTGAGGTAGAAAGACGTTCTGGGTGCTAACATGCTAATGTGCATGTAAAGGACCACCTTTGCAAGTTTTTAAAACCCACAGATTTGACCAATTTTTTACATGATCTTTGCTTCCTTCCTAAACAAAGGCCTGACTTTGAACAGTTACCCAACAGCCAGCATGTCCTACTCGCTGTCAGGCTTTGTAGAGAGCTCAGCATTTATTCACGTGCTTGCACTGGAGTTTCACTGCCTTGAAACATTCAGCTGTTAACATGGGTGCTCAATGGTGGTCTTGAAAGTGCAGCCTGTATGGCTTCTGAAAGTCTGTGTCCAGTGCTGTGACAATAGGTAGCTTTTAAATTCAAAAGCAGAATTTTCCCAGGCCGAATATTTTTATGGGCACTTGTTTTACCTTGTCAGAGCTTGTCAGCATGGTACGCTATTTATGAAGCAGAAGATAACATCAACCCTACAAGCATATATTTCATTTGTAGGAGAGGTTTGTTTTCCATGAATACATTCCCAGATGCAACATGGTTAAAGACAGCGAATCGTACACAACTAACTTATCAGTGTTAAAGAAAAAGCTTTTTCCTATAATTCAAAAAGAAAACAGCTGAGCCATTATCAAGTTTGAGGGGAAAAGGAAATCTTTTTTTTTTTGGCAACATAACTATGTAATATCCATCTTTTTTATTCTCCTTGCTCATTCCCCATGTCCAGGTTGGGAGGCATTGTCCATGCTTCTAAATCTCTGTTATTAGACTAGTAACTAGACTACTAATGCAGATTGCAACTGACCAGTTACTGGGCAGAAGAAATGGAGAAAATGGAAGTAGTTTGGGTTCTTGCCACCTCTGAATAAATGACAGATGCTTAGATATGGAATTAGGGACTATCTTTAGGGACTTCTGGGGGGGGGGGCAGGGGGAATCTTTGTAATAATTTTTGCGTGTGTGGATCTCCTTGAAGAAGTTAGAAGGCATTATAAGCTACTGTTTTATGCATGCTAATTGCTATTATGAGCTTTCCATTAATATGTTAATGTTATTGGTTGTCTGAAGTTCATATTAATACATACAACCTAATTTGTTTTAGGAAGGAAAAGAAGTTTATCTCTGAAAGGCTAGGAGAGAGAGCCAGTTTTTATTGTTTTCTTTGTTATGAGTTAGCTTAATTATGTTCCATAAAAATGTAAGAGTGGCTGTTCTAGATCAGACCAAAGGTCCAACTAGCCCAGTATCCTGTCTCCAGCAGGGGCCAATAGTGGATGCCTGGAGAAGCATGTCAGAGCAGGGCAAATGGATAGTGGTATTTCCCACAATATTTTCCCAGCCTCCAACAACCTGTCACAGGGACTTCCTGAGAAAGAAATGCTATCTTTGAATTAAATGCAAAACTCTTGCTGGACTTCTCTTCCATGTATTTGTCTACTCACCTTTTGAACCTGTGTTAGCTTTTGACATCCAGAGTGATTTGTGGCAGAGTCCCACAGTTTAACTATGTGCTGCATGAGGTGCTCTCTCTGTGCTGCCAATTGATGATTTTGTTTTATGCCCCTTGCTGTTGCACGGTTGGAGACAGTGGATAATCATCCTCAAAGGCAGCTGGTTGACAGGGGAACCAGTCCCAGACCTGCCACTTCTTGCTCAGGTGGTCATCCACCATCACATTTCACAAAAGGAGGAGTCTTCCAAGCCTGATCTGTGATTGCAAAGAAAGCAATTGACCCCTGCTCAGTTTTGAGGTGCCCTCCCTTAGGAGGCAGATCTGGAGTATGAATCCTGCCAAATGTGTCACTGACTTGCGTGTTCAGGTTGTTTTGAGTAGAAAACTGCTCAGCACCAGGGCTCTTGCAGCTCCCAATCTGAGGTATGTAAGGCAGAGAGGGCCCAGGGGCAGGGACCACCATCAGAGGAGAAGTCAGACTGGTATTTTATGGTTCATTGAGCTGTAGTCTAATATGCTCTGCATACTCTGTAAGGAGTGTGAGCACCCATCTCCCAGTTGTATTGCTAAGGACTTGTAATGCTTATGTTCCTACAGGGATCTGGGCATTAACCTTTTTACACGTTTTTATCTCAAGTGTAAATATCCTGGGCAGAAATGTTTGCCATATTTTGGTGGGGACAGGATTTTACTAAGCTGTTGAGCTAAAAATATTCAGCTTAATTGATGTACATGATGTATTTGTTCACACATTATTATATGTCATATGAAACTGTCTTCAGGGCATTACATAAGCCCTGCTTACTGCTTACTGATTCTTTTATTAACCCAAGTCATCCATTAGAGGACCAGATTTTCATAAGAAATCAGCATTCAGTAGTTTCCATGCAGGCCACCATAGTAATGAAGGGCCAGATTTTCTTTAACAGCACACTTAGCACTGCTATTTGAGCTGATCAGGGTGTCAGAAGTTGTCTGTGTTCAGGTCTTTCTAGTGCTCCATCTCCATCTGAAGAGAAAACTGGGGAGGTACAAGACACTTCTGTTTTCAGTTCCTTAATGGATGTTCAGCTCTTTGACAGTTTTCCCATCATTTCTGTTGCTGAGCACATTTGGAAAAATGGTAGTTAATATGTTTTGGGGGGATTTTGAACACTTGAAATTCTCACTAAAATAATGAGCGCTGCATAACCCTAAAAATCGATCAATTTAAATTCCTAAGTAGAAAAACATGTCATTAACTGTTGTGTGTTACCCAAGAACTGCATCCTAAAATCTTATAATGATAATCTTTGCCTCAAAAGTTGTTTCTTACCTGTTGTGTTTCACTACATGGTTGCATGAGCACAAGAAAGTGTGTGGGACCAAGTTGGACTCAGATTAGCTCACCAAGATATGGAAACTGCACTGTTAATGGGTCTGTGTGTTTGTTCCACTTTGAATGCCTCTTTTTTAAACATTGGTGAATAGTACTGTACAAGGTTTTCCAAAAGAAGTTGCCCCCACCTTCTACAGTGGTACTAACGCTTTCCTGTTTTGAATGGAAATAGATGTCATGGGCTTACAGCAGTCATCTTCATAGCTGCCTCACATGGTGGCTTCTGGTTGAGCTATACTGACCAGCATTTTCAGGCTTTCCTAAGTTATCTTATACTGGAGAGTTCCCAGCTTAGACCAGCAACTGTTATCGTTAGTTCATAAGTGCATGACCTACTACACTTCTTTTATTCTAATCACTAGTTCAGTTCTTCACATATGACAGTTTGATCCTTTGCTGTACTGGCAATATCCCAAATTCTCATCAAAAAGTTTGATTAATGCATTCCTGTGCATTCCTATTATTGTGCCAAGATCATTCATGAAAATCGTTGAAGAGATCAGTCCAAAAGCTAATCCCTTCACTAGAGCACAGGAATGTTTCTGCCTCCACCTCCGATGTGGTAATCCCCATTGTGCATTTGTGACAAAGATGCATCTTTCTCTTGACCCCAGCCCTGATGCAACCTCCTCGCATAACTCTTGAAGTTGGCTGCAGCTTTCAGGACTTATGCATCTGGCTGACAACTTCTGCTGTGATTGTCACAGCATGCTATTTCCATGGTCCCACCAGAAAGAAATCTGAATCGACACAGGCCCCTCCGGATGGATTATCACAAAGAATGAAGTTGCAGCTAGCCAGATAACTTTTCTGAAATAGATTTACGTTTATTGGTCATCTGGTGTAGAAGCAAAGTCCTCAAGTGAGAACCCATCTTAGAAAGGTCTTTGTCAGTCAGAGAACAACTGTTTGTGGTCCTTGAGGAAACCCACAAAACAAGTGTCAACATCTGTCTCTTGCAGGCTCCAGTTTATCCAGGCTCCTCTGCATTCTTGTGTTTTCGGAGCTGTTCTCTGCGTCTCCTCCTCCCCACTCTCTCCTTAAGTAACTTGTCTATCAGATGACTGGGGTTTATCCGTACTCTAGGGATGTGCTGTTGAAAGTTAATGTCAAATGGATGGTGCAGTCATTGTCTGTGGAAAAAAGTGTTTTCTATCAGGTAATGGGGCTATTCAATTCTGAAGGCTTGTCCCACTCCAAGCAAAACAGTGAGATTCAAAAATCTCCAGACTTCTTGTCTCTCAGCTCAAGACAAGGCTTTAACCCATTCCTGTATCTGATACACCACACTGAAAGGTAGAAAAACAGCAAACATGCAAATTTAGAAAATACTTTCATGTTCTTTACATTGTCCAAACTGGTGTTCCCTTTCCCCTCCTGCCTTTGGCACTGCAGTCAGTGCCATCAAACTTATTGAAAACTCTGGCAGTTTTTGCTTTGTTTTATCACATACCTATTTTATTGTTAACCAAAGCAGTTTTACATTTTTTTCCCTTATCTTCTTGTATGTTTTCATTGCTGAGGAATCTTTTGCTGTTTAAGTGGTTGAATTTTAAATTAGTTGAATTTTCTGAAAGAAGTTTACTGGGAAATTTTCATAATTGCCCTACAATTTCGCAGTTCTAGAACAGTTTTCTTTGACACATCCTCTTTGAAGATGGATCCTTTTTTCCATATCTTTTAGGATTTCTGATTATGCCTGCTATCCTGCCTTGAGGTAGGGTTAGCTGTGAAGTCTTTCTCCAAACAAAAGTCTGACAGAAGTTCCAGACATCTTTGTGTATCTTAATCCAAAGATATTCTAATCTTCCTCCACATTCAAATCCTAGAAATTCTCAGACCAGTACATGTCACTGTTTCCTTTAGTTCACTGAAGTTTGCCCTTCATTATGTATAAATTTATTTTGCTTGCCCATCTCTTTAATTTAAGATGGATTTGCTCATGAACATTCAAGGTATGGTTGTTTCTCTGAACAGTCTGCCTTTCATTTTCTCACTGCTCACCAAAACCAAGAACAGCAGTGAAAAAGCCTGTCAAGTACCACTGTGGGCACTGACATTATTGGTGGAATTTGTTCTCCAACATATATTTGGAAAGTTACAGTATCTTAACATGACACAATGCTCAGCAGTGTTTCTTTCCCTATTAATATTACATGAATCTTTATTCATAACAAAACGTGACTCCAGTCAGGCACCCAGGTTTTTCCCATCTCCATTTGAGATGGTGGTGACCAGATAGTCACAGTTTTTCTGTTTATTCGTATTAGCTCTATGTTAATGTACAGGGTTGCCCACGGCCTTTATCATTACATCTGTTTTTGTGGAACAGCATGTACCTCCTGTAGCTGTGCTTCAATCATAATCCCTATTCCAGCCATTATTACACCAGGTTTGGGTTGTCCCTGCAACAATCTGCTGTCTGTCCTGCACCAGATGTTCTGGTTTCTTCATTTCGAGATATCTCCTGACATTTCTGTACAAAATTTTCCTTTTTATTTCCAGTTGACCATACCTATCCTGAACTACCATCTACATGGGTGGCCTTCTCATCTTTATTCTCCATTCATCTATTTTTTCTTGTTCTTTCAGCTATTATAACGTCCTCCTCTATTCCATGTGCTCTGTGGACTAGGACGAGGCATGGAGATTACATACATCTCCTCCAGCTCTCATTCCTGAATTTATGATAGAAAACTTTTCTTTTCCATTGTCAGAGATGGCCAATTCCTCTTTCCTGTCCCCTTTTCCTGTAAAGTCTCTCAAGGAAACAATCTCTTGAAAAAAGGGATTTTGTGTCTTCCATAACCTGAGCTTGTCTTTGCTGGAGTCAAAAAGGGAAGTAGTGAGCAGTGTACTTCAAGGAACATAATTCATTGTTTAAAACAAACTCCTTTGAAAAGAGTTATATTGAATTAAGATATAACCTGTTTGTTTGTAAAACAACTGCTTAGATCATCTTACAAACCCCATGGTGGCTGCTGATTCTGTATAGAGGTTTATGCAGTTTGCCTTTGCTTTTTGGAAAAGTCCTTTACTTAATTAGACTGATCTTCAATAATTTGAGGTATGGACAGCTAAACAAGCTGCCACATGTACGAAACAGTTATTGTACTGCTGCAAGTTCACACCCGAATTTACCTTATAATAACTAGCTTATCCATTTTAACTCTTAGTGTAATATTGGACACATTTCAATGAACATTCTGGGAGCATACCAAATAGTATTGGACTCCAGAGAGCTATAGGCATAGAGCAGATGAATATTAATAATATTTTTAAATGAAGTAATGTAGCAAATTGGCTAACTTCATTGTTTTCTCATTTTGATGTGCTTTTAATACTTAAACAGAGTGTTTTAACAGATTATATCACGGGTAGAATGGGAACGATCTTGTTTGTCAACCTGAACCAGTCTTAGTGTCCCATCTCTTTGCCATGCCCTTCCTTGGAGACATAGGATCTATGGTTTTCACTTGAAACTGCAGGTCTTTTGGCAACTGTTGTCACAAAGCGAGATCAACTGATGAAACTTATTAAGTTTTAACAACCCCCTATACTGCACATAAGAATTACAGTGGCCTTTAGGAGATTTTGGAGCTCACACTCATTGCCTGGCATTAGGAACCAGCTTTGCCTACTAATTTTGGGTGATACCAGAAAGTAAATTTTCTAAGCTTTAATTCTTCCCTCAAAAAAAAAAAAAAAAAATCCAGATGATTAGCAGTAGCTCTATATGAAGAAATCTTGAAGTACCAGAGTGAATACTAGTCAAACAGAAATCAGCATTTCTGCAATGGCAAGATTACAAGGTACTTCAGTAGCAAGCCTCGATTTTGGCTACGGAGTTGTTAGGGTAAATCTTTGGTTATAATAGCAAAGTTTAGGTGGAGATGCTCAATAACTTCAGGCTCTAGACAGCTTCAGAGCATTGAATATGCAAAGAGTTTATTTCTCTGGTTGTTTCTGATTCAAAACTTACATGTGTGGTGTTTTTTCACCACTGATGTAACTAGGATTCTTGGCCATATGGAGGCCAAAGAGACTCTCAACGATTTGCTAAATAGCTTGTATAAACCAGAATATTACAGACCCGTGACTAGAAATGAAATCAGTCCTTCTTATGTAATGTTCCTACTCTTTTCACTTAGCCAAGTACTGAATTAAAAAAAAAAAACTCTCAAGTAGTCCAGATTATCTAAGCACAAATAACCCAACAGACACAGAAGGTCACTGCCAGAATGGCCCAAAATGTGTTTTAAACTTATTGCTTAAAATGCCAAGAAAGCCCCAGAGGAGAAAGAGGGAAGTCTTCTTGCAGTCTGTGTATATATTATAAGTGCAGAGCTGATCTGGTGATTTTAAACCATTTGCTTGAAGTGGAATTCTGTCTAAAAATATTAGGACAAGGAGAGACTCAATGAAACTGAAATGTGGCGTATTCAAAAATGATACAAGGAAATGCTTTCTCACATGGTGTGTAATTAGAGTACGGAATTCATTGTCACAGAAAGCTGTTGAGGTAAGAATTTAACACTACTCAAAGAAGGGATTAGTGTATACATATGGCTAATTGTAATTTCTATAGACAGTCCTAAAAATTGAAAGGAACATAAAACCCACAGCACAGCTGCCTTCTGCAGAATTTCTTGAGCTCTCCTCAGAAAGCTGATGCTAGTTAGGGTCAAAGACAGACTAGGACTAGCTGGACCTGTAAGGACCAGTCCAGCTCTGTAAGGTGAGCCTTGCAGGTAAAACTGAAAGGCACAGTGTTGTACTGGTGCAGAAGAAGGAGGACCAAGTCCAGCTGACTTCCTGAATAGTGAAGTACAACAAAGAAAGAAGTAGCATTTGCGCTGAACTGTAAATTTGCTTTTGAAATTCATTTCAGTGCCCTATGGCAAAGACTTAGATATAGCAGTTATTATATTCAATGAAACTACGCTTTAAAACTCCTTTCAGTTTTGCTCCATTCCTTGTCCTCCTGCCTCCAGGAATGGCTCAGAGATAGGTACCTTGCTGATATTCACGTTGCCCTTAGGCCTCATCACCTTCGCCTTGTTTCAACTCCTTTTTTTCCATCCCAATTTCCTTTTTTTTTCTAGTTTCCCCCCCCTTTTTTTTTATTCTTCTGTTATTCTTTTTCATTCCTGTCCCTGTTCTTCTCCTGTAGCATCACATACCTTCCTATTTCAAAAAGGTTGCCCCGAGAGGTGCGAGTACAAAGCAGGGACGAGGCAGCTCTATCAGCATCAGCTTCTTCCTTAGCCAAGAGTCATGGCAGCAGCGAGCAAAGACAGCCAGAGGCCTGCAAGAAGTCATCTGCTGCTCGGCTCCTGCATGTTGCTGAACTTCATATATTTCGCTACAGATTTAGGTCTAATCTGCTTTTCCTTCCCATTCAACTATCTTCCCTGCTCCCAATTCTCATGCCCAAAGCATGTAGTTTAAAATTGTTCCTGGTAAAATTGCTTTCTTTGAGCCTGTTCTCGCAAACTTTTGCTACTGGCCTTAGTGCTTTTCTGAGTGTTTAGTTCAATGGGCTGCAGAGATGGCTGGATTGGTTCCTGGACTTGCCTGTGCACAGTCAGCTTCAGAGATGCTCCACAAGGGTGCAGCAGTCTGCCTACACATTGCTAATGATAGGACCTTAAAGATCTGACAGAGACCCTTTTATTGGGAGGAGGCTAACGGGGCTTTATTCTTCCTTCCCCCCAGCTAGTTTCTCCCTCCTGCTTCCCTCTACTGGTGCTTCTCACATTTCCCCCACAGCACTGCGGCATGGCATTTCTCCAGCTCCTCCATCTGACATGCTGGATGCCATGGCAGTCCCTCTGCCCAGCTGCTGGTCCTGGTCCTGTCTCCTTTCCCCCTGTAAAGGAGCTGCCTGTCATTGTAGAAACAGACTCTTGGCTTTCAGTAGGAATAGCTTGGGAGGAGGAGATTTCTTGCCATGGGTAAGGGTGGGCAATACCTGGCCCTGTGCTAGTTCTTGCGAGAGAAGGAAAAGTCAGAACAGTAAGCAGTACAGTATTGGGAGCCATTTGACATATAAACTGTAATTGAAACAGATTGCTATAAAGTCAAAAGAGTTGTTTAAATGGAAAAAAGAGTCAATGTAATGGAACAGCCCAAGAATAGAACATGAGGTTTTTATATTTTATAGTCCTAAGTAACTCTGTGTCGCAGCTACAGGACTTTTAGGAAACCATGACTTTTTCTTTCTTTTTCTTTCTTTTTCCTTCTTTTTCTTTCTCTTTCTTTCTTTCTTTCATTCTTTCTTTCTTTAATCTTGCTTGGGTATTACAGCCAATAGCTTTCAATTAACTTCTTTTACTGTTCCCATCAGTTGCTGCCACCTAAACAGAAGGATATTTAATTTTGTTGAAATGTGAATGGCAATTTGGTAGGAATAAAAAGTCAAAGTGAAGCAAAGGCTTTTCATCCTCTGGCACATCAGCAGTACTTTATTGACTCAAGGGGTCTCTGCATTCAGCTGTCAAAATGGTACAAAGACTATTCTGATATTTCTTAAACAAATAAACACTGAGTGCAATTTGCCAGCCTTAGAACATGCAGTGACCAGGTAGAGTGACAGGCCCATTGAGTGTATACAGGTTTCTTAAAAGCCTTGCTGTGCACCAGAGAGTTTCTAAACTTTTTTAAATGAAAGGAGTGCCTTGAAATTGTCTTCTACAGATGATATTAAAGGACTTGATCATCAGTCCACTGAGGTCAGTAGAGAGACTCCTACTGATTTCAGCATGCTCTGAACAGCTCTGCTCCCAGTATCAAAAGCCCATTTCAGATGATGTCATCCCTTACTAAGCAAGTGATACTGGAATATATGGTGTGAGCTCGATTCAGCCTATGACTATCTTCAAACATAAGACATCTCTCGTACTATGTCTTTAAACAAAAATCTCCGCATGTACGGTCATGTTTCTTGGACTTGATATATCCCTATGAAAATAATAGTTTAAAAAACCTTCATGAGTTTTCATTAAGAGAGATTCTCATGTTAAGGGAATGTACATTTGCAGCAGCCAGAAAAGGGAGAGGGAGGAGGGGAAAGGAGATAGAGAATGGAGCAGAAGGCACAGGAAGAGAAGGATACTTACAAAAATTGGACAGAAAAAGAACAATTTCAGATATCTGCTTTTGTTTTTTATCTATAGTGAAGTTTTAAAATAAAATACTAGTGCAGCGTTTAAGTAGAAAAATACCTTAAATATCATGAGATTACTTTAGTTACAACAAATATATATATCATTACATACAACCATTATTTTTCTTGTGTTTTTCCCAATAGTTATGAAAAGGAAAGATAGTAGTTCTGGTATACTGGCCACCTGAAACCAGGTGTGAAAGGCTCAGAGGTAAAGGGAAGGGTGTAGATTAACTTTGCAACTGCACTGCTAACTAAAAGACTACTTTTTAAAAGCTACAGTTTCTGAGGGAAAAGTATCTTGCCTTTATGCTGAAAAGGCTTTTAATAATTTTTCTTCACCTGAGAGAATTAGGATTAAATAGTAAATTATAGAGTGAATTAATATGGTTGAGAATTCTTTTTGCAAGTATGGAAAAGCTGATAGGATTCCTGCATACACACTTCAGAAAAAACCTGCTTTAAGTATCTTAACTTGTACTACATCACTCTTCAGTTTTTATTTCATGTAGTACAAACATTATTTAAAATAATCAAAAGGATTGGCCAAAATCATTCTTTTCATTATGCCTTTTATTTTTGTGGATTTTTACCAAGAACTGAGTTCTTACTGGAAAATCCCAAAACTTTAATAGTAGAGGTTACATTTTAAAATAATAATAGTATAATGATACATTCAGAAAGCCTCTGATGCTGTTGCAAAAAAGCTCCTCCATGCCACTTTGAGTGTGAAGAGACTTTAAAATTGGGTGTAAGTGAGGCCGTAGTGTAAATAAGAATCAAAAATGCAGTTCATGCCTCATGTCTCACTCGAGCTTTCTGAGTAACTTTGTGAATCGCCTGGAAACATTGGCTCACATATGCAAATAACAGGAAGAATCATTAGAATAATAAGAATAACAGAGTGAATATTAAGTCAGACACTTGAGAAAAGCTGAAGTTTTATTTTTAGCTGTAAAGTTTTATTTCACAAGCAACTTCCTCTGAACGGGCTTGGCACACCTTTTGCAAGCGAGGGCTGCATGCAGCCCCCCCCATCTTTTGAGAGCAATGAATGAGGTAAGGAGTCAGGACCTGTTTTTAGTCACCATGCACTCAGGGACAAGAATGTGGGTTCTTTTCCGCTGGCAGTTTCAAAACCTCTTCTTTAATCCTAAAATGTGGAAAGTCAAATTAAATTTGCAGCATTTATTGTGTCATATTTCAAAGCCAAAAGGTGCATAATCTCTATGCTTACAGACCATCTAGGTAAAAATATGAAATAAAGCTTTGAAAGTTCTTCAGAAATATTCACTGGACACTGTTCAAATCTGGCCAGTGATCTATATTGCACCTTACTAAAATGCCAAGATTTTATTGTTGAAACAGCTGTTGTTTTCCCCCAGGAAGCCATTAACATCTCCCCTCACTTTAGGTAAGTGTCTTCAACATCCCCCCCTTCCCTTTGCTCCTGGTGCTTCATGTCACAGTGACCTTAGTCTCCATGTGGAGGGCTGGACGTTAGAGGTTACTTCAGAAGTGCTAAAACCAAAGCTGAACCTGCCAGAATGGTTCCCCTCACCTGAGCCTGCTGCAGACTTTTTCCTCAAGCATAGTAGTTCAGCAGTGCTTCTGCTGTCTGAACATGCTGAAATGGAGGAGGCAGCTAGACGCTGACATGCAGACTGGTACATGGCTGTACCAGGCACTCCTGCTCTGCTTGCCTGGGAGAAATACTGGCTCTCCTCCAGGAGCCCAAGAATTTGCACTTAGCCTCCAGGAAAAGACCTGCTTGCAACTACCTTCATGTTTAATATGAAGATGCATTTCCATGTGTTGCAATCGAATGTAATACATTACAGTTCCTAGCAGGTCTGTGTTTTCCTCATTTTAAACACCTGCCATTTAGATCAGCAAGAAGACCTAACTTTAAGCATAGTCATGGTGTAAAGCTGCACCGTACCCTCAGTACTCAGCTAGTGCACACAGTGACAGCTTATGGTGTGATGTGCACAGCAGTTTTGGCTACCTGAGTACATGTCCATAAAGTTTTGCAATTGTTTGCTTGAACAAGTAGAAATATAAACTGCTACTGCAGCAGCAGCAGCAGCACTACGATTTTTTCTGCCAAGCTTCCAGAAACTTCAGTATTCCTCTGAATTTGGCCCCTCCTCTGTAATTCAGCTGTAAATGAATTTTTTGCATTCAAACGACTAGCCAAGCGGGACATTGTTCAGGTCTTGAACTTGGTCCCTGGCTCAGCTCCCCAGGCTGTGAGAAGGAGCGCTGCACATTGCTCCTCCGGAGCTTCCTCTGAACTTCAGTGTTTCCAGATGGGTGGATGGCTGCCACTGTGCAGCAGCTGGAAGGCAGCAAGGGGAGAGGCTGTGCAGCAGAGGGGGACCCTGACACCCCAAGAGGAAAGAAGGGCTATCTTTAGCCTTGTCTATGCTGTCTTTTGCAGAAGGGCAACTTTATATGAGGCTTAATTATGAGGACTTGTTTTGTTTGATTTATGATTTAATCTATGACAAGTCAAATAGACCTATCCTCCAAAGCTGGGATAGCAGCCCTGCTAAACTTTCTAATGAGCTGGCACAGCAACTGTTAACAAGAAAGTATAATTTGCTGCCATCTCTGTCTGCTGTGATAAACTCGAGGACTTGGCAATTCAAACATCAAGGTTTAGGAAAAGTTGGGTGATCTGTGTTGAATGTGCAGATGCAAAGGGCAAATCCCACTCTGCCTGCAGATATTCCCTGGTGTACTTGGACACATCCAGAAACTCACACTTCACATTTGGGCACCCTCAGGAACAACCCACAGTGTCTACATACCAACGTTTGTGAAATATAGTGAATCTAATTGGATAGCATTTATAGAATGGTGGGCATTTGGGGGTTCTTACTGATTTTTTTCTGGAAGCCAGCTAAATCACATTTAATTCAAAAGTTCAAGCTGCTGTATAAAGCAAATTTCCTGTTCTTTATTTCTTTATTGTAACTAACTGGGACTGATCCTCCTTTGAAATCAGTTCAGCTTCACTGACTTCAGTGGAACTTTACTGGCTAGCTGGCCTTTGACTTGTAAATTTTTTGCTGTATTTCCTCTTTCCTTTCCACTTCTACACTTTTTCCTTCTAGACACTTTTTCAGCACTTTCTGTCCATCTCTCTTTTACTTTTTTTAAAACAACCTTCAATATTTTCTTGTTTTTCCTTGCAGTCTCTCCCCACTGTTCTCTTAAATCTTTCCCTTGCTCTGTTTGCTTGTGGAGGGAGCCCAGAGTCTCTGTGGTACATAAAGGAGAGAGTCTGGTGCAAAAGGAGGTGTGTGAATAACATTGTATGCATAGGTGACGTCATTACACAAGGAAACCTGCGTTTAAACTTACACCCAGAATCTTGTAAAATCTTCAGGGTTTTTTCTGCTGGTATTTTCTGGTGTTTCTGAGTTGTCTTCTTTTTAAGGGCTTTTTTCCTTTATAGTTATTCATTATGCAAGTGGCAGTATGCAAGTGATGCACTAGTGGTAGTGAAGGTAGTGTTCAGAAAAGTGAGTGTATATTCCCTGAATTTAGTGCAGCTGGAGGGAAAATCTAGATAGACAATGACAGGAAATAATTCTGTTCCCTGTATCTACTATACCCAGAAAATGACTGGAAGGGGAAGCTTGGAATTATTGGATGAAAAATGGTTTACCATGTCAGGCAGGGGTAACGGATAAGATGATCCATGGGCTTCTTTGGAGCCCGCCCCCAGCACATCGCTCCCTAAGTTCATCTCTCTCTGGGAGAAACACCATGATTCAACCATTTAGGGCCCGGCTGTCTGAAACAGTGATGTATTTTCTCTGGCAATACAGCAAGGCCCAACAGTGACTGGAAGAAACATCTTTCCACATGAAGTTGGCTCAAGACTGCTGCTTCAAATATCACTAAAGCATTAGCCCTTTAGAAAAAAGGGTTAAAGAAAGCTGACAAACAAGAATTTATTGCTTAATTCTCGTAACCACCCTTAGTTTCGGAAAGTCCACCAGCCCTACTGACTTGCCTCCTCTCCAGATTCAATACTATCAAGAGGATAAACTGAATAAAGCATAAGGCAAATGAAATGGTGAAACAGACAGACCCTCCTGCTCACTCTCTGCAAAGGCAAAGCTGTAAACTGAGTCTGTAAATACCTAAGTATGTACATGATTTTACTTGCTTGAGAAATCCCATTAAAATCAATAAGATTAGTTGCACAAGTGAAGTCACACCATGCTGTACGGCAGCAATAGACACTGCTGTTGGGGCACTTGACCTTTTAATATGAAAATGGAAGACAATAACTGGCAGGAAGGTGATTGTTGAGAATTTTGACCTGTTAAAAAAACTAATTTTTCACCTAATTATTACAGGGAAAACATTGTTTGTGTGTTTTCTCTCTAAAATTTTTTACATAGTTGAAAGGAACAGGATGATGAAGTCCATTAAACATTGCTTTAATCTTTATATTTGCTTGCATTGCTTGTCTCTTCTCCTCTTCTTAGTTTGTCAAAAACTGTGAAGCTTGGGCTGGCTTTTCCATTTTTGTATGTACCTGGTGCAGGAGAGTCCTTGTCTCTGCTTAGACACAATGCAAATGAACATAATGGCAGTAGCAGTAACAGAAGCAGCCATAAAAACAACTTTAGTGAGAAATGAAATTTTGTTTTTTGATAGTGCTGTGTTGAAAAAAGGAGATATCAAAGTTTCAAATGCATGTGTCTGGCATGTGTCTGAAAGGGTCCTGAAACTACATGTCCATTTTTCTGCAGTTGCCTTGTCCAGACACAACCAATGATGCTTTTTTCCTAATGGAATAAAACCAACAAAACAAAACTATTATTTTTGCCCCCAGTCTGACAGTAAATTAATTCCATACATGCTCTTTGTTATTCAATTGTTTCCTAGTCAGGAAAGTCAGGGCTCAGGAGAGCAGCCCTAGTGTCATGGGCTGCTTGCTCTGAGGATTGGTTTTTCCCACACTTTAACTTCTCATCTTGAAATGACATTGCACTCATCATGTCTCAGTGTCACATGCCTAATGTCTCTGGCTGCCTTTATAAACCTTTATAAAAAGCAGTTAACCATATAACATTAACCATATAAGGCAGCCTTTTGCCTTTATTTTTTGTTTTACTCTTCCTCCAAACTTGAAGGGAGAAGAAAAGAGATCTTGAGATGGTACAGAGCATTTTATTTCCTATATTCCTGGAGACTGTTTCTTGTTTTTTTATCCAGGGCCCCACTAATCACAGATCTGGGGTTAAGATAAGACCAACATCGGTTTGGTAGAAGGTTCTGGCAGCCATTTTGCTCTCTCTCTTGATTTTCTTGCTGTATTGTTTTTGTTTGGGGGACTTTCCCTCTTTCTGCAGGTCAGGGCTGGGTTTGTCTGCTGGAATCAGTTGGACTTTCCTCAACTCCTTTCTTCCTGGAGGCTGCAGAAGTCTTGAGCACTGATGACTTTTCATCTCTCCTGTTCTCTGCATGTGGCATGTAGTTTAATACTCCTTGTACCTAAAGCGCCATAGTCTCACTTATGTCTTTGGGCTTAATATACTGATGTTTGGGTGAAACATAATGACCTGATGATCTAGTCATCCCTCCTGGCCTCCAGCTTTATGAAACCTGCCTAACTGCCACCATGTAGTAAATCAGGAGAAACAAATGAAGTAATAGGCCATAGTCTCGCCTACCCACACCTGCTGACTATAAAAACTGAGGACAGAAGGGCTGAGTGACAAAGGGATACAGCAGCTTTTACATATGGGTTGCCAGTTCAAATCCAGCCTTGGATGACTGAAAGATTTTACTGATTGGAGGATGTGTGAAATGAGTGTGGTGGCCTCAGTGCATTTCCCAGTAAACATAAAAAACTCCACGCCCTTTTAAGAGCTCCCATAAATTGGTGTAGGATCTCCGTTTAAGATTTTTTCGTATCAGTGTAGGGGCACATTGGTTGAGTAGTGATTTTACTTATGTTGTACTGGTTTGGGGAATAAACAGGGTGTCAAATTTTCAGAAATGCCATCTTCCCAGAAGCCAGAAATTCTTACTGAAACGTGCTGAGCTGCACTACCATACAGAGAACATCGTAAACACAGAAACTCCAGAACAAGGGACATACTATAGCATCTTGTGATGTTAAGTTCAGGTTCTTTTTTTTGTTGTTTTTAGAATATATAAAATTTTCACTGTGAAAAACAGCTTCATGGACATTTTCTACTGAAAAGTTACAAACAAATTTGAAACAAGTCTTCAAGAACAATTTTTGTTTTCGGAGTAACTTAAAAATTATGAGTCCTAGAGTTAATTTCCCACCAGAAGAAGAAAAAGTGTAGCTGTGCTCATGCCTCTGTCATGAAGCATTCAGCTAATCTATTCAACTTATTTAAGAGACTGAAGTCAGAGCATAAAAACAGAGACCCAAGCTGTGTAGTCGATATCCACTGGCCATATGGTGTCACCAAGAGAATTCATCTATCCCATCGCTTGCCTCTGGCTTTTTTCTGGGGCCCAATAGCCCCTAACTAACTTTCTACATAACAGGCATGTATTTGGTCACATATCCAACAAGACATTACAGGGCCCATGGGAATGATGACAGGCCTGCAGCCTATTCCCTGACTATTTCTAGGGATTCCTAGGAACAAGGAGTGACAGTATAAACTGTTCTAGAGCTTTTTCTTATGGGCTCTTTGGAAGACCTGGGAACACCTGGCGTGTTTACAGAGCAAACAGACATACATGCAAATACATTGTAATGTACATTTTGGTACATATGGTTACATGGGTGAAGGTGGTTCTGGTTTCCAGCTTTTGCCTACAATTAAAAGAGGCTTTGAGTCCAAAGCCCTTAGCCGGAGAGTTTGAACCACGTATCAAGTGAATGAGTCCTTTTTAGGGATACAAATATGCTGAAATTAAAATTTCAGCATGCACCCACTGCTATCCTGATTTTTAATTCAAGAACTCCCCCTACAACATTCTGCCTGAGCTGAAATCTCCAAATGGGATTTCTGGATGGTGGTGTTTTTTCAGAGCAGCCCCAAATAAATTTCAGTACAGTAGCCATCCCCCATCCAAGAAAGCAGATTATAACAATTTAGTATTTCAGATTTGGCAAAGGCCAGTTCTTATGCTGCTAAAGCCGGTGTAACCTAGAATAGAAAAAATGGTCTGTACAGATCTATATGGTTCATGAACAAAAGCAACTCCACAACGTATCTTGCCTTAAATGCCTGCACCACACTCACTTATTGTAGCCAATAATAAGTATATGTTATTTTGCATATTCAGAGTATAAAACAGAAATTAATTCATAGAGATGCAACTTAATGATTCCCGAGATATTTTCTGTGTCTGTCCCATAACAGAATGGCTTATCACATGAATTAACTGTTCTCATGAATCACTGTTTGTGAATCACAGAGATAACACAAAAACTGAATACAATTCAGCCAACTCTTGCCAGGGGTGTCCTCAGTAGATATTTAATTCTTAAGGTGTATGGTTTGATTAGTGATCTAAGGGGTTACGTTGACATATCAAGCAACTCTAAGAAATGCCCAGAAAGACTTTTGGGGGCACTTGGGTAAAAGCAGAAAATTGGGTTCTGGTGAACCTCTCTTTCGCCCACCCCCCGATGGCTGCATCTTTTAACTTGCCCAATTTCACGTGTGCTCACACCCAGGTACGTGTGTGGCTGACACAATAGATGGTTCAGCTCTGGCACACTGCAGCTATGCATATTTGGTCCCCAGGTGCTCAGCTTTGCATCCACTCACCAGCCAGCTGCTACCAAATCTGGCTATTGTCTCTACGCAGGGATGGCAGGGAGAAGGGAGAAGCACATCTTTGTCCATTGTTGCAAGGAGAAGGGGAAAGAGCCACTCTGCCATTAATCCTGCCCAGCCAATTCTTCCCTGGAGCCAGCACAACCCCTTACTGCACAGCAGCAGCTGGACAAGGGACACGTCTGTCATGTCTCCACAGTGCTAAAATTCCCAGTGTTTCTCGGCCCTTCTCAGATGGTCGGGGATCACTTTATTGGCACAGGTGCCATCGTGACACTGAGCATTGCCCCACCGAACACCTGCTGCAAGACCCTAGCTGTTTAATGATATATATGCAAACATGAATCTAATTGACCACAAGTTGAACTCTAGTAAAATCACTTTATGGCCTTCTTTGTGACTATTTCAGCAAAGCCAGATTTCTTCTCCCTTTTTTTTTTTCCCAGATGTATAGGTCCTAAACAGCAAAATAAACACTTCTCTCTCTCTTCTCACTCTTTCTAATTGCAGCTCACACAATATAGAAAAAACACACTAAGAAAAATGGGTAAAGTGGGTGACTGCTCGTCTTCCTTGTCAGTTGAACAGGCTGGTATTTGTGAAGACCATATTGTGGTGATGGGCGCTGAAGACATGCGTTGGAAGGAGCTCATAAAGCCTGGACAAAAACTTGAGACACGAAAAAAAAAATTTTAATTATCATTATTTCTAATGCACTTAAAGTTGCTCTTTCATCCCTAATGCTTACCACAAGCCTTGTTTAAGCTAGGGAGCATACTTTAAACAGATTTTTCTTTTTCTTTTTTTTCTTTTTTTCTTAAGAGAACAAACCATAAGAAGAAAAGATCTTGTAAACTACTTTGAAGACTTCTCAAAACAACTTGACTGATTTGCAAGCCATAGTCACCTATTACTTCACCCCTCTAATTAAAACCAAATGAACTTTGCCGGCCTTTCCTCCTGTAAGAATTAGTGTTAATGTGTAATGTGTTAAGTGTAAAGTGGAATTAGGAGAAATGTTAAATACTGTTACCAGTAGGATGGCTTTGTTGTTATACACGTCTTTCCCCATTAAAATATGTTTTATAAAAACACCAAAGTTCCCACAGTTTTTGATGGGTGTTTTCTCTCAACACAATACTAGTTATCTGTGAGTTATGTTTCTTACTTGCAGTCCAGAGTCCGCCCTGGAAAGCACACAGTTCTGGTTGCATCCATGAATAAACAGGCAGGTATACGCTTGTAAAGCCACTATGACAAGTTAATACACAAACAACCCTCAGGCTTGCACCTCCCTTTTCCAAAGCGAGCCATGCTTTCTTTATTTTTATTGTTCACATGCATTTGAGTCCTTAGCATTCAGCATCCTTTATTTTTCCTTACTCTTTGGTCTAAGTCCTTTTTGGACTTAAAAAACTATGCTTTATAAAAAAAGTGTGGTCTACTCCTCTGTTAGAGTAGGGATGCTTCATTTATTACAATCATTTTATGAGAGGAGAGTTTCTGATCGTTTTCAATGAGAATTGACTGCTTGTGAAAAGTTAACAGCCTGAAAGCTGAACTCATCTGCTTATCTGCAGAATTGGTGAAACATAGGCAATGTCAGTAAAGATAATAAGTGTGTGCACTCTGACCCAGGAGAGTCTCTTGTGAGTGAAATTTTTGCAGTGATTGTTCACAAAGGCGTGTATTCCATGAACTCACTCTCTTCTCCAACACCCTGGCATTCCTGTGTGTACACAGGGGAAGCATACTCTAAGGACCCTTTCTTAAATTCTTTATAGGAACTTATACATTCATATTTTAAGTTTCTCTCTGACAATATAGAAGCTTAGACAGCCTTTTATATGGGCAGTGCTATTAACTTGCTGTTCATAAAGCGCTGTGAGGTGGAAAAAGTCGATCTGTGGAAAGCACAGGAATGATGGGAGGACTTGCTCCTCTGCTGAAAAATCCCTCCGTTCTGCACTGGAGAAGGATGTGCGCCTCTACAATAATCAGCCCACAAGCTGGGGTTGCAGCCAGAGCACAAGAGTGAATTCACTGCATATCACCTGCCTCCCACCACCACAAGCCAGAGGACTTCAGGGCTGGGCAGCGGGGAGACAAGAGCTGGTAACCAATTTTGCAGCAGAACATGCTTTGCTTGACAAAACACTGGCTTCCCTCAAATGTGTCCTTTTGTTGGAATTTAGCACTGGCATCTCTGAATATCCCCTCTCAGCCTGGTTCCCATTCCTCTCAGAGACAGGGAGAGATTGGTCGAGACATTTCCCCGAGGTGCAGAAGGCTCAGGGTCAAGTCCTTGCTTTAAGAAAGACACCATTTTACTTAGAAAGACGGGAACTTTGGGCCTCCTGGCTATTATCATTGAACAAAAAATCATTAAGAGGTCTTAACAATGAAGATAATTCATAACTGAGTGTAACTGATTCAACAAGGGAGTTTTGCATGAAGACAGCATGCATTTTGCCAGCTCTGAAAACTACAGCTCTTCAGAGCTCAGTCATATTAATCTCTTTACATCCTTCAATTTTTAATTCCCAGGAAGTACGAAGGAGGCTCAGTATTAATGTGAAAGTCAGGCTTTCACTTTGGGCAGTGAGTTCATGTAATCTGTATTTAATGTAATGCATGTGTACATTATTAGATACATGTAAAATGCTTCAACAACGCAGGGAGTCAGTAAAGGGCATCCAGTATGTCTAAGTTGTAATGTAGAGATGCACCTGCAGCCTCTGAGCTAACTTCAAGCTAAATTTGGGAGCCTGCCCAAGCCCCAGTGCCTCCTACCATCGCAGACAGTGCACACTGAATTCTGTGCTGCTACCACTGCACTTGCAGGGCTGAGTGGGGCAACTTTAGCATAGCTCGGGCACATGCATACACATGGAGTTGTGTCTCCAATTGCAATGTGAGCATACAACAGAACAGTTTCTGCTCTGAAGAGCTTAACATATATCACTAAGTTTCCTTAGTGTGGAATATCACCAACACCCCTAAACTGTAAGGTCAGAAAAGAAATAAAATTCATTTTAGTATCTTGTGATAGTCTTTCCCCTGTGATGACTGTGACCCTGAACAAATGCCTCTCTGACACTTTCCTCACTTTCTCCATCTGCAGAGTAATAGTGACAGCTCCTTCCCTGGGAGCAGCCCCCATCTTTAATTTTTAGGCTGCAAGAAGACCATTGCAGTTCCAGCCTGATATAAGTAATTGTTTCTGTGGTCTAATTGCTTATGCCATGGGATGACCCAGAAAAGCAGTATCTCAGGGGGAAGAGGGAGAATTCGGTGAGAATGAAGGTTGCCTGAGCTTTTCCAACCAGATCTGCATCCAGATAGACTTACAGAAATCTAGCTCCAGTGTTTCGGCTCTTCCTTAGCTCCAGTTTGGGCTCATTTCCCCAAAACAGTTCTGAATTATGAAATACCTTTGGTGTTTTTTCTCTGCTATCATCTTAATTAGTATTCTGGGCTGCTAGTTTGCTATATAGCAAGTAATTACAATGAGCTGATAGAGACTGATTAGAACTGCTTTTTACTGATATGGTACCAGAACACACTAACTTGTTTGGGTGATCCATTTGCACAGTTTTGAGTGTTGAATAAAATGTAGCACAGCAGCGCAAAGAAGCACGGAGGGAAGCTACATCATCCTACATCATCTCCAGGTTTTCGCTAGCTTTCCCTAACCTGAGAGCAGAATGCAACCACCTGGCCACTGGTGAAATCTATTGACTTGGTCTTTTTTTAGAGGGTCTATACCTCCCACCCACCTCAGAGAAGAGCCCAGATGAAAGTCTCAGGATTTAGGAATAAGCAAGCAAGAGGTCCAGTCTTAAAATTTAACCGTGCAGCACCTAACAAAAATGGGTCCATGCCTCCAGCACTCTGTAATGTAAAAAAGTCCCATTATGCAATAGCAGATATTTCACAGGCAGGAAACAGAGATAAGTTTTCCAATGTGTACACCACTGAGAAGAAGTGTACACACTGAGAAGATGCCAAAGATGTCAATAAATAGTTATCATGAACTAATAACAATATGCATATTAGATGCCTAACCTACTTTGGCACTTTTTTTAAAAAACTGCCAGAATACCTTTAAGAATTTGGCCTTGGGGAAAGGTCAACATGAAATCAGTTGGCAAAGCCAGAAGCTGTACGTGGGCGCCCTGAATCCCAGTGTAATGGCTTAACTATGTGATTGCTCTTCTAGACAAGGTCTGTTGGCACTATATAGTTTCTGTTTTTGCCACATGGTAAATTCACCCAAAACCAGAGTTTCGGAGAGATGGAAACTGTTTATGAAACCAGTCAAATTTAGGAATCTTGACCAGCAAAAGTAATGAGGGAAAGGATTTGAAAATTTCAAGAAAAACAATTCAACATTTTAAAAAATGGAAATATCTTACTTATGGAAAACTGAAATGTTTTGTTTCATCACTCCTGAAATGAAACTTTATTTTACTCCAAAATGACCTTTAAAAAAATCAAAGGACTTTTTCATTAAAAGAAAAAGGGAGGAGTGCTTTAAGGGATAAACATTTCTGATGCAAAATGACACATTTCAAGTAAACCTAAAAGAAAAATAATAGTTTCTCCATTTCATTAGAAAATTCAGAAAATATCAATACCTTTCAGATTGCATTCTTCACCTCTGGTGGCCTCCTGTGATATATTTTTGGATTCTGCTGGGGGGGGTTTCCAGACCCTATCCCCCTCTCCTGCACCACTTCCCTCACAAATCCAGACCTTCACTCATCATTCTGTTGGCTGAACTGCCCTATCAGCTCTCCTTTGCTGACATTGAGTTTATTCAGTTACATATTTAAAGCAGAACAAGCTGCCAGTTTGCCACAGCTCGGAGCTGAAGCTCTTTGAAGAGACCCACAGACACAGGCTGACTGAATCAGCTCCCTGGGGATGCTGCGAGTCAGCTGACTTAGTCGCTAAGCTGCCAAAAGGTTCAAATGAGGCTGCCCATGGAAAAAGGAAAAGGAAAAGGAAAAGGAAAAGGAAAAGGAAAAGGAAAGGAAAGGAAAGGAAAGGAAAGGAAAGGAAAGGAAAGGAAAGGAAAGGAAAGGAAAGGAAAGGAAAGGAAAGGAAAGGAAAGGAAAGGAAAAAGAGAAGAAAAGAGAAGAGAAGAAAAGAGAAGAGAAGAGAAGAGAAGAAAAGAGAAGAGAAGAGAGAAGAGAAGAAAAAAAGAAAAGAAAAGAAAAGAGAAAAGAAAAGAAAAGAAAAGAGAAAAGAAAAGAAAAGAAAAAAGAAAAGAAAAGAAAAAGAAAAAGTCAGATCAGAACTGGAGCTGGGTAAACTCGAACTGGAAGCACTTCAGACAATTCCTGGAAAGTAAACAAAGAGAAAAGAAGGAAAGAGAAAAAAGATACAGGGAGAGACTCACTGTTGGAAGCTATACATGAGGCACGCAGTCATGGTCCTGATGGAGGTGCGCAGACCATACTGTGAGCTGATCACCTGGCATAAGAGGTACTTCACTTTTCAGGTGTTCCCTATCAAGAGACAGACACAGTGGGCCAGCAGTGCTCAACTGTTGGAGATAGTACATGCTTCTGAGTGCAGGGAAGTGTTGGGGTGCAAAGCTGCCACAAAGTTTTAGCTGTACCAGGGAGACCTGTGATCTTGGAGAGGAGTTCTCCCTGCAGACACGGAAAATGCCATCTCTTCAGTGAGGGCATGAAACAGCAGAGGATCAGCCCAAGAAGCCTGGTTAAAGTGGAGGCAGTGTCTCTGTGCCAGCTTTGTTAATGACACCTTGTGCAGAACCTGCGCATATGGGTGAATGGATGAGCTATTGCTGAAAGCCATCTGCTACATGTGCTTATGCTCTTAAAGGTTCTTGGACCAGGTTATTCTTCATAAAGCTGTTATTACAATTTTTAAAGTCACCAAATATTGGCTTGGAAGCAAAAATTATCCCCTAAGAAACATTCAAAAAATCCATGTATACGGATTATGAAAGTAATACTTCAGTTGCAAGCTGAAATTTCCCAAATAAACTAGGTCACTTAAAATAACACTGCTTTTCACAGTATCCTATCAGAAAAATTAAGACCACAGTTCAATAGGAACTGCTCTTTAAGCTTATCTCTGCCTAGCTACCTCCATCAGGATAGAAGATAAGTGTTTAAAAATAGAAACATGCAGTAGCAAGCATTATGGTCTTTCTTGGCCATTGCTTGCCTGTGCAAATGTGGCCTATTCAGAGAGAGAAATTACAAAAAAAAAAAAAAAGGCATCCTTCATTTGGTTCAGAAACATCTGGAGAATCCTTCTTCTTTGTGTGAAGCCTTCATATCTAGCACTTACAGATCTGCCCTTGTTAGCTGCCAGTCTGCAGCAAGAGAGGAAGGTAACCTGCACGTAGAAAAATCTAGTCCCCCATGGCTGTAGTAGGGATGGTGCTCCAAAAGTCATGGGAAGGCTATGAGTGGCAGGATGGAGGCTCAGAGGGGAAACAGTGCAGGGAATGAAACATCAGGACAGCATGGATCCTGTTGTCCTGTGTTATGAGGCTGATAAGTCACTGCATCTTGTCACAAATGGACCTTTTAAAGTTGTTTGGCTTCCTTCTGAGGTAATGTGAACAGTGTCAGGCAAAAGCACAGTTAACCCTGCAACCAAAAGCAAGGTGTAAAGCATTCTGCTCATTTGCTAGTGAAACTGGTTAAGTTATAGTTGGTCATCAGCTTCGTAGAAGGTTGGATGTCCAACACAGGTCTGCTTTCTTTGTCTATGGTCCTCCTATAGAGCAGCATCTACCCCAATCATTCACTCCCAAAATAAAATGTTCCAATGTGTTTTCAGCTTGTGAGTGGCACTGGAGGGCATTTTTCATGACATTTCATTCAGCTGTGGTATATTTGGAGCATGCTGAGTTGCCAGTGTCAATGCTTCAGAAAAAGGCCCAGAATGCAGTTTGCGAAATATGCAATGCAGCACTATAATGCCGAGCTGAGATGTTTCCCTTAGGGCAACTGCTTTATCACACAGCAACCTAAGGGTCAGGACACAGCACCAACTGCTCAAACCTGGGTAGGCTCATGCATAGCTTGTGGATTCACAGGTACAGGTGGGTTAAGCTTGGAGGGTTTCTAGCTGCTTAAACCATGGCAGTTGATGTGTGAATCAGCCAACTCCACCACAGGCAGTGACAGACCCAAAGGGAAGAGTGGGGAGGGTCAGTACCCTCTTCATCTATGCAATGCACAGGGACAGTGTCCTGTGACGTTACAGCTGGAGTGCCTGACACGTGGTGGGAACCCAGGCTCAGGCATCCCAGGAGACGACGCTCTCTCCTCTTTCTGCTGTGGCACCTCCTTCCTGACAGCATGCAGTGCATGGCCCCTGCTGCTACATGGCCACATGCAGCAACCACATCCCCTGTCATGTGGCATTGCGTTTCTCAAACAGGGTTTGAGAGCCTGACCACTTTTCTGGTTGACTTCTCCCTCAGCATTTGAAGGTACCATAGCTGAGGCAGAGACAAAAAAAACAGGGTGGCAGAAACTCTGCCACGCTGCACTCCTTGACAAGTTCTCTGACTACTGCCCCTTCTGTTGTAGATATTGGCAGTGATCCATATGCCAGTGCTTGCCAGAGCCTTGTGAATGGTTGTCACAGAACGAGGATGCTTCTCAAGATCAGCAGATTTATGATGTGAGAAAGCAAGTCAGATAAACTGCTGCATTTGCTGCAGCTGCACTTGCCCATAGTAAGAGCCCTGCCTCCTTTCCCTCCCAGCTGGTTTGCAACTGCAGCCCAAAAGCTGTATATCTGCCTTCTTTCCTTTCTCCTTTAGCAGGCATTTCCAGTTGGTACCCTTGAGGGGCACAGTAAGTGTGGAGCAACTTGTTCTTGGGGACTGTGGCTTTTGAATGCAGAGAGAATATCCCCATGAAAATTTCTCTTGGAGCTCAGTTGCTTTGGAGAATCTGCTCCCAAATATCCTCTCATTTGTAAAGTATAAAGAATGCACACAAGTTTTGGAAATAAGGCTTTAGTTGTTTTATGGTACTATTAACTTCCAGCTTTCAGCATCATTAACTACAGAATGGAAAAGCTACTAACTTTCAGTGCTATAAATTAAAACCTAGAAAAACCTTATGTTTACTGAAAAAGTAAGGATGCCTGCCAAAAGGGCCTTCTCTCTTGAGACTATTGAAGGTCTTAAAGTATATCTGTATGTTATCCTCACTGGGTCTGACAAGGGAAAATAATCATGGAACATAAATACCTTTGCTTTGTCATATCATGTCAAACTCTGAGAGATCTTTGGACCATTTATGTGTTTAAGAATAGAGGCCGGCAAGTTAAAGACCAGTATGTCATCCAGCCTGGAGACAAGCGAGGTTTTCTACAACTGCAAAGCATTAGTAGTAAGTACTGTAAAACAGGACATCCTACTTTAAGATTGTTAGAAACCCTAGCAAAGCAGGGTAGACTAAGGTAAACATACTCTGCACTTGAAAACCAGTTTGGCATTTTCTCTGAACACCACTGTTCCAAAAACAAATACATCCCAGATTGCATGGGGAATGTTTTCTATGTTCTCCTAACTGATGAAGAGCTATGTCTGCATATGTTAGGGAGAGGGTGAGTTACTTCCATACACCAGCATTCCCTGCTGGCTAGAGAGAAAACAGCAAGTGCAAAGGCCAGCCACAGGGGTTTCCAAGAAACAGCCAGCTGCAAATGCTGTTTGAAGGGCAGGTATCAAGAACAGCTGGATATAAAAACAACCTCACTGAGTATAAGGGAAGTTAGAAACTTGCTATCATGATGTATTCACCCACCTCAGATTCAAGTTACGCTCGAGGCACAGCAGCAGATTTGGAAGTGGAATTGAATATCCAAAGCTTCGGAGTGATTTGAGCTGGGATTCGTACCATTTGGAAAACTCGCATCTAGAGTTTGGCTTTGCTCTGTCCTCACCAGCCTTCCAACTTTTCAAATACAGAATATGGATTTGAGCATATTCCTCTTTGTTTTGTCTGTTTTCCTTCTCATATCAGGGATGAAAGGGTGTAACTCCATCAACTTTCAGTGAATATTGTTGGTATAGGAGAACGGGTGTCTGTTTTTGGACTTGTGACCTATTGTTTAAGCAGGATGACTGAGAACACTGAAACCTGTATATAAATCAGAATATGTACTCATTTACCATGTTAGAGATAGGCTAGTATTTAGCATTTAAAGAAGAGAAGCATGTATAGAGACAGTTGTCCAGGTTTAATATGTGATCTCAAGAAGCCCTGGCTGAGCATCTGCCCTTTCCCATTCATTTCACCCTTTGAATATTTTACATGGAAAAGACTGTAAGGATGAAGTCTGTCCAGCACAGTGTGCCCATATGCTTTAACACTTGGCCTTTGGCTTGAAAAAGGGGGAGTGTCCTGTCCTAAATCTGAAATCATATTGTCTGATGTCTTCTGAAAGCTCACCTAACCTTTAACATTTTATCCATTCACTGAGCCTTTGGCAGGATTTTTGTACCTTCATTCCACTCTGACTGGGTGTTCTGTGAAACACACTAAAGCTGAAAGCCTTCTGAAGACTTTTTTTGCAAATTAATAATATTTTTTTAATATCTAAGTGAAAAAGCATTTTAACATTTTGACAAATTATAAAATAACAGGCTAGAAACAAGATTTTGGGTACTGTATTTGGGTTGTCCTAGCAGCTGGTCAGTATTACTGAAATTTTACATGGTCAAAAAACTGTTGTTAGAGTCAGAGACAAGCAGTTTCCTTTTTTTATTTTACTGGATATGGTGTCATCCAGGTGCACAGGTCTTGAAGCTTGCTTCTTGGAAACATTAAGCAGCCAAAATGAGAAATGATGCCAGATCTTGTGTATGCTTCACAGTTGGTTTCCAAATATTGTCATGGCAGTTGGGGAGCAACAGAGGTTGAGATTGTTTCCAGATAGTTCAATGTTGTGTATTTCTTCCTAACTGTTGAGTGAAGCTGCTCTGAAGAAATTGATCCTTTACCACTTTAGGTACCTCATCATTATTTCATATCCAGGTTGATGTGCCAATATCTGTAGATACCAGTTCTCCTTATTTGGCAGCTATTATACAGGCACATGGAAGTAGATATATACACGTATGTGCAATATATTGTTACATTCAAACGTATATATGTGTATGTGTGTATCATATCCAAATGAGTGTGATATATAAATTTTTAAAATACAACTCAGACACTGACAAGAATAAAAGTGGATTTCACGGTGGATCAAACGGTTTAAATGATGCTTGTGGTGTGTTACCCACTGCATTTTCATGAAGATGATCTGTAACCCTGGATTGCCATCTCCTTAAATATAGACATTTGGGTGGCATTTTACAGCACTAATGTTCTTGTTCAGAGTGTCACATACAGCTTCAGTATAGATTTGCTTCAGCTGTCTCACCAAATCATACCTGTATTTGGGCAACAAAAGCTTCAACAAATCTCCTAAGAATTTGATCTAACCATTTTACTTTCTGTAAAGTATCTTGGTTATTCTAGGCAGTCTCCAAAAACTTTTTTTTTCTATATAGTGCTGGTAGATTCTGAGAACCTGATAACTTGACCTTGTATAAAAAAGGCATTTTTCCACTGCAGCATAAGTGCAGACTAAAGGAGAAAAGGACCAAACAAGGGGGAATGGTATTATGGGAGTCTAGGACATCCTTTGCTGAAACAAAACTCCTGAGAGTTCATCATACCTGAAGCCTGATTCTTTTCTCTTTGACAGTGGATATAGACCAGGAACTTGACTGACTCCAATAAGCTCCACAGAAATCACTGAACCTAAATTTTACCAATATGAAGCTGTTGTCAGCCAGAAGAGATTCAGGGCCACTCTTTCCAGTTTGTCCCTTGAGCATCTCTCACATAAAACAGGGAGGTGAGCATATCTGTCAGCAATACAATAATTACTTCTACAGTAAGGTCTCCTGCCACCCACCGTAGGAAATTCATTTGAACTTTCAGCTTGCTATCTGTAAAATTGTTAAGACTCAGTGTGCTTTCTAGGACTCACATGACGAGATCTGTCAACCTGCTAGCTGTATGTAGAACATATTTTTCGCTACTGAAATATCCAAATGTAGGGCTAGATTCTCCCACGGTTGCTGATGGAAAAATACTTTATTCCTACCTGGGAAAAAAACAAAACAAAATGTGGGTAATCACAGGGTACAGTACTTCTCAGGCAGAGCCTATTGCTAAGTGGAACTCTGGCCTTTTATAAATGTTTGTTTTACAAAATGTTTTGGTGGTTTGGCAAGGGGGTTAGTATATTTTTCACTCTGGCTGCATCTGTAGGGTCCCTCTGTGTTACAATCATCCTAATTCTTCAAACTTTTGCATATTTATTATCTGTGAATTTCATAGCTAGTGAGACTTAATGCTGTTATCAAAGAGGGATTTTTAACAGAAATCTTCCTTTAAGTTCCTAGGCATTTCAACAAATCTATGTTTTGACTGTAACTGCATTTTAATGGTAGTCCAGGTAAGATTGCAATTCTCCCAAGGCAGCCTGTGTAGTAGTTCTTGTTGTGAAGGCTGTTCCTCAGTTAATTCTGCAGTCCCAGCACTAACTTAATCCATTTCTTACTAAAGCCTGAGGGTAGCCTTACAATGGTGTAATCTCTACCATCCAGTGCCTGGTCAGGAAGCTTCCCAGAGTCTTCCTCCTCCTCTCAGCTAGACTTCCATCAATCAGATGACCAAAGAGACAACCACCAGTCATGTCATTTGGGAAATGTAGCCATAGAATCAGGGACCTCAAATTACAAAAGGCTCTAAAATTTGAAAGAGTCTTTCCTTTAGCCTTGCTTAAACAACTCCCCTCTACTGTTCTTTCTGCCTATGTAGGTAATAGTTGAATTTTCTTGGTATTCCTTCACTGCATAGTTTCTAGTTTCTTTGAGCTGCTCCAAAAGAATTGCACAGAGTGGGTGCTGATGTGTATATGAGTTTTGACTAGCCTGCTGGCAAAAATCAGAATTTCTAGTGTAAATGCTTTCAAGTAATCACCATAAGCTCTGTATTTTTTCATACTGCCATCAATAAATGAACTAGGCAGTCTGACATAAGAGATCTAAACTTGTGTCGTGCTTGGGGATAGAGCCAGTGGAAAGGCCAAAATGGACTAAAGAGAGCCCTGCTCTTGGTGTAATCCCAGGCTCTGCCACTGGTCATAAACAGGGTTCTGCATGACATGGGCATCTGTAAGAAGAAATGGTCTCTGTCCCACAGAGTTTACATCTCCAACAGTTTCTACCTATCAGCCTATGAAACAGCATAAATGGAATAGGGATAATACATTGTGTGGTTGTCAAGGGTCTCCTCTGTGAAGAAACACTAAAAAAAAGTTGTCATTTGGTGCATTCAGACTCAAGCCAAAAATCATAAATTTGTTCTCTGCATGCATCCTCGTGAGCTGGGAATACCCATGCACAAACAAAGTGATTAACAGCAGCCAGTGTGGGTGTGGATTTGCTGTGAGCATGCACATGCACACGCACCGGCTCATGCACCCACACAGACACACAAGCCTGGTGATTGTTTGCATATTTTGTTGTAAAATTTTTGGCATTTGGACTTTCTGCTAATTTTTTAAACTGTAGATACATTTGGGTCAAATTAGCAGAAGCCGCCCAGGAACCATATCACTCTCTCAGCCCCAAGACATCTGTTCTTATGTTCACTTGGAGCAGAAACGAAACAGAGTTAGAGACTTCTGTTTAGTGAACATCCAGCATAAAATCATCTTCCCGGCAAGCCTACAGTTAACCTAACAGGGACAGCTCAGGTCATGAGACAGCTGGATTACTGGAGCTGAGTCTGAAAAGTTGCAGAGTACTGGGGAGTGAATCCAGCAAGTAGCCATTGCTTGTTAGTCGCTCATTTTCTTGTATATTAAATTCATTTACAAACATATGAGTACATTCTATTCATATTGTGAAACCAGTGCTTTGCAAGAAGACTAAAATTTCCAGTCTTTTTGCAAAATGTTTTAGCCAGTCATTTTGTAAAATTACTGTTTCATTAATTTCTCAAAATGTGGCATTATTTTTCTGCATGGGTATTTATAGAAGCATACAGCTACTTATTTCCATACTTAAGACTATTTTGCAAAATGATTTAAAGTGTCAGTCATTTTGGAAAGTAAACACTTATCTTACATTTTGACTGTGAAATATATTACGGGACCTTTAAGGCAGTTAAGAGGTGTATTAGGTAGTTAATACGGACATATGGACAGCACATTTCAGAGCAGTCTAGTTATTGGTAAAGAATCCTTTTTTCTCTGAATTCTTGTCCATATGCACAAGCGGTATTTCCCTTTTAGTTTTAGGTACACAGAAGCTCCTGGAGCACTCTGCTACCTGTGGTGTTACACTAAGAGGCTTTGCAAAGTTGTAGATCTTGGATCTCTGTGGACACTAGAAAGGGAAGTTCAGCACCATGTGAATGGGTCAAGTGATCCCAGTCTCCGGAGACCCAGTGTCCCCCACTGGTTACACAACACACAAGAGATCATAGGCACCTTCTCCAGGGAAGAGAAAAATGTTGCCCCACTTAGGAACTCAGTGACATGGTCCCTCAAAATAATTTTACTTTTCCTAGCAGTACTGCACTGTAATGCCAGGTTTCACAATAAGACTCAAGCAGTAATACCAGCCATTTCATAAATGGCCTAAACCTTTTAGACGGAATGTGGTTGTGGCTAGGATAACTTCAGCTTTTAAGCATTTCAGGTAATAATTTGGACATCTCTGGTACCGCAGAATGCCACTTATGCCAGTCAATCACAAAAGCCTGAAAGTTTTAGTCACTGATTTCATAATATGATTATACCTCTATTTATGTGTATATTCATATAAGTATATACAGAGTTTTCACACCAATCCATGTTACAAGTCTGAGCAGAAATCTGCCCTGGCCAAGCATGTACAGAGCAAATCTCCCTTACAGTCAATTAAAGAAATGGGCCAGTGAAGTAATTTAACATCCAAGATATTTAATTCAACTAGTAATATTTTCATGTTAAATGACACTGTGGTGTTTGTACTTCTCTTTAATTCTTCATGCTGTTGGGGGGAAAGGAAAGAGGAGGAATTATGATATACCTACTGAGCAACCCTAATTATTAGCAGTTTTGCTTCTTCTGTTCAGCATGAGTTTTCATCATGATGTTGTGAGTTGTGGTGTTTTTTCCTTATGTGGGTTTTGTCTGACAAAAAAGGGAAGGTTGTCTAGAACTGTACATATGCATCAGTCTGAAAAAGGGAAAATCCTGGTCCTTAAAGAGTTTTATAAAGGCAAATGTGTACTGCAGACTGCTTCATAAAGGGAGAGGTATTCCAGTTACCTTCGAAAAATGCAAACTTATTTCAAACTTTGATGCAGCTGCAATGGGGCCACCTCTTCCCTTTCACCTCTCTCAAAGTAAGGGCCCTGCAGGGATGCAGCAAGAATGGGTGGTTTGGTTGTCCTTTCTTTCTCCCCAGCCACAACCCCCCCACACCCCCACCACGCAACACCAGCCTGTTCAGAGGCAGATGAGCTCGCTACCCTGCTTCAGGCATACAGGGCTAGCTTATTTCACAGAATCACAGAATGGTTGAGGTTGGAAGGGACCTCTGGAGATCATCTAGTCCAACCCCCCTGCTCAAGCAGGGTCACCTAGAGCACGTTGCACAGAATTGTGTCCAGATGGCTTTTGAATATCTCCAAGGATGGAGACTCCACAAACTCTCTGGGCAACTTGTTCCAGTGCTCAGTCACCCTCACAGTAAAGAAATTTTTCCTCATGTTGAGATGGAACTTCCTGTATTTCAGTTTGTGCCCATTGCCTCTTGTCCTGTCACTGGACACCACTGAGAAGAGACTGGCCCATCCCCATCCACCCAACTTGGAAATATCTGTACTGGATTACAGACTTCAGGTAGCCCTACTTGACCATCATCCAGTGTACATTTGCCTTCTTAGAATGCTCTGAATGGGACAACCCAAAGCATGGACACATGGCCTAAGGGGGAGCAGGTCTTCTGAAGGCCTTGATTTGACTTCTCAGGCAGCTGGAGCCTTTCCATCAGCTTTGGTGGGCTTTGGATAAAGGCTTAGATCAATGAGGAAATGTCATCATCTGTGACAACATGTGCATTAATGCCCAAGTCCTGTAAACAGTTCCACACAAAATGTGCTTCTGGCCTGTCAACTCTGTCAGCTGCAGTTATTACTGCAGTTATTCAGGAGGCAGTTCCAGATCCCGCAGCGTAAATGTGTGAAGGACTGGGGCTCTCATGATACTCAACAGTAATTGCTTGCTTGTATTTGTGTTTTTAATTGCTACTTTTGACACTAATGAGTTACTTCCAAAAATTAAAAAAAAAAAGATTAACAGTGCATTGCATTTTCTGCCAGTTTGGAGGTGAATCAAGTTGCCCTTTCATCGTCTTCTCAACACTGAGTAAGCATCTAAATGGAACTGTCCCCAAACCTTACAAACATTTAAAAAACACAACAAAAAACTTTCAGGAAATACAGCTATTTCTGCTGCTGTCAGCAGAAACATTAGGCTCCCTGTGGCAGCAGAAGGACCATCTATCCCCATCAACTGAAATTCCATCATCTTATCCTTTTTCTTCTTTTGACAAGATCTGTTCCCATTGAAACAACTGGAAAATTTTCATTTGACTTTCCTGAGCTTTGTAATTGTCAGTGTTGGCCCCCCTGTGACTCAGAGGACTTTTTGAAGTCTGTTAAAGAGATATACTGCAGGTTGAAATGAGAAAGATGCCATATGTTATTTGGGTAGAGGAGCTTATTGTCTTACAATACTTAAAATGAGTTATGATGGGGTTTTCCCTGATGTTATTTAAAGGAGGAACAGCATTTGTTAGAGACAAGCCTTTGCCAACATACACTTTCTAAACCATAAAAAAGTCACATGGCTTTATCTTATTCCCATTGAACATGTTTTTCAAAGCCAAGACAAGAGCATTCTGACAATGGGATAGATAGCTCAGAATAATTGCCTTAGCATTCTTTGTACTTTTGCGCACTCTTAAATAAACGTTGACAGATATTACAACTAGTTGTCAGGAAGATAAGAAGAGGGAGTTAGCTGAACAACAGAATAAATCTCTTGTATTTTAACTACATAAAAGAATCAGAAGCAGTCACAACACAAGGTTTCTCTTACATGTTTTCTGAATGGAATTGCTGAAGGGTTGCCGCAGTTAGCTAGTCAAAGATTCATTTTCTGACGCAATGGATAATACACATGAAGAGTCCAGCATATTAGGTTTACAAATTAAGAAGGATTATTATGTTGGTAGTGATAATCCTCAGTAATATCAGTGTGGGACAACAGTTTTGTATACATGGACCAAAGCAAGGCCTTAGGGGCTGTAGAGACATCAAGTTCCTCTGAACTTCCATGGCAGATAGAGAGAGAAATCCTTGGATTCCACTAATACATGCTGATATAGTTAATTTGCACCATTGGCTGTTTTGCTTTTGTTTTAATTTCAGACAAACTTGAGCTGCCATAGGCAAATCCCTTCCATAGTACAGACATTTTCTTCTATCAGTGTGTCCGTTTTTCTGTTTATCTGTTCCTTCTCTGCATTACACAGAAGATGGATTGACAGAATATGCAGTTGATATGATAAACGTGTTAATGATACTTGCTTCTCTCTTGTGAGCAGTGGCAACAAAAACCATTAATTTAAGATCATTTATCATTTTATGGGTGACAAAGTTTTCTGTGGCTACAAAAGTATTCAAGGTATCCAAAACTGTAATGATTGTGAAGAGCTCCAGTTGATAGGATAATAAAATAGCAGACTGATTTCAGTGTCAATATGTGTAAAATAATGCATACGAGGAGAAAGAACACTATGAATTCTTGCACAGGGAAGGCTCTGCATGAGCAGTTAGCACTCGTGAAGGAGACCTTGGAGTCATTTTGTGCAGTTCTCCAAAAAAGTCAGCTCAGTGCGACAGTGCAAAAGGCATTTGGGAATTAGTGGGAGAGAAATGGAAAGCAAAGAGAAGGCATCATTTTACTGCAATATAAATCCCTGGTGACCCCACACTGTGGATTCTACATGCTGTTATAATCACCCTATTTAGAAAGAGTATGGTAGAAATGGAGAAAAAAAAAAGCATGCACAGGGAGCAGGAATGATCAAAACATGAGAGGTTTCTGTGCAAACAAGAGGTTAAATAGACTAGGACCCTTCAGCCAGGAAAAGAGGCCATGAAGAGGGTCCATCAGATCAAGCAGAACGTGTGGAAGAAGAAGGAGCAATAACTGTCCCCTCCTTCTAATTGTACAAGAAATAAAGGACAGCAAACGAAAACAACAGTTAGTAACTTAAACAAAGGAAATACCATGTTCATGACTAGCATGTTGAACTCACCATTGCAAAATGCTTTAGATATGCATAAGCGGGTTCAGAAAGGTAATTTAGACAAATTAACAGAAGAAAGATGTAGCAAGTGCTCTGGTGTTGTGGATACAACCTTTGGTCACAATTTGCTGGGGGAAAAAATAGGAAAGCAAACTCTTGTTCATCTTCTCTTCCTGAATGCTGTCAGATACAGGATGTCTGCTTAGATGGACCTAGGATATTCTTATATGAGACAATTTGCTGTTGTATTTTCTTTCTCAGATTTATCTGCTGCACCTAGATCTCTGGCACTTTTCATAGGCTTTTTTGTCAGCAGTTTTAGGATTTGCAGCTGTTTTGTTATGTGGATGTTTGACTACTTGGCTATGTTAGTTTCTACACCAGACTTGTATTCTTCTTTCTCCCTCCTTTAAGCATATTTTGACAATAGTCTAACAGCATTTTACTCACATGCAATATATGACTGATAAAGTAGATCTAGGGATGACTTAGCATCTTCTTTTTCTTTTTGTTTTTAATTTTTGCACAGTGTGTATCCTACATAAGACATCAGCTCTCCAAACATCAAACATATCCTACAGTCTGTTCTACACATCTGCCATCTTCTTCTCCAGATCAACATGGTAATAGTAATAGTACATTTTCCCCTGGGACCATAGTAAAACATGCACCTTCGTGCTGTTTTGTTGCATGGAAAAGTTCACAGCTCAAATTAAGACAAAGCCCAATGAAATATGGCAGGGGCAGGGACATTCAGCCCGTGTGTTTCATTAAATGTGGCTCATTTTTAAGAGCTATATTCACTTAGTCTTTTGTGGGTGTAGTGGTGGTCAGAACATATAACAGTTATTAAATGAAATTTCCTATTATTTCCTTGCTGCATCAGAGGTTTCAGAGTAGAGAATGTTCAGCAGAAACAATCATCAACTTCAAGTTTTCCAGTATAACATCTCTCATTTCTACCTCTAGAAGAATGATCAGCTGCCTTATTTTTTAAAAGTGCACATTGTTTGGGGGAGGATCTACCAAATTCATTGACCTGACTCACAGCACACTCTCAAAAAGAGTTGTGCTGGCAGAGTGTAGGGGGCAGGAACAAGCAGGGTGCAGGCTTGAAACACCTTGTATTATTATTGTCATCAAAGCATATGTGTCCTGAGTTTACCACTTCATTATATGCTTCTTAAAAGGTTATCAGATAAAAGTTACCAATATATATCTATAAAATTGCAAACTATCTGTCAGAAATAATTTTGCATCCTCTTCTAGCATATATTACGATAAAATTGGTTTAGTTATATTGTTCAGACTGGAAGCACCTAGTAATGACCTGTGTTAGAGAAGAAGAACCCAAATTTAAAGAACCGCTAAGAAGGAAGGATAGTTCTTGTGAATAAAACATGGGTCTGGCATTAAGGGAACTATAGCTGTGACACAGGCCTCCCATCTGAACTTGGGAAAACCTCTAAACAAACTTTGTATTTTTGATTTCCTATCCATAAAAAGGGTATCCAAGTTTCCTTTTACCCTTCACCAGTCTTGGCTCTGTAAAACCTTTAGGACAAGTGAATGTTTCCATGGCAGCCAGCACAGTATATATGTATCACTCATTGCTACTATAAGGCAAACAGTAATAGCACGACTTGCTATGTTACTTGTTAGAAGACAGCATTACATGTACTGACTAGAAACTGATAGGATGTGAATGGAAAACACACTAACTTTTTGGTTCTTTTTCTACTCCAAAAACTCCAATGTGAAACCTTAGGTTCAGATAGAAATAACAACAGAATTTTTAATTATCTTGTTAGTGCAAAGTGAGGCATCTGGGGAAAATGGGAATAGATTAACCTTCCAGGCAAAGGACCTCATGAGGAAAAAAGGGATGAGTCCAGCTAAGACTAAAAGGCGAGAAAGCATAGCAGACACAAAATGAAAAACAAACCAGTTCAGAAAAACAGTGACTGGCCAGTTGAAACAGTGCCCTGGGATCCAGTTACAATATGTAGAGGTGTTGCTTTGACTACAGATCCTGCACCAGGAAAGCCTATGGCCTTTTTCTAGGCAAGCCACCCAACCAGTCCCAGCTGCTGAGTGAGCACATCAACAAACAGCTGCTTCCATTGCTTGTTTTTTTCACTTCTTCTATCTCCTCCATAGCTAGTTATGGTTACACAGGTAGCGTGCATATTCAGGTCTTCACAGAAGTGAACTAACCTATGAAAATGATCCTGTCCATTCAAACTGGGCTCTACTTCATGCATTGTTGGGCAGCTTTATTGCTTTCCTATAAGCTAGCCAAAATAGTAAAAGGGACTTAACTATATAGTTGTGTCCTGTCTTGTTGCTACTCTGTAGTGTCTGGGCACCACATCCTTCTGAATCAAAGGTGGCAACCAGTACCTAAGTGATGTGAAAAAAAAAAAAGCAATCAAGTGGAACTAAAAGGAATTTGAGTACAGTACACTGTGTCTCTGCACCAATGCAAGCTGCCTTTGGTATATCATATCTCAATGTTAAGTTGAAACATAATATATTTTTCATTCACATTCTAGTAATCTGCCCTTGTATAGCATTTTGAATCCATCCCAGCATTAAGGCCATATTAATATATCTTGTTACAAGTACATAGTGAATTGAAGAAGTTGAGGCAATTATGAGTTGAAGGGGTTGAGGAAATATGACAGCTGCCCTAAAATTTCAGCATAAAAGCTGAACTAATTTTATAGGGAGGAAATGAACTTAAGAAAATTTTTTTTTAAGTTCTTTGTTGTTTTGATTATTCTCTTTTATGATCAACATTTTAAATTGGACCCCTCTGCCAATCATCTACCTTTAGTGACACCTGAAGCAGTTATATCTACCTGTAATAAATACTTTGTTTTCCCTGCATAGTAAGCAATCACTGCCTTGAAAAGGAGATTGATTATGCATTTTTCAGTGCAAATAAATGTTATTCTGCTTCCTGAAAGCATTTACATCCTTATAGTACAGCACACAAATGCACTTTTGGACTAGCGAGAGGCCAGATCAACTTTGCCCTTATCAAAGCAAAGAAATAATTGATTTTTTTTCACTGCCAAACTGTAGATTTGCCTGAAATAGGGAGTTTGTTGTGCTAAAACCACTGCCAGTTTTGACACAAATTTGTGCAAATTACTGTTAGAAAGAAGTATAACAGTAGAACATGGATATGGAATAAATTTACAAAGCTAGAGAAAAAAATATGGCCATCTTATCAAATATCTAAAGGTATCTATAATGGTTAGGGCCTTCCTTAGGCTGTAGGCAAGATATCTTGATGGTCCTAGGGAGATGAGGTTCATTTGTAGCACCTCCCTCCTTAGACTGCAGCTGGCAAAGAGAAGGGGGTGTTTGTGGCAATGGTGGCAATGACAATGATGGACAGATGAAACTGGTTTAAAACAGCTATACCAATTTATCCACTCTAGACCTTTCCTTTTTTGACTGTTTTCCTGAGGCTGGGAAGAGATGGAAGCCCTCCTGTTCTGCAAGATCAACAGCAGGAACTGTGTTATTTTTATTACATATATACTCTCTTAGACTTAAAATGGTAAAAGCACCCATACCAAGGTTATGGCCACCTAGATTTATTTTTCAGTCTCTCAAACAGTAGAAAAGCTTGTTACCTTGCTTGTCTTGTGCTGGGGATGTTTGGTCTATCAGGTATGGCTTTAGTGCTGCACAGTCACCCATGCGTCAGTTAGGCCAGAGCTGCATGAAATCCAAACCTGCTGCAAGCAATGGCCTCACAGACCACCACTTGGGAACCTTTCTTTGGGTGCCCAACAGGATGCCTTACAGTTTCAAGGAGTGGCCAGCCAGCAACAAGAATAAGTATCTGTGGCAATGAATTAACAACTTAAACACTTCCTGATTTCTGAAAATGTAGTCTCTTTTACCCCACAAGGAACACGTCAAACAGCAAAAGAGCTAAGTGTTGAATTCAGAAGGTCATCAAGTTTGGACTAAAAAAAACCTCATGACCTTCTTATTAAATTTAGTAAAAATAGTACTTAAGTTCCTGCTTTTATGATTAGATTGATTTTTAGAAAAAAAGGTCTAAGCAAACATCATGGAAGGAGAACCTTGGTAGCAGGGGAGAAGATTTCTTGGAATTCCTATCTCCCTTTCACATTTCAAAGAATTCCATGCAGAACGAGAAAATGTGGGAACATAATCCCTACAAATTTGTGCATTGATTAAACCCACTTCTTGAGCTAGCTAGGCTCATCTATAGGTAAAGGTGTTTTAGTCATTTAACCGCTATTGAGTTTCAAGGTGTGACTAAAAGCTTTATACAATAAAATCAAAACAGTAGAGAGAGAGTGATTATGCTATTCCATTCAACACAGTGAAGGAACCATAGATTAATTGAATTCAGACACAAATAAATAATAATCATGAATATAAATTACATGTTTTTAAAGCCCTTCCTACAGGAGAATGATTAAGCTTTCCTTTTCTTAAGGCAGGACTGAGAGTTTGGTTTCCTTGAGTTCCTTCTTTGGAGAGGGTTTCTGCCAAATTGGATTTGTTTAGCCATACAACAGGGCTATTGCATGTTTTTATATATCACGCTAAGTTCATATCAAGCAAATGTACAAATAAACTGCCTGGCATTGTACCTTGTACTTTGAGTGAGCCACGTGCCATGGGTGTGTTCAAGTGAAAAATACTGTGTTGATTTTGGACACTTTATGCTTATATAGATGCATTTTGGCTTGTGTGGGCTGGAAGAGAAAGCAATGACCTGAATAGCCAAGCATGAATCTCAGTTAAAACATTTACACAGCTGAGACCAGGAATCTCTTCTGTGCATAGAAAAAACAGTTGAAGCTGTGAAATGCTTTCCAACATATCACTGCCTGAAAGAGTGGCATGAGGGAAGACTGGTCTGGAGATTACATTTGGAAGGAACAGAGAGATGTTTCCATTCCCATCACTGACTGGGTTTTTCTTCTTTCCTTTTGTTGAAGTTGACATGTATGAAAGCAGAGCAAAGAAGTAATAAGTTATTCAGAATAAGCCATTTAAGTTTTACATTGCTTGTACTGGTAGAGTTGCTTCTTTAACTATCGTCTTTTCATGTCCTTCCTTTTTTACCAGAAAAGAGTTTGTGTATGTGTGTTTTTATACTTATATTTATATTTATACATAGATACACACATATTATGATGCAGGCTCAGCTGGGGCAGCTCACCAATCCAGCCCATCATTTCTGCATTACTTACATGTTTTGTTGGGTTGTCTTTCAGCTGGAGTTAACTGGCATAAGGAGTGTGTGCCCATGAGTTGGGGGAGAGATCAGGTCCACCCCGTCACAGCGGTAACATGGTTTTAGATTGATTCAAGCTCTGTGTGAAACCACATTCATGGACAGGAAGAACCCAAGTAGAGGTTTCACCAACACTACAGCGAAACGTCCTCTATACTTATCATTAGCAACACTGCATTTTTGGTGGTAAAACATGGGCAGGATTCTCTCTCATCTCAAAGATTCTGGATCTGATTTTTCTCTTTCTTACCTTTCTGAAAATCAGAAATTATGTCAATGGATTTCCTTACACTGAAGAAAGGACTGCGTGAAGAAGTTGATAATTTGGCCATTTATCTCTTGCAATATATTCTCCATACCAACATATTAAACACTGAGTTAGCACTGATTCAACGGGGCAGCTACTAAGTCACGAATGCCACTTCCTTATTCTTATTGCTGTTTGGAGATCTCTCATCCAAGTACTAATGAGCCCCAACCTTTCTTAGCTTGCAAGCCAACCAAAATGATATCTTAAATAGATTTTGAACCAGGATAACTTACTGCCTTCATGTCCCTGCATGTGTTCAGTGTGTTGCATTACTTCAGATGTCATCACTTGCTGCCCCAAGTAAAAATAGGTGTTCTCTTCTTTCAGCTCTTCTTTCTCTAATATAAACTTATATCACAACATACACTAAAAAAAATAAAAATAAAAGAAAGAAATGACTGTTCTATGAGCTTCTACCTGCACAGCAAAATGGAAAGACAAGGACTCAGACAATAGTCACATTGCTTCGTAAACTACTGAATGACTTCCAGATACATTATGTTGATGTATTTGGGCTAAAAGATGTATTAAAACTGGGTATTTTTAAAAATCATATATGTTAAAATACATTGTGTGATTCCCTAGCTTGAATTGACTGTATTTTGCAAATTTTCTTACAATGCTTGAAATTATACTAGTATAACTTTTCTCAAAACATTGTACATAAGAACTCAGTTAGTCTTATGTTTTCAAAATTTACAATAATAATAATGTGTTAGTTTTCTAGCCAATTCACATAGGATCTTGGCATTATAGGGAAAATCAGCACAGTGTATCTTAAACAGCAGTCATCATGGATCCTCTGTATAGCACTGAGGGGAGAATGGTATTTCTAAGTCATGAAGCACTGTATAATTTTATCTGGCTTCTAGTAAAATTTTATCTGGCTTCTAGTCTTAGAGCTAGCATGCAAAATTGATGACACAAATTAAGTGCTCACTGCTGAAAAGAAAGGCAGCATGAAAAGTATAAACTGAGGAGAACTCCATATTTTTGTTATTGTGAATAACAAACGTAGGTGGGTAAGTACAGGAAAATTCAAAGGAACTTTACAAAGGGAACCTGGCCTTCAATCTTTCCTGGAAACATACACCAAAAAAAAAAAACCCTAGAAATGACTTTTCTACGTTGACTATTATTTTTCAACATATGACTATTACTCAAGATACATTCAATTATGAGCTGTAAATAAGCATCAGATGTTGTAGTCTGTATAATAAACTCCATCACCTATCCCATAAGCACAAATAACTGTACCCAGCCCGGAATTTCTCATTGCTAGAGAATATCAGAAGTGCATATATATGAGGGCTCAGGGCTGATATGGCTGTTACCTTCCTCTGTTTGGCACATTGCCACCTACCTGGGGAGCGCCTATTATGGAAGAAATAGCGGTGGCTGGTGAGTCAGCGCGACTTCTATTGTGGCTCCTAGGATCAAAAGAACAGATGAGGGCCAGGAAGTTCGCACACTGCGTATGGCACAACACAACGCAAAGGCGCTGCTGCTGAATATAGCGACCCACTAAAAATATATGAGTGTGGTAACAACTCCAGAAAATAACTAGCGTACACAGATCTAAAAATATGGGTCCTATTCTCTCACCACAGGATACCAATAGCATCAGTGGGAGCCCACTTATATATAGTGGGAAGTCTATGGGAGTTACTCACATCCTGCATGAGTCCAGGTCTCCTTGAAATCCGCAGACATTCCATTAGGGCCATTACTTGCTGTTATTTACCAGTCTGCAATGTTCAGCTTGTTTATGCTTTCCCATTCTCTTTTTAACTCATGCCTTTCCAATGAGAGATCATCTGAGAGTGATTTAAGCTTTAATTAAAGTAAACTTAAAATTTTGGGACCCATGAAGGGGGGGACCTCTAGGAATGCCATTGTTCAAAACAACTACAGTGATGACCTTTCTAATTTCTCCCCGATACACTTTTGTTTCAAGACACTACTGTTATTTAATATCAGTCTAAGACTGGTTTTCATTGCATTTTTTGTTTGTTTGAGGATGTTTTGTTTTCTTGTTTGAGAAGTCTCAAGAACTTTTTCCTGAAACAGCTCAGTTCTAAAGGAATCTGGATTTGAATTGGTATCTTTTGTCTTCTCTCTTTTAAACTAACCGCAGTACTAAATATGGTTGTGTACTAAGTATCACCTTACTTGCTTCTGTGTGTGTGTGCTTATGGCCTCTTATATTTCCCAGATTCCTCTGCTTAGTTCTCTGTCACTCCAGATGGCAAAACAGTTTCTGTTCTCAATGCTGCAAAGATGCTGATTTGCTTCCTAGGTAAGAAGCAGTACACCAGTAGCTGAAAAATTAAATCACAAAAAAAAATTGCCCAGTTAGCATGCCAGAAAATTACAGCAACTGTAAGGGAACAGTATCGTGGTACCATTGCTCTTCTTTAGAAATGAATACATTGTCTTTGCTTCACTCTAAGGGAGCACTTTTATACAGACAGAATTGTTGTCTTCAGCAGAGTCGCTTCTGGCTATCCCCAATGCACAACAGGCCACAGTTAGGACTTAAGGTAACAGCCAGAAGCCTTTCAATTAATAGTATTTCATTTCATTAAGGGAAAAATTCCCCTATTAGTTATTTGCATGGAGTTAAGTATTGTCCTACTGTTTTATGTCTCTGGCTCTGTCCATTTCCAGGCAATCTGCATGGACACATACTTCCATATTCTTAAATTTGGGGGATATTATTCTCTTCCATTAACACTGGCTCAGTTTTTGTCCTGCAATATTTTCATGCAGCTGCTGTTGAAGTCAGTAAGGCTATATAGCTGCACCAGGAGACAGAATCTCATTTATTATTGTGTCAAGAGACCAGCAATAGCCTTAAAATCATAGTTCTTTTATTATATCTCTTCTATATGTCTAATGAACTAATTTGGATATTATATGTATGATGCCAGTAGAATTTGCCTTCGATGATTTACATATTGCCAGGACTTTCTGTTTTAAATAAGTTTTAGTAGGTAATAAGCCTTCTACTCAGTGTTTTTCGTTGGTCTGAGAGGACAAACAGTGAGTAAGAGCTGACTAAAAGGTTTATAATGCTGACAAAAATACTGAGCAACAATGAATGAAGCTTTGTTTCCAGTGCTCTTACTTCTTTCTTTGCTTTTATGGAAATCTAAAATAAATGCTTGCAAAGACCACCTGAGAACTAGCCTGTCCATGTGGATGTGACTCGGTAGCTGACTTATATTGAAGCAAATGCCACAAATACCAAGTCTGCTACTTACCAACTTGCAATATGGCTGTGTCCTTCATCAGAGCAGCTGTATGCTAAGTTAAAATATGTAATTAAAACTGGTCAAAACAGAGAAAGTATTATATGCCATCGTAGCCACTGAGGACAAGTAAACTCATTGAGACATGGATAATGGTAGAAGTTGGAAGGGAAAGGACAGTGGGACACATTAATACGTCAATGTGGCAAGAAAAGGATACGAGCTTCACTTGACTACATAAGTTTTTACTTATTCGCTGCATGCTTCTGTCACTATCACATGGATAGTGGCAGGTTTCTGTGCTTTACTCTTGCACAGCTCTTCCACAACTTATCAAACTTTTGAGCAAAATTTGTTTGATATCCATCCTCTATCCTTTGACCACTGATATAACATTGGATTCCTTCTTCTTTTATTTCTTAATCTTTATTTCTGAAAAGAATGATTTGATTTCCAGAAACATGCATCTTCTTGATCAGTTTTATTGTAAGCAAAGCAGAATCTGTGTAAATATAGAAGCCTGCTTATTTCAAGATATTTTTTCCACACTACATCCGGTCAAAGGTTTAGATTAGAATTTAGAGAGCTGAAGGAAGACAGGGCTGGGACTCTGAATCAACTATAAAAGGGTGGGGAAGGAGCAGTCTTCCCATTATTTGAATTCTCTGCCTTCTTTACTTAAATTACTAGCTAGCTCAAAACAGTGAAAAAATCATGAGTGTTTAGCAGTCACTGGATCCTTTTTAAATACCGTCTTGCAAATTGTTACTTTCTTATTTTTTTAAGAATTTATGTCTTATAGCTCTTTCCACAATCATGCAAAAGTTGAATTTGGAACTTTTAATTATACAATCTATGATTTTCCTTAGGTGATTTATCTCTGTCTCCCAAGGACATTTTCTTTCTTGAAGACATCAGCAATACCTTTGGGCTCAAAGGGCCTTACTTGAACTTACTGATCCTTGGGAACATAATTTGGGCTTACAGATATCATGCAGGAAAGAATTTACCATGGATGAGTTATATCAGGATGATCCATTGCTTATCTTACTGATATTTGGGCAAAATTATGTATACTTCACAACTCCAGATAAAATGGAAGAAGTTAGCAAAAAGAAAGAAAAAGCGACAAGAAATTTGGAATATGGCTTAACCCTTTCCCTAGCACCTAGCTGTAGGCACAGATTTACTGGAATGAAGAACAGAAGCTGAGACCATTAATATTGCCTGAAATGCTGTGTGTATTCCAGTATGTGTGTATTCCACATCCAAATTTGAGAAAGACACAGCCTCCATCTTTATTCTGCTCTACATGAGATCTCCAGAGAGACAAATCCTTGTATTTTAGGCTTTCTGGGTCAAGGCCTCCAGTTATTTTACTGTGGGCTTAGATCAAGGAGGTCTTGGGTCTCCAAACAAATTTTTCGCACCCACCAAAATTTTCCAACCTGAGCAACTGTCAAGTGCTGCCTCCAAATTTCTGGGCCTACTCTCAGACAGCTGTAGGAGCTGAAGCCTGGTTCTGCCACCTTAGCCATCAGACTGCTACCAGCATTCCCAAATTCACGAATACCTTAACAGCCCTTTCCAAAGGCTTGAATACAACATGCAGATCTGATCCCCATCCATTTTAGGAGACAGGAGAACTAAGAAAGCTACAGAGAAGGACAACAAAGATGAGCAAAGGTGTCTGAGCTTCTGCCACACAAGCAGAGTAAACTAGAAGCCTTCCCTCTGGAAAAGAGATGACTGAGAGGAGACATGGGAGACATCTTTAAATTCATAAATAGGGACAGAAAGACAACAGATAACAATTCATCACTAACTTTTGCAACACAAATGACAGGGCACAAAAAAATGGCATTAGCAGGCTGGGGGAATAAAAGCTTCATATGTCACTGGGCATCATATAGTGAGTTTGTGGAACTTATTGCCATGGGACAGTCAGGAGGATCATATTCAAATAGGTTCAGAAAGACACTGGACAAATTCACATAGGAAAGCTGCATCAGTGGGACATGACTGGCCAGAAGGAACCTCCAGCTCAGAAAGTCCCTGAAGAGCTGATTACCCAAAATTAGGAGGTTATACAAGGAAATGAATAATGCTGCACATGCTCCATTTTATAGTCTCCCCTAAATATCTGCTGCCAGCCAATGCTGGAAACAGAAGATGTGGTAGGTGGACTTTTGACCTCCTAAACTGCAGCCTTCCTTCTGTTCTTGTGGCATATTCTCCATTTTCAAAAGGACCATCTTCATAACTTTCCTCATGTCAGTTGGGGCTTTGAAACAGACTTTGCAAAAGGCCTGTGATGCAATTATTCCTTTCTTACAAGTAGCATAAAGGCTGTACAGATCGAGTAAATTAAGACACACTTGTTAGTCACACTCTGCTTCTCTTTCTTCGTTGTCCACTGGTGTTCCTTGTGAATTATGCCAGCATCTCCTCAAGATTTCAAATCACCTCAGGTCAGTCACAGCAAACCTGATTTATGTGGCTACAATATCTCCCCTTGAGTCTTGCAATGAGATTTCTCCAGCTCTAGCAGGTTCCTCCACTAAAGGGAGATGCACCTTTCCTCTTCCATCCTCCCTTAACACTTCTTTTGTCTCTGAAAGTCCTTCCGAGGTTTTAAATGCTGAGTTGAACACCTGAATCCTTTGTCTCCCTTCTGGGAGAATTCCACTTCTTCAAACCCTTGTTCTCAGTGCAAAAGTTTCAGACAAAATGGCTCTTTCCAGGGAGCAATTCCTGCTTTGTTCTTCCTGGGCCTGGTACAACTCAAATACAAGCAGTCTTTAATGCTTAGGCTATTCCTCATCAGAGATACTAGTGGTATTCACTCCTCTCTCAACCTACAGGCTGTCAGGTAAGAGCCTAGTAAAAGGTCATTATAAGACTGAAGGATAAAAGCAGTTCTGAAAAACAATCTAGAATCTATACAGATTCCCCAAATAAAATATCATAAAATATCATCATCACAATACAAATCTAAAGCTTGCCCCCACTTGCAGCAGCAATATGTTGCATCTGGTCATAAGCAGTCGCTATAGACCTTGATCCAACTCCCACATACATCAGTGGAAGCTTTTAAATCCACTTTAATGAGATCCTCAGCATTTGGTTGTTTTGTGAGCCTTCACACTATATGCTAGAAAAATGATGTTTCAGGTCTGAATATAAAATCAAGAGATTTCAGTGAGGCTCTGATCTCTGAGCAGTGGCCCTTGGTGCTACTGTATTGAAAATAGTAAGTACAATTCATTGCAAATCTGTTTGTTATTCCTAGTGTAAAAATAGATCAGTCCAGCTGATAGGATTAACAACCCTATTATTTCTTGGCTGGTTTCTTTATTGTTGTTGTTGTTTTTAAATAGTTTTCCTGTTCTGTTGTTACAGATGAATTCTGGTAAATATTTATTCTTACACTTTCTGTAAACGTATTCCTTTCCCAGCGGGGCACCGCAGAACTCCAGATGTGCAGAACTGAAGCGTTTCAAAAACAAAAGGGGCCCCAAATGTAGCCACACAACAGAGAGGGGACAAAAGGCTTGTTGCATCTTTAAAAAGTTGCTGCGTGTGGCTTTGCTGAATGCAGCCATCTCGGATCTTAGGGATGTTTGACTTGGCTGCCACTGAAAAGAGTCAGGATGAAGAATTACAGACAGGAAAAGGGTAAAATCTTGCCTCTTGAAAACTCTTGATTGAGTTTGCATATTTCTCCTTGCACCTGCTAAGATCAGGCTCTCTGAGCCCAAACCACTACAGTTCATATCCAGAGCTGTTATTTAGTTTCAGGAAGGGTGGTGGAAGTGTGCTGCATACAAGGTTTGCATGGGGAGCTCCCCCGCAGCCTGAGCCCTGACATCAGGATGACCCACGGAGCTCAGCTGAGCAGCCGGAGGGCGCAGGGAAGGAGCTTCATGGAGTACACAGGGTAGTGATTTGGCATTGCCCCTCTGCGTCCAGACCTGAGCCATTCCCACAGCAGGTGCAGCCAGCATGCTCACACCAGGTCCTGCACAGACTGGCTTGTGTCATTAGTGTCACCACACCATATGATGTCCCGGGCCACTTTCACCCTCCCTCCTCTCCCCATTTACTATCATTCATATGAGGTTCTTCCTCTTTTCTGGCTAAGATCATTCCTGCTTATTACACCTCTACTCCCTTCAGAATCCCTAGTCTGACATGGGGGAGATCACTTGTTCTGCAGAGCTCACTGTGAGATCAACAGCCAAAGGAACAAGAGCTGTGTTACACAAGCAAATCATCCTGAACACTAGCCATGAGCAACAGCCATTTGTTGGCAACACAGCATTTGAACAAGCATATTATCACTGGGGTACCCACAACTTCGTCAGCTGACTTGGCTTCTCCTATCTTGACGACAGATGATACCGTTATCAGTGACAGAGAAGAAAGGGTGGAGGCAGCACAGAAAAGAGAAAAGCAGATAAACCAGGAGTGACACAGTTGCACAGGCCTTTAAAACTCAAGCTCAAGAAAGGTGAACTTCATGACCTCTACCCAGGCAACACCACCCAGTCCGGTCAAGCATGTGCCCTATATACTCAAGAAAGTTGCATCCAAGGAGCGATCCAGGGCCTCTACTGCCTTGTGGATACACCTGGTCTTCCTCTCGAGGGAAGGAGACCTTGAAGTGACCAGTGCCCCAGCATAGAAACGTGTGCTTGGTTATGTGCATCCAACAGTGAGAGAATTTGGGCCCAAGTTCTGCTTAACTCACTGAACAGGATAACTTTTTCCCTCCATGTTTTTGTGACAAATGTAAAACAAGTGGCATATTGACCATTTGGGGTCAGAACAGACTTTGAGGGCCATTCGAGTGCCTTGAACATAACTAAGGGTAGAATTTGAGTAGCAGTGGATTAGGGCTAGCATGAACTTAAGGGGGTCAGACCTGAGATGCTGCAATCTGCCCCCTCCAGATCTCGCTGAGCAGAACTAGCCTTGCTCCATTGGCCTGAACATGAAGGGTTCAATCCCTCGTGAGTGTCCTTTGCAAAATGCAAGGACCTAAGGATGGAGCCCACAGAGCCTGGTAAAGAAACATTTGCTCTTGACACAACTAAGAATATTAATGAGAACAAAATAATCAACCTTCTCTGCCTTCAGGAGACACCACCACTATTAATATGTAAGACTTTGCTACAGAAATCTAGTTTGTTGCCTAAAAAGGAGAGCAAGGTTAGTGCCTTCTCTCAGTGGTATTTCTCCATGTTTTCCTATGACAGTTGTTATGATGCCCTGAAAAACAGCAAGAGCCAGGTGGGGTCACCCCCCTCTAGTCAAATATTATACAAACATTTGTTGTATGAACAAAGTGGCTGATGATGACCTTCTAAACATACCTTAATCACTGTTTCCTAGCAAACATGTAAATTGAAGATGGAAACAGACTTCAAGAACATGAAAGCAAGGTTTGCTTGCTTATCACATTGTATTCTAATGTGATTTGAGGTAAACACAAGACAACTATAGTTTTTGTTATTTTAGTTCTTCTGTACAGCTGGGGTGTGACATTGCATGATTAAGAATAACTCTTATTGTTTTGAAAATTATTAACATAATTCCAGAAATTGGACATAATTTAGGGAATATTTTCCCTAAGGGCCTGTCCTAAGACAGCTTTGTTCAGACCTGTTCCCATAATGGCATAAAAAGAGGTACATAGATAATATTCATAGATAATATTCAGGTGCTACAGCTGTCCAATCTGCACTTAATGTCTCCATATCCCTTAGCTGAGGGTTTCACAATTGATCTGCCTATATAAAGAGTTGTATTTTAACAATATACAGCGAAATTAGGGCTCAGTGCAAAGCCTGTGGGCGTCCTATAAGTTTGGATCTGTCCTATAGAACTTAATATCTCCATTGCATTTTAGAGAAGCTAATAATGAAATACTGTGTTACTCCCTGAATCACTGTGGGCTTTAGTAGGAGTAGTAGCCAAATTTTACTAGCAGACTATTTCCTCAGATGTGTTCCCACCCTTCCAGTATTTTTCCTTTTACATATTATTTCCACTAAAATTACTAAAACACATTTAGCTTTTCAGATTACACATACCTGATGGCGTGACGCATTTTGATAATGTTTTTCGATATTCATAACAGATAGTCCTATAGATCCCCACGGAGCCTGAGCTCTAACTCCCTTTGATTTCAGGTGAGATTTTTGCCTAATGATCAGGCTCTGGGGTGTCTGGCTCATTGCTTGCAGTGTAATCAGCTAAGAAAAATTTGAGCTGATAAAAAGCAGGGAATTAGTTAATGGCACAGGCCACTGGCATAGCAAATACATTACAGAGTGTATATATAAGAAGACTTGCTGTCTCAAAAAGCCAAATAGGCTGTTAATGTGGCACGTGCTACTGTGTCATCCAGGCACAGTAAAAGACTCAAGGAGGGATTTAGACAATTCCGTCAAATGAAAATTGAGATGCCGCACGTTTTAAGTCTGCCAATTGCTTCATGCTTATCATAACTATTAAGAAAGTTGATGAGAGAAAGTAAATTTTCCATATTTAATGGGACAGCATCCTTGGAGTGTTTGCATGCATACAGGACGTGCTACTAATTTAGCACAGAAATTTGAAATGGGCTCCCCGTGCCTGGACTTCTGCATCTGGATGTCTCTGTCCACCTGAAGGCACTCCAGCAATGTCAGATTGATGCCCTGTGGCCTCAATGATAGGCCAGTGGGGAGATCACCCCAGTACCGTAGCAGTGAGTCACAAACAACAGACCACTTATGATAAACAAAGCTGAGGATCAAACAATCCAAAACTGACCCACAGAACTACATTAAACAACTATATAGTTTTTCCGATTAGAATCCTGATGAGAAAAGAGCACAAGACACACAAGAATTTTGCAAGATGTCATTAATTCATCCAAGTAGCAGAAGTCTCCTGCTTTGGGGAAAACATCTTCTGACCAAACATCTAGACTTAACTAATGTGAACCAGCAAAACTCAGCTCAGCATGCACTCTGTGTCTTTTAGGCTTGAGCAGAGTTTCTCAAAGAAGTCATTTGGGATGGCTTCTAAATTCAAGTCAAAGACCTAGAGGGGGAATCTTCCCAGTGAATAACAAGTAATCTTAATGAAGCCAGATGGCATAACATATAGCGTCCCTTCTGTCATAGAAATCTTACACAGCATTAAAGACTAGTTCTCACTTTTGTAATAAGATGTTTTCTGTCCAAATGCTGGGCAAAAAACATCCAGTCTCTGAGGCTACTTTAAGGTGGCTTTTAGCCACCAAAGCTCCTGGTGTTTTTCAGAGCATTTCCATTTTCTGTACAGCATAAATGATGTCGCATATCAATTGCCAAACCTATTTCATAATTTCAATAACCTCCAGGGGACTGATTAAATCTGAAATACTTTGGCCTATTTTAAAGGAAGTCTAATCGTGTTTTTAAGTCAGCCTTGGAACACATGATTCTTTATTAATCTAATAAGCCTCCATTATCCCATTCCCAAAGTTCTATTCAAGCCCTGTATTTAGTGTAAAGTACTGTGCACTGGTTAATTAGAGCATATTATCTTGGATGAAAATGCTGAATCTTATTCTGCAGAGTCAGTGCTTGGAGAATTTGTTAATACGCTGCGTGTACCCAGATTGGTTCTTATCTGAGCCTTGGCATGTGTTAGCAGTGCAATTATCTACTTGCAATTGCTGCCTGCTACTTGGCAAGGGGGAATGCTGAACAGAGAGTTATTTCACTAAAGATAGAAAGTGACTCATTTTGATTACTCAGTCATGGTCTCTTCTACTTATGCATGCACAATGGGAAAGTCTGATGGTACCACAGAAAAGAGAAGCAGCATGTGTTCAAGTCACTTCTCTCATTCACCATTTATTTGTAGCAAAACCAAAAAGCCAATAATTATAATATAACAAGAGGGAGTAATAAGATGTTTCACCTTTGCACATTTACAAGCAGAATCCAAATTTAAAGGGAAATGACAAATTAAATATGGCAGGAGGTAAAGGACACAGAAAACTCGATTTTGTTTTCGATCATCGCAATTTCTAGTCAGCTTGGCTTTCTTGTCTTCACGTAGAGTGACTTTTTGTTGGTGCAGCAAAAAGGAGAAGTGTTTTCATCCAAACAAAATCCTGCTTTAAATTAGTGTAATGTGGTTTATATTAAAAGTGCATTTATAAAATGCACTCTTCCTAATCTAATCTAGGAAGAGGGAATAAATAGTGTATGCCAGTTAACATCTGTAAAGTTTTCTACTGACTTGGTAGGCCTCAGTCCCATATTTAAGTGACCCAAGCATATGAAAGTCTAGAAAGACTCATAGACTTTCAAAATTATCCCTTACAAACGTATTGCATTAATTTTAAAAGACTTTTTTTGTGAAATTGCTCACAAACTGTGTCCCATTCTCCTATTGAAAAAGTATTAATAAATTCAAAATTTTACAGCACTGAAAAGCATATCCCTAAAAGGTCATAAGTAAATCATTCATTTGTTTGACTCTGCAATAGTCTATTGTAATTGATGGGCCATTCATTAAAACATCATTAAGCATTTTTCAGTATTCATTGTTAATTTATTAATGTTCCCTCAATCCAATGCAATCTTCTTTCAAAAATTAGAAAAATATTTCTATTAAATATTTCATTTCATTCCCACAATGTTTAGACTAATGGTGTCATTTTAAACACATGCATATTTGTGATTATACATCTGACAAACTTCTGACAATGGCACATTAATGCTGCAGCAATATTTAAGAACATTGAGCCAATGTATATCATGCCCTCCTACTACGCTGCATACACAGTAGGCATTTTAATCTGGAGAAGAGCATAATAAATCTGCATGCCCTTCATGATTTTAAAATAAAAGTTTATTTCAGCTCTTGTGACACCAGTGTAGTACATCAAGTAAAACAACATGAAAGTAAAACCTTGAAATGCCAAAAGTTTTCATTTGTAGAAGCTTCTGAAATGAAACATCTTCTTAAAAAAAAAAAAATCACAACTCTGAGTTACTGGGAAAGCCCCCTCACATAATGTCTACAGATGGCTATCTGCTTCTTGACCTTTCATCAACACACCATGGCTATCCCAAAATCTTCTGCACTACAGTTCATGCCTCCCATAACTGAGACCCCTGTCTGAGTCCTATCTCCCAAGACTTTTAGTCAGCCTTTTGTTGCTGCCGCTGCAAGGAAAGTATAATCTCTCTCTTTGCTCTTGTCTCCTATCGCTAGTAACAACTCCTGTTATGAACAGCATTTAAGGTCAGGGATGAGAATGACTGACGGGAAATGGAGGGGCTCCAAAACCAGGCAGCACGCATGAGGTTTGGAGAGAGGACTGAGGTTTGAAGACATCTCCACTACAACTCCTTATAGCAGCCAGTCAGGCAGGCAGCGATGAGACAGGCAGCGATGAGACAGGCTGAGGACATGCTCTCCCCCCGTGACAGCATTGCCACCTCCAGCCCCCCTGCAATTAGAGGTTACCGCTCCAAGCTCCTGCCAAACTGTTGTGTGAGCACCTTACATCTTAGGCCAGCCCAAATAACCTGTGCTTATTACGTTTAAATAGTAGGCCTTTGCTAATGCAGTTTGCCTTGGCTGAAGTGCATCAGTGTGCATACATCTGAAGCTTTCAAAATGGAAATAACTGCAATAATTCTATTTTTTTCCACAAAATGATTTCCCCATTTTTCAGCCATCTCTAATTATAACAATAACTCACAGGTGTTTCCTGTTAAGTTGGTAATAACTGTGTCCTGGGATAATAAAACTCCTCTGGGTTTGGCCCATTTATCATATTTAAATTATAACTTAAAGGTGCATCCTGTTTACAAGGTAATAATTATATATGGGACTAAACAAACTCCCTTGGAGCCAGTCCAATCTATTGTGTTATGTCAGACTAGAGCATGGGCTTGAAGAAAACTCAGATGGATAGCACCATAGATAGTAAAAGTTGACTCTCCTCTCTTACAAAAAAAAGTTTGAAAAAATATTTGGTGTTTTGCCTATATTTGGAAATGAATTTTGAAAAATTAAACAGGCTCTGAAACAAGTGATTGAATGATCTTAAAACCTGCACCGATGGCCAGACAGCTCCGGCAGAACACACCCACCTGAATTCTTTAAGGTGGTTGTCACTACAAGATGCAAATACCCACACACATGCCCCCGGGTTGGTCTTTCGCATGATCGCGTGAGGTCTCAGGCCTCCCTCCCATCCCAAGCCCACCGAACTCAGCCTCTCACATTCCTGTTTGTTTTATTGGGTGGCTGAAATTTTAAAATGTGCCTCTTTTTGTCAGGAGTGAAAACATAGAAAGTTTTTAAAAAAACAAAAACAAAAGACACACACACACACTAGTGAAGGAGCTCAGCTATTGAATTTTTAAGTCCTCTGCTAGGCAATTGCAATATGATCAGACTTTTTTTTAAATGCAAAGCTCTCCACCTTGCCCCAGTCTGTTACACCCAAATTTCCAGCATCTTCGTCAGTGCCAGCTCCTTTCGGCCCATGCTTTCCACCTCAATTGCTTAACAGCCTGCACAACCTTGTGCCATGGGACAACAGTAATTCCTTTGTCAAGGTCAAGACTTTGGGGGCTGGGGAAGGAATTTGGCTTGTCCTGTGCACGTAGGAAAGTAACAACTTTCAGCATGAAGTACACTCTGAGACGTTTACAGAAAGAGATACTGTTGTTGAAAAAAATGCCAGCAAAATAAACTCCAAAACTGACCACTGCATCAGCTCGCATTGTAGCTTTGCTCCAGTGTTTTACTGTTATTTCTTAAGAGCAAAATAAGCCCCAAACTTTTTTTTTTTTTTTTTTTGCTACATACTGCACAGTATGAGTAATTCAAAAAGAGAATAAAGGCTGGCATTGTATAGCACACTTTCTCATGCGCACACAAACCTCCTTCCAGCTTACTGAAGGAATCAAAGGGTGGAGGGAGTGTCTCCAGTGTTTCATGTAAATGACATCTTTTTTTCTCCACTTTTAATGCCACCATAAACTCAGTGTGATGAAGCATTGATGAATAATGAGCCCATGACACATCGTACTTTTAGAACAGCTCATATATTTGGCATACATCAGGCCTCATTTGTGTCAACTATTTTCCCCACACACACACACTTGGGCACAGATTTGTAAACACTTTTACCATAACTAAGAAATGTGGGTTTGTTTTTATTCCATGGGGAAGCCACGTCGAGCGTCTCTGCAGCTAGCACTGGTTATGCTGCTGTACGCTGCTACAGCTCGAGCAAGCACTGTGCGTTCGCAGAAGTCTTTACCTTGACAGGCCAGGCCTTAAGTGTAATGTTGTGCTGGACCTAGTGTTTACCACTGAACCTGTCATTTCTGGGTTTAAAACCTCAGTGAACCTAAAAGACAAAATAACCCAGGAAAAAAGCAGTAGTTGGTTCACAAATCACCATATGTGATCCAGCTGCCAGAGGGAGATAGAAAGTTCCACTGTCCTCAGGGAAATTAAAAGCAGTGATCTCCAGCCGCAGAGCTATTTACAGCAACATCTGCCAGTGCCACCCATGCATCAGGGTCTGTTGTTTAAGGTGATCTCCACTCTCCTTGACAAAAGGGAAGAATAATATAATAATATTATTATATAGAATAATACTAGGTAGACTTTTTCCCAGGGGGAAAGAAGGGATCAATCTGTATTTGTCTGGACACAGCCAGCAATGCCCAAGTTTGGCAAAAAAAGCCCATTATGTAGGTCAAAAGGCCTGTTTTTTTTCTTTAGGGTAGGATTGTTTTCTTCTTCAGGCTAAGACTACCAGCAACATAAAGATTTGTCTTATAAAGATCACATGTGGTGTCTAGACCAGTGTACAAAGTTTTCTTTCATTTCTAATTTAGCTATATCACTTTGCCTAAGTTTTGACCTATTTCTCACCATATATAAATATTTTTTACATAATTTCTTTTTTCCAGTAAAAACTTATAATTTTCAAACATGAAAAAGGATTTCCCCCTATTCTCCAGAAAGGCCCTTAAGTTCTATTGATGAGTCTTTCAAACCATCATAAGGGAACAGAGCATAAGGAAAATATCTGAATCTTCATTGCTTTGAAAAAATGGAAACACAGCAGTTTAAAAATCAGGCAACTCTTTACCCCACTGTTACCAAGACTCCTATAAAGTTTTCTACAAGGCTGCTTAAGCTCAAATATCCGAGCTGCCAATAGTATTATAATGAAACCTGAATATTGCTGACAAACCATGGGCATGTCCTTCATTTTCAAAATCATCACTGGCCCAAATTTAGGACCCCATATGACAAATGGATATAATTTTGTAATTGCATTATGCTCATTTCCTTGGTAGCAGTCTCCCTGTGGGTGGGATAAGCCCCCGTGGCATAGACTGTGTTTCCCAGGAGTGCTGCATTTCCCACAGGGCTCCCACACGGGCCAGTGCGAGCTGGTGTGACTCATGTAGAGTCCCAGTCACCACGCTCCAGTCGGGGTTTTCTGGTTCATGAGCACTTCAGAAATCAGGATGACTCAAGCAACTTGGTCTACCACAAAGCCATTAGGTTCCCTCCACTTCATTATGAAACCAGCATTATTCTCAGTTTCGTAACAAAACTCCAGAAGCTAAATAAGCCAGCTTCTGATGTCAGAACTGTTTCTTTTTTCCATTCTCTTAAGGCAGGTTACACCGTAGATTTGAAATCATGAACTGAGTTTCTTGCAATTGGCTTTCCTGGCAAAAATGTAGCAGTGCTACAGAAGCCAGGCTGATTGAAATGAATCCCTCTGGAAAAGAATTTCTTTTGGCAAAAATAATATTTTTTATAACTTTTCTTTTATCAGTCTTTCTCATGCCAATAATTTATATTTGAAAACTTATTTAAAGCTGAGGTTGCATCTGAGGCTAATTATTTGGTTCTAGAAAAAGATAAAGCTAAAAGCACGCTGATAATCTGCTTCTAATCTCTCTGTACCAATCTCCTTTGGCCCCATACAAATCTTCTGGTCAATGATAAATTCGGCAGCTCTGTTTTCATTATTGGCTCCAACTCAGCTGATTTGAATATTCTTTTTAAAACAAAAAGAAAAACAAAAACTTCTTCACAAAATACATGGTCACTATTCACTCCAGCCTGTGACTGGCTAGGTTGAAAAAGGGTTAAATCCCAGTTTTGCATGATAACATTGACTGTCCCCATTTTATTTGCCTCCTTGATTTTATGTCATACACATTCCCATGCTGAAACCACAATACAGTCAGTGTCTGGATCTCTGCAAAAGATTAGGCTTTCATCCCTGTTATTTGTGTTCCTCCTCAGTTTGGGGTGGGGTGGGGTGTGATTTTTAGCACAGTAAAATAACAGTCATGGTTTGGGAGTTCTTCAGAATGACCCAGCATTTGCCATCATGCAGCCTTTTGAGGGATATTTTTGGATCCAGGTTCTGGCTTTTGCTCCATGGGGGTCTATAGGTTTTCAAACAGGTTTCCAGTGACTGGCATGTGAAATATAATAATCTCTGCTATAACAATAAGCAAAACTCTACATTCACCCCTGAGACTGTGACTTGATATTTTTGGAGGAGCGGTGATCAAGTGGAAGAAACATTCGCCTTGATCACATAGGCTGAAATATGTAAGAGTCCAGCTTGGCTAAGCAACAGGACATGGACAACACATGATCTCACACACAAAGCACCATCGGAGCAGTTGTCTTTACCCACCATCTGCCTTCAGCTTCATCTGGATCTGAATTTAGACTAAAATGGTTATTTCTCCCCTTTTATCTAAAAACCTTTTTTTGCCTGGGGCTCCTACTAGACCTATCTTCAAGTGCTAGAGAGCACTGAGAAATTTGTATCTGCTCCTGTAGTCCAGATCCACAGCATGACTCATCTTAATCAGGTTAAATAAGGGGAACCCTCTCACATGTGATATGTTAGCACAAGACATTCAAGTAACAGTTTTTAAATCTCTCAGTGTCCTTTTCCTTAGTCTTCAGTCAACACATGCTGCTGGACAACATTTTACATGTCTTTATTTATAGTGGTGTCTACTAAAAGTCACTATTTGCCAATGGCTACCTAATAGTGCCTTTAGACATGATGTATTTTTCCTTATGTTAGCAGTGTGGCAAGGAAATACATCAAATGGTTGATAAATGATCGTTTTTAACAGGTGTCAGAAGTGGCCTCAAAACTTACTTTTTGATCTCTGGTTTACCATGTTAATCAAACATTTTCCCAGAAGATTAGGGAATTCTCATATGCAGTGAAATTGCCTTTGTAATTTGCATAGGGATTTGAAGATGAATTAGTAATTGTCTGATCCAAAGTCCACTGAAACCAGTGAAGGCCATAAGAAATCAAACACAATAAAGACAGTGATAATAGCCAAGATACTACATGTCCTGATTTTTTTTTCATAATACAATTGAATCAATCACTGTATTCATGCTCCATAGTACACAATCAAGTATACCATGAAACATTTTTTTTTCTATACAGAATATTTAACATTAAATTGTCAGTACCTATCCATTAATTTTAACTGAGTTATGTAAGGAATTGATTTTGTACTCAAAGCCATAGTAATCTGAGACTGCAAAACAGTACCCTGTTACTAAATCACAGCTGCAGAGAGAAAGAGACTGGGTTATGACTGGCAAAGTAAGAATTAGTGGATTTCAACTGTCCAATGTATTATGAAATTACCTGGATTTCATATACTTATGCTGCCTCTACACAAGCCCTAAAATACTCTGACAGCAGTTATATATGTAACTTAAACAAGATTTTCGGGCAGCAACCAGCCCACAAGAACAAGTGCTAATTAAACAACAGGGAGGTACAGTAGCCACCCCACACACACCCCATAATTCCAATTTTTCTGTCCAGATTCTTGCCCAGGTAGAAAACCAATTTTGGCCATTTGTCTGGGATCGCTGGAAGTCTTATAGCCAAATCAGAGCTATTACTACAACCAATACAGGGACATCTACAAACCCCAGCCAAGTCTAGCCATGCATTTGCAATTCACTGGTGCAGTACATGCACATGGCAGATACGCTGCACAAGTCATGCATGCTTGCATTTCTCTAGGAAATCCCAGTCAGAGATATGAGAGCCCTGCCCTCCACTCTTTCTGAATCTGCTCCTTCTTAGCTCTCTCTGAAGCCTAACAAATAGATGGCCTTTGTCTGATGCCCGAAGGGCAAAAGCAAGCTAATAATAAATTTGAGTCCATGAAGATAACATGTAATTGTAACTGTTTTTCAGTTACTGGTCTTCCAGGCTATCTCATTATGCTCTTTGAACAGGCTTTGAATTACGCTTTTTTCAATTTTAGATAAAAGTGAACCAGTAGTTTTGCAGCATTAGCAAACTAAGTTAAATTAAATAGTTAGACTTAATGGGTGCTTTGATTTCATCATTCCTCTTTGACCTTAAAACCATCAGTCAAGCAGCAAAATCATTTTCCCTCCTCACACCTTTTTTCCCCCTCCAGCAGTCTTCCTCCTTTTTGCTTTCTCAGTCACTTGCTTCCTGGCTTTCCCCGAATGACTAGTTATACCATGCTTCACTCATATTTCATTTCCTTGACTTCTAATTCACTGGTGTCCTCTAGAATGTCAGTCCCCACATCACAGTAATTTCAGTATTTGTATGTATTTGTAATCAGGATGAAGTCAAAACACCTCTTTTGCTGGTGACATAACCAAACAGTTGTTCTGCTTGTACTTTATTTGATCTTATTCTGAATCCATTTCAATGACCAGTAGTGACACTGCTCTGTAATGGAGTTTGAATGAATCATAACAGTCTTCCCTTGACCTCCCAAAAGCAGTAACACTCACTTGTCAACTTGCTTTTGCTCTGATGGCTTGCACAAAGCAGAAGCATTCTCTGAGGAGCTCTGAGACAGGTCCTCCCTTACCCTCAAGCAGATAGGGCACTCCAAGCAAGCCTAAATCAGCCGTTCCCAACCATGCTGGACCAACAGGCTTTTGGGAGCATTTTGAAGTGAACTCCAGATTAACCTCACAGAACTAATGAGTCTGCAAATCCTTGGTTAATATGGCTACTCAAGACCTCTGTAGATCATGTACCCAGCCTCACCAAGCAGTTTAAAAATCACTGATCTACATCAGTGAGTTACCTCTTTTTCAACAGGAGAGGTCACAGACCTTTTTTTGGTGGAAAGGAAAGACCATATATCATGGCTTTTTTGTTATTCTGCCACCAGACCTACTGCGCAGACATAATACAGACAACTTACATGAGCACATAAAGTCTGGTGCCAATATTACTGCAAATAAAATATGTGCAACATGTGCAACAGGCTAGGTACAGTATATAGGCTAGATGTGCCTTTCTGCTCATTTATTGCATAGTTCATGCATGTTAGAGTCCCCTCTGCCCTTTCCCAAGAGGACCCAGGAATGATAACAGTGGTAACAATTGCCACAAGGTAATGTGCGTTGCTGATGCCATCTTTTGCAAGGGCCCCACAGTGCCTCCATTTCCTTACAAGTCTCATGCATTCTTCAGAAGATGTGGAAGGGATCACATTTCACCAAGACTACTCATATCTGGAATCAGGTGAATTGTCATGCAAAAGAGCCACTTGTGTGGCCAAAATCCCTGGGCCAAAAGCACTCTGCCAGACAGCTGCATGTGAACAAGAGGCAATGAGCTACCTCAGCCTTGTGCCAGCCTCTGGGCTTCTCCCCTCCAGGCCAAGCACTGGCAAGAAGCTGCAAAGACTTATGGATTACATGCATAACAGTGGTATGCAAGCACAGTCTTGAGGCTGGACTAGAGGACAAATGCGTCACTCGTGTGTTTCTAATCTGCTAGAGAGCCTGCAGGGCTGGCTCCAGTGAAGTCCAACTGGTAGTCTTGTGGAAAAAAATTCAGTGCCCCTAAGAGCACCCACCAAACTGTGCTCACCTGCCAGAGGCAGAGTGCCTGGCATTTCATGCTTGACCCGTTGGCCTTCCCCTATCTTAGCTGCCTTCCCTGAAAGGTATAAAACTGCAGTCAGACAAGGCAGATCCAGGGCTAATACAGACCTAACTTGTCCTTCATTAAGGGCACATGGGAATTGTAGTCAGCCATTGTTTAGATTGTATGCAGGAGAAGTATCAATGATAAGAATAAGGGAATATAAAGCATAAGCAAAGCCTCAGGTGTAGTGGAGTTGAAACCAGCATGGCTTTGTTCTTCTCACCGCACCATTTTTCCTCCCCACCGTTTATGATTATTTACCAACTTGCATCACCCAGGGTAGAATTTTGGGCAATAGTCAATGACCCCTGAAGGGGCTGAATTCTTGGAGGTGTTTATCAGATTTCAGCTTGGTTTTCCTTTCCTCTTTTTTTTTTTCTTCCAATATTTATTTGAAAAAGTGTTTTGGCAGGATTTACAATCCACAAAGTCCTACAGACTTGGAGAAAAAGAAAGAAAGAAAGAAAAATCTCAGGTGGTACTTAAGAAATTCCTCATTTCTAAACCTCAGTGGATTAAAGTTTCTGCCATAATCATCTCTGTGAGTTCTTTTGTGTAAAACTTTGAATAACTTTTTTGATTACACTGTATATAGTTCAAATCTAGACATTTATTCTCATTTTTCTTTTCTAAAAAAGTCTCTATGAAACATACAGTACCAGAATGGATTAGCCTTGCTTTTTCAGACTTGGTTCACATCCCATCTGGATTTCAAGTTAAAGAGCTTTACCAGGCAGGATAGCGCTTCTCAATGGAAAATGACTCCATAGTGAAAAATGGCATAACACTGAGCACAATGCA